>NC_134419.1:60507984-60811015 GCF_030867145.1 Opisthocomus hoazin | reverse complement strand
TGTCCCTGTACCTAAAACCTCTTAATTGATTTGGACAGTCTTTAACATTTCTCCATTTTTATATTTTCTCCGGCATTATTTGAGGTGACATTTGTTGTTGTTAAATGCCACTGGTCTACACTGCCCCTGAACTTATCAGTGATTTGGGTCATATCCTAACAGGATTTTCCTGACCTACTTCTTCTATTCAGCACAGTCTAGTCCACCTCTACCCTGGGCGTAATTGTGCAATATTTACAGCAAAATATTAGGGAAATATTTAGAAATAAAGGATTGGGAAGAACTTCAGAAGGGTAGCTAGGCCATGCCTTCTCCTTGCTTGAAGTCAGGATCAGCTCTACCTGGACTGTTCCTCACAGATATTTAACTTTGCCTAAAAACTTGCAGCAATGGACAGCTGAGTCTTCCTGTGCAGTCTGATGCTTATCCAACTTCATTCTAGGAAATGGCTACCTGAAGTCTAAAGTGAATTTCCTGTACTGCAGTTACTGCTTATGAATTCTTTCTTGTTTCTCAGCTATTGTGATGTACTTCCTTTACCTGTTCCAGAATTTAATCTCTTCAAATCTTCAAATCTTTCACTTCCTAGACTAAAACTTGATGTTTTCATTTAATCCTTTGTTAGTTGTTCCAGAAGTTTAGTGCCTAAAATTGGTTACAGTACTTGAAACACGTACTGTATTCCCTTGCAGAGTCAGTGGATGGACTGCTGTCCTACCACAAGGAAATGTAAGTGTGCAGTTAGAGGTGGCCGTGCTTTCGTTGAAGTAAATGTTGCCACCCTTCAGCTGAGGTATGGTAACTGCCCGTGTGTCTGCTCCCTGTTACGCTGCAATTCCAGAGGAAAACAGGTTTGCAAGAACAATCCCCGATTCTGTGTTGGGCTGGTTGTGTGTGCAGTCAGTTTCTGCATCAGGGGCGGAGAAAGGGACAGTAGCAGCAAAGATTCCTCGTGCCCTGAGAGGTCTGAGTTAACAGGGAAAGCTCATAAAGCGAAACCAGCCAGCTGCCTAGAACTGCCCACAAGTGCTGTGAAGGTCCCTGCCAGCCCAGGTTCTGGTTTTTGGTTTAAGTGTAATGCAGTTAGTTCGGGAGTGCTCAAAGAGTCTCACAGCCTTGGGAGCCCTGCAGCTCCTTCTCGCAGTAAGTTCACACAGCCCGCCTGCCTTCCTGCCCTCTTCTGGGCAGTCGCTTTGGGGCTGGCACTTAGAGCAGCTGGTTGTGCGTTAGGATGGGAGGAAAATTTGGAGTGTTTTAATCAACTTCCGAACATTGGTTACTGGTTTTAGGAAGAAAATGTTACTTAATCTGTGTTCTTAAACACTCTTTCTTCACTCCCCAGCTTCATGCACTTGTTTTTCTGTGGCTTGCTCCCGGTTAGCTAACCTTAATGTTCTGGTCCTAGAAGTGGAGAGAATGTCACATTACCGCTCATGAAGCAATTTCTTGGTGCGGTATCCCTTTCTGGAGGCAGTCGGAATAGCTCTTCATTCTCTGTAGGTGTTTTACAGTGGAGGGCCTGTGTCCTGTACTAATTTTAGGTGTAAGGAGGAGCCATTACGTGACCTGGTTTTACTTTAAGGACAATCATCCATGACATCCGTGACTGGCAGACTGTGTAAAGGAGTGACCTTCACGTGCGGAGCAATATTCAGTTAGTGTTTCTTTTCACGCATACACGTGACACCACCGCACGGTTCACCCAGTTTGGTTTTATGTCCACTCGATATTGAACACGTTTCATTCAGAAAATGTGCTTTTGCGCGTGGATGTCTCGAGGTGAGGGGGTGGAGGGCAGGCACATGCCGGCCATTGCTGCGCAGGGAAAGCTGAGACACAAAACCAGCGCGAGGCCGGACGCGCTCAAGGTCACGCCGGTCCCCCCGAGCTGCTGGGGGAGCGCGTGACAGCGTCGGTGAAAGCTTGAACGCTGCTGCTGACGCAGAAATAACGGCGTGCGGGGCACGGGGCGTGCCTGGTGCCGGGCACCGCGCCGGCCGGGGCGGCCACCCCCCGGCCGCACGAGCGCGCGGGTGGGCGCCCCGAAGCCAGACGGCGCCGGGGCCAGGCCTGCCCGGGGCGCACCGGCGGGCGCGGTCACGGGAGCCGAGTCACACTGGCACCGCCTGCCAGCCTGCCCCGAGCGAGCGGGGCCGCGCCCCAAGCACCCCCCGCCCCACCCCGCCGGGGCCGCGCAGGTGCCGGGCGCGGCGGCCGGGCGCGCGCACGTTAAGCGGGCGGGGGGCGGGCAGCGGCCGCCCCTCTGCAGCGCGCTGCGGGCAGGACGCCTGCGCCGTGTGCCGCCGCCGGCGGGGGGGCCGGGCGCCGCATCCCCAGCGCACCGAGCTGCGGGCGCCGGCATGAGCGGAGGCTCCGCCGCGCCCGGCCGGAGCTGAGCCGGGAGACAAAGGGGAGAGGCTGCCGCCATGGGGGAGCAGCTCCGCGCCCAGCCCGCCGCCCCGGCGGGGCCGCCGCCCGCCGCGTCCTGCTCTCTGCTCGGCGGGCTGCTGCAGAACGGCTTTCACCCCGCGAGCCAGCCGCTGAGCAGCGGCAGCTGCGGGGAGGCGCCGCACCCGCTGCTGCTCCGCCCGGAGCCGCCGGGGCTCAGCCACGGCTCCCCGGCCAAGAAATGCAGGCTGCGCCGGAGGATGGACTCGGGCCGGCGGCACAGGCCACGTAAGTGATGAGCGCGGCGGCCCGGCCCCCCCCCGCCGCGCGGTGCCGTCTCGATGTCGGCCGGGTGTCAGGCGGCCGCGGGTCCTGCGCCGCCTCCGCCGCAGAGCGCCGCCCGGCTCCCGCGCCCCGGGCGTTCCCACCGCCCCGCCTCCCCTGCCGGCGGGCCGGGCGGAGCGACGGCCCCCGGTGCCGGCCAATGCGGCGGCGGCGCCCGGGCACGGCCCCGCTGCGGCGTGGGCCGGCCCGCCCTGCGCCAATGGGGCGGCGGCGGGCGGGGAGCGGCGGCCCGGCACAAACGCGGGCGGGCGGCGGGCGCCAGCTCTGCGCCGCGTCGAGGGCCGCGTCGGGCGGCGCCCAGGGTCCTGTCGGCCGCACCCATGAAGCTCATCGTGCCCAAGCAGCGCTGTAAGTGGCGGGGGGCGCCGGGACGGCGCTGCGGCCGCGGCACCCGCTGGTTCCCTTCCCCAGACGCGGCTAGAACCGAGAGAAGGGTAGACCTGGGAGCTGAGTGCGAATGACTCCGGCTGGCGGGTGGGAACGGGCATTGCCGCAAACACGGTAAATTTGTAATTGCGCTCCTTGTGAGCGGCGGCAGTGGCTGTTGTTGGGAGACACTGGTAAACTGTCTGTGTCAGGTCGTGCTTTAAGGCTGTGAGTCTCAGACATCCGTATCTGTAATGGATTTAATTGGACAAGGTTCCTGGGTTAATAGTGTGTTTTGCTTACTTTATCGTCGCTAACCTGTTAGGTGAAGGTGTGGAGCTGCAAGTAAAGCAGCCCAGGGGAAGGAGTACTCTGCTTCTTGACGCTCTCGCTTTGCCAGCCCTGCCAACGGAGCGTTCGCTGCTTTGTTAAAAGTTCAGCGTGTTCGGAAAGAGTAATGGGGGGTAGTCAGGATCACAGCTGCCCGCTGCCGAAGCTGAAAGATGTTTCTGCTCAGTAGGAAGCAGTGTGCATTCAGCTACTGTTTTTCTTTCTTTCTTTTGAAATAAATACTAAAAACTTCTCTGTGTAAGCAGAACAAAATAGTCAGAAGGAACCTTGAAGAGCTGCAGCTTTCACAAGGCTGCTCAGTAGTCAGTGCCTTCTCTGACTTTTTAAATGTTTCTGATGAGCTACACACACCACTTAGCCGTAGAGGGTTCTCTGTCTTGATAAACCATGTAGTACTTACAGTACCTGTAGGTACTTAGTTCAGTCTTCTACCAAATTTAACTTATTGGTGACCAAAACTGGCGTCACAAACTAGTTTTGCAGTCTTTGTCCAGCTTCGCTTTTTCGTTCAGGAACGAAAACTGCAGAACTTGGACTAACATACATTTGGATTTGCTGTAACTAAGAAGAGTCAGCACTTGCATATCAAACTCTGCATAATATTGAAAACTATTTTGAAGCAAGGAATAAGGCTTTTAGGAATTCATGTAATCACTGGAGTAAGAAAGAATGGGGAATTTGGGGTTTGCCTGCCATGTTGAGGGAAAAAGAGCCTGTCACAGTAAAGCACGTAGGTGGCTGGCTCTGTTGCCCAAGAAGTGTGACAACCGAGTCTTCAGCTGTGGGGTGTTAGTGAAGTGAGGCTTTAATGAAAACGGCAGGCGAGCAGAGTGCTTTGTAGAACTATTTTGTAGGCAATTTCTTTGCTGAATGAAAGACGTGAATTCTTGCTGATCTTATTGATTTATATGGTTAATTTTGCACAAGAATAAATTTGCAATTTAGTATTAGTCTTGCAGGAAAATAATGATAGCACATTGACACCAGCTTAAAAAAATTGTTAAACCATACTCAGATTCTCCTAATACTCCATAGCTTTCCACTGTATCCATCTCTAGTGAATACTACACAGTCCCGTTTTGCTGGTTTTTGTATTTAATCCTGGCCTTTGCAGATGTTTGTTCTGTGCTTAAGGACACATTGCAAAATGAAGTGCAGTTGCCACATGCCATGTAAGATTTCAGTATTGATTGTGGGGTTTGCTTTGCGTGGTGGAAAAGATAATGAGATAATTGGCATTTCCCAATATTTCAACAAATGAAACCTACCTTTCTGCAGTTATTATTCCTTTAAATCCTTATAAATAAATTATGTTTTCTTGATTGTTTTTGCTTTCTGCCACAGTATTCCCAAGTCTTTTTTCCCTCTGAGAAGGGAAGATTCCCTGTGAAACCAATGTGCTTTGCTGATTAGCCTGTGGCAAGAGAGGATCTGAGGACTAACTTATCTTCTTTTTAGTTTACCTTCTGCTTAGAAGCTTGTCGTTGCTTTGTTTTTTCCTGATTTGAAGTAGATGAGTTGTCAGGGATGTTAGGCTTATGTCAGTTTTCTGATTCGAATCATTATTGCAGACCCTTTGTGAGACCAGGGTTTACATTATCTTGCTATATCACAGCACAGTGTAATGAATACAGATAGGTATCCCTTACGATGCCTTGCGCTGTGGAGTGCTGCAGAAGAGAATAGAATACTGTAACAGTGTGAGTTCTGCAAATTTCAAAAGCCTGCTTAAGTGTCACGTTCAGTTTAAATGTGATCTTTGAACAGAAGAAAGAAAGAGCAGTAAAGTGCCTTCATGGATCCCTGTGAAACAGCACTGTAGCCAAGTAAGGACAAAGATTTCAGCAGTTAACCAGTTAACTAGGCTGGTGCTTCACAGCATTATTCTGCATCAGACATAGGGAAGAAGCCAGCTGGGTGTCTTAGTTCTATAGCTTTTCTTAATTTAAGATAAAGCTTTGGGATTTCTATTCAAATCAGCATCTTGCATATCGCTCCAAGTCAGCTAGTAATTGTTAGGGGTCAAAGAATGTGTATTTTGAGGTATCATGACCATTTAACTATAGCAGTTATAATGCATACTTGTTGTCATTTCTAAACTCTTTCAGTTGTGGCTTCATGGTAAAGAATGCTTTTGGCCAATATTTAGGTTGTTATGCCTGTGATGCTTGGCTGCAGCATGATTATGTAGTACTACTTTAAGCGAGGTGGAAACTGTGGAAAACCTAGGCTTTTTCACCTGTGGTGATGTTACATATGGAATGTCGTGATTATATAGTGTATTTTGGTGAAGAATACAGGAGTGAAAATGGTTTTGGTCTTGCTATTGTTGACAGAGTAAGTACAACGTTATTGGTTACTGAAATTTTGTCCAAAGCACTGGAATATGCCCCACTCTTTTAATCTTAAGAATTGCTTCAGGTGACATACTGCTTAAAGTTAGTCTCCAGCTGATTTTAATGTAGGTGGGAGTAATGGTTGCCTAAGGAATAGGACTGGTCATAACAAACTGAACTATTTGGTGTGTTGTGGTCCGGCATCCTGTGAGTTAAAACTGTGTGTCAGCCTTACCAGCAAGATAACACATTGCCAACAGCAACAGGGAGCTTATGCAAATAGCTTCCATCAGGCTGGGGGCTCTCAGATCCAAGAACAAGATTTTTGATAGCTAATCGTTGCTTCTTGTAGCTGTGTAAGTTTGGCTTTTGTTTTTTTAGTATTTTGTAATGAATCTATACAGGCTAGATAATGACCTAGTCTCACAGTGCTGTCTTCAGAAATCAGTTAGTGGTAATATGACTACATATGTGTGACTGGTCACAACTGTTTAACAAACAGCTCTGTGCTTTTGGGTTTGAAGTTGTTTGGGTTGTGCATTTGTTTGTTTTGGTTGGTTTTTTTTAATGGAAAGTGACTTCCAGAAGCTGTGAGAATGCTATCCCATGTGTGACTCTAGTTTAGATTTTTTTTTTTCCTGTTCTTATTTTTGGCTCGCTCTCCCCTCTTCCAGCCCCAGTTAAAACAGGAAGTTCTTAGGTCATCAAAGCATCAAGAAATGCAAATTAAATGCAAATGAAAAATGTAAATGAAGTGATAGGATTTCATCATATATGAGTCCAGGAAGAAAAACAGCTGAACCTCAGATACTTTATCTGAGATATTTATGACCAAGATATCAGAGTATTGATACCACCATTCAAACTAATGATAAAAAAAATAAGATACTGTAGCTGTGTTCAAGTAAATACAGGTCTTGTAAGAGACATGCATAAGCTGAAACAGTTTTGGCAAAAGAGGAAACTGCTGCAAATTGGTCATGGATGAATCTACAGTCCAGGTAGAGAGAAGAAAGTTCTAACCAGCAGGATTTAGGCACAGTCTGTTTGTAAGAGTTGAGGAGTAAAAAGATTCAGCTAACCTTATGTGATGGTGGTTTAAACATATGGAAAGGATTACCCTCTTTGATGGGGGGAAATGTTACTTAGTGACCTGGGAGTTCCCTTTCATTCTTGCTTCCCCTGAGCTCTTGTCCATGTTATGATTTCATATTTACCTTTGACACACCCTCCTTATGTTGCATGTTAAGCATAGGATTTTTAAAAGTCAAATGTGTTCAATTCTGCCTTATAGGTTCATACTTTTCAAAGTTTGTGTGGAAACTAAGTAAAATGTATCATGGAATTTTCATGAGTGAACCTTTCCCCCAGATAGCACAGCTGTTGATGTGCATCAGATTACCTAATTATGCAATGCTGTAGATACCTTCTGTTTGCATTGTCACATGCTTCTGCAGCTAAATTTTGGAGTAATGGAAATTTTTATCTTAAGATAACAAACCAGTAGGTAGTTGGTGCAGTTTAACCTAGAGAATTAATTTTCTTAAGAAGATAAGCAGACTATTTTGATTTATACTAGGCTTTTAGGAATACGTAATTCATCTTGGCGCTTTCTGTATCAGTTCTATGGGACCTAGAACTAGATTTTATAGTGGTGGTGTTTTTTATGACTTACTGCAGTGTAGCAATACAGTGGAATAGTTTTATTTTCTCCACAATATTAGATTGCCTTGGTCTAATAGGTATATTGCATACTGACTTTGCTGCAAAGAAAGAAATCTGCTCATAACAGCCTTGTCAGACAATTTTAATTAGAAAGTGCATTTTTTACACTTTGAAAGCATTTCTGCAACACATCCAGTGTCTTCATTTTTCAGTTAGTCACACAATTTTGAATAACTGTTATCAGCCTAAGATGTGCATGTGACTGATTTCATTTTCTTCTCCTTGCTTTCCTGGTTTTTAATAACTCAAACTGGACATGTATTTGGGTTAGCAGTGAAGTGCTGGACTTCCAGTTTAAAACAAATGAACAAAACCCCAAACAACCCAAACAAAAGAATAAACCCAACCCTACAATTTCCCCCCATTTTATATCAGGTTTGTGGAGACTACCTACACAAATGCCTGCCTTTCTTCGTGCCCCCTGTTTGTAACAGTGAGGGTCCTGATAATTTTGGTGGCCTCTGAATGGTCTTACTGCCTGTATTCAGGGGGCAGCCAAACCCAGGAGCACCTTGCAGTCTGCATGCACGCTGCCATTAGCACTGCATTCCGTGGCGTCAGGGAGCTGAAAGTGTATAGGTACCACTTCAAGTGGGTTGTCTAAAGGTACTGACAAGAGCTGATGGTACTTCAGTGGTGCATTTTGTTTCAGAATGTATTGATAGTAACAAAAGATACAATGAATACATTTTCACTGGAACAGAGAAGTGTTTCTACTGTTGCTCCAGTTGTACAGGAGTTGCATGAACGTCAAGGAACCTTGAGACTTGTTTTTTGTCCTAATTGGTCAATCAGTTGTCATCTTTGTTGCAAGTGATTCCAACAGATAGCTGGTGTTAGCAGTTGTGGAGAAAACTAAGCTGCTGTTCTGTGTAACTGAAGTATCGGTTGTTGTGGACTGATCTTGTGCTCTTTATTTGTGCTGAAGAAAACTGCTGTTGTTCTAGGAGCAAAGTTCTTTTCTTTCTGGAGCTCTGTTTGGCTCACAACAAAATGAAAGGAGCTTAGATTCACAGATAGAATAAACTAAAAAAAAAAAAATTTCTTGGCATTTCTGCTTGCTTTTTAAATGTGAGCATTATGTATACTGATCCCAAGAACTCTACAGACTGGAAATAGCTTCATAGTTGTTTTCTACAGTATTTATTCTGTGTGAATGATTTATTTATGACTCCTCTAAATGTTAAGATATACAAGTAAAAGTCTTGGCAGTCATTTATGAATAACTCTCAGCTGTTAGTACTTAACAATTTTATAGCTGGGTTTGTGTTTGATAGGAGGATGGAATGCTTATTCTCTCTCTTAAAGCCTAAATCTCTGGTACAGCTTTAAAGCAACTGTTGGTGCAGATAGATTGTAGCAGATTTTACGCTCTTAATGTAGGATATTGGAAGTTGTTTACATGTGGATACAGGCTAGTTTTGTATGGCACAGTCCAAACATGCAGCTATTAAAATGAAACTTCCTGCTTGCATAGTTAAGATACATCCAAGGAGAAGACTTGCTGTTCCAGCGAGACAGGTAATTAAAGTTCTCAGTAGCTTAAATAAAGATTTGTGTAAATGGGATTGGCGTCCTGAGCTCCACTGTATTGTAATGTTATACAGTGTGGATGAGACCAATTTTGCTGAAGTATTTACCTTGTACTTCCAGAAGTGTTGGAAATAGATCAGTGTATGGTAACATAGTTATTCTCCTTAAAATAAAGCCTATTTTAAAAACACTTGTTTCAAATTCTTCCCACTTCAAGGAGCTTTCATGCATCTGCATAGGATGTATCTTCCTAAACCTCAAATTAGACTTCATTTCTGTGTCTTTGTGTCTTGCAGCTTGTAGGGCATAGAAAAAGAAATTGGACTTTGCAACATGTAACAGTAGGTGCTCTTAGAAAAACTGAACTGTAAGCAAGCTATTTCATAGGAGTTTGCATTATGCCTTCATTGTCCTTAGGGAAAGAGGGGAGAGACTGATGATTCAATAATTTGGCATACAGCAATGGAGCAAAATAACCATTTTAAACATCTGACATTGAAAGATTGCTGGGTGGGGTGGTGTATTAACAACTATGAAATTTAGACTTTTGAATTATTCAGCCAGACAAGAATGATGCTGAGACCCTTGTGGTAAAAAGTAAAAGACTCTAAGCTCCTTTCAGCATGAGTTGAGTAACTTAATACTGAGCTGTAATTACCTGAGGAAGAACAGTGTGATCAGTACCTCCTATGCTTATTAAAATCTTTGCCCAAAGTTGTTTGCGTTTAGGTTCACTGGCAGAAATATCAGTAATGCATATGGTGTCCGTGGTTTGGAGTTTGTATCAACACTAAGTTTGGATGCCCTAGTTAGTAGAATCACATTTCTAGCAAGTCTTCCTGATTTTTCTCTAAAAGCAGAGGTGACTGTGTGACTGCTATTTTAGAAAAGAATCTTAAACGCTACCAGCGTGCTCAATAGTTTTAATTTCTCTGAGAAACATTACCAGTTGTATCCTTCTGCAGTACCTGTGTGTAGATTTTATCTTCTCACTTCTTATTGCTTCATAAAGTTACCTGGCTTACTCTTTAAAATGTATGTGTGTTTATATAAGCAAAGCAGGCAAACCAACCTGGATGCATTAGTATCCTGAGCCTGCATGTTCTTCACAGTGATTTTTATCTTGCTATTAGCAGAACAAAGGCTTAGGTAGACCTGGGCCGGCTGTGGCAAATATATATGTGCTGAGAAGCAAATAGTGGCATTTCTTGTATAGTTATATGATAGGCTAGCACACATACTGGCAAAGGGAGTCTATGCTCAAAGAAAAGTACTGTCAGTAGTAAATTTTGAACTTAAAACAGCTCACTCTGTTTCTGCTAATGTATGCAGGTGGTGTAGTTCCAACAGAGCTGCTGGTTATGGTGGGTTGGGAGTCTGGAGGCTCCCAGCGTAATGGGAGAGTTATGTAGTGCTGCTCCTCAGACAGCGTCCTGTGACTGTGGAAATTCCGGCAGCTCTTGGAAAGGCAATTGTAGATGTTACGCAGTGGGAATGTGACTTGGGAAATCTTGTTCTCCTGTTTGGTTGTTTCTTCCTCCTCACTTCCTTAGTCTATTTTAGAATTGGTGGCAGGAGTCAGACTAGGTGAAATGCAGTAAATGTGCTTTGTCGAGAGGTGCGGACTGAAGAGTGAAATGTTTTCCTGGGAAAACATTTGCATTTTGTTAAAACCTGCTTCTCCAGAGAAGAGTGTTTTGAGATTATTTTTTTTAATTCTTAACCGAAGCTTTATGAAGTTTTAACTTAGAAGGCTGTTTAATACATGTGAATTGGACAAGTAAGTGACCAGCAACTTTCAGGAGCAGATGCTGCTACTGTGACTGCACTGAATTGTTGTTCAGCAAATGTTTTAAGTGATATGGCTAACTTGTATATTTATAGTGACTTTTTTCTTTCTTCCTCCCCAACCCCCTTGTCCTTAGCGTTTCCATGGTTCGGAATGGATATTGGCGGAACGTTGGTTAAACTGGTCTACTTTGAACCTAAGGACATTACTGCAGAAGAGGAACAGGAGGAGGTGGAAAACCTGAAAAGCATTAGGAAATACTTGACCTCCAATACAGCCTATGGTAAAACTGGCATTCGCGATGTCCATCTTGAACTGAAAAATCTGACTATGTGTGGTCGCAAAGGAAACCTGCACTTCATCCGCTTTCCCAGCTGTGCCATGCACAGGTTCATACAAATGGGTAGTGAAAAGAACTTCTCCAGTTTGCACACTACGCTCTGTGCCACAGGAGGTGGAGCTTACAAGTTTGAGGAGGACTTCAGAACGGTATGTGAACAGTTCATAAGGCTTCAGTGGGAAGTACTTTGGGAAGACGTGACGGGAGTCCTTCTGTTAAAACTTGCAGAGAAAATAACTTATTTTTGTTCATCCTAACTTGTTAAGACTAACAGAATCAAGTCACATCTGTTAATTGGTGGGATTATTGAGAACTTGGAGGGGACAGGAGAGGGTATTCAACTTGCTGGGTATTCTACTGAAGTATTACTGTGCAGGATGTCTTCAATAAATGTTGGTTTTGTTTTTTTTTTTTTTGGAGTACAGCTGTGTTGGTGCCTCATAATCACCTAAGGGTGTGTTATGACAACCTGCAAACTTGAGACTAGGTACTTATCTTGCAAACTGGATATCTACTAGAAAACCAGAAATTAAACCATACAGGCTGGAGATTAGATTCAGGTTCCCTTCCCCTTGTATTAGTCTACCGGCAGACTTAAGAGTCTGGAAGATCAAGTGTGGAGCAAGGGGAGAAGCAGTGCATGGAAACATGACCATGGCAGCTAGCTTTTGATTTCAATTCTGGCAGTACGTCATGTGAAGAAAGGCAGTTCATAAGGTGACTAGATCCCAGATAGCCTAGAATTTAGAGAGAACCTCACAGGGAGCTCCAGAAGCTGATGTAAATCTGAAGTATTGGGATGCTGCTGTATAAACTTCAGCAATACTCTTAGCTCCAGAATGAGTCTACTAGAGTGCACTGCACAAATTGTTTGTGACAGCAGAGGCATAGAGAGCCATTGTGCAAACTGCATAAGAGAGAAATAGTCATCTGGGAGGTAGTTGCCTGTTTGTGTCTCTACTGGGACATATCTCCATTTATTTTCTGTAAAAGAATGACTAGTCTGCCTGTACCAGAGCAGTGTCACTAAGATTAATGTGAATGGTTTACTTCACCTGATCTTAAGGGTGAGGGATGGCTGCTGGATATGACAGGTTACATCAGTTGCTTTTCTGTCCCTTCTTCAGTCTAGGGAGCTATGATACTGATTTACCAACTGCTGGTGACTGCAGTCCTTGGCTGGGTGTGCTTCATTTTGAACTCCAAGCATCCATTCCTGCAGTGCAAGAGTTTTTTTCTTTGTTAATACCCTTCACCTACCAGATGACCAAGATCCTAAGGGGGAAAGAGAATGCTGTAAGAGATCAACATGAATTCCAGCTGTTTTGCTGTTGTGCAGTCATTTTCAGTAAATGCTGGACATGGAAGCTAGTCTAATGAAGGACTATCAAGTTTATGAATCACTATAGTAGTCCACTACTAGTGCCAGATTTCTTGTCCTTTAGGCTGATTGCAAGTCCCTTACACGTTAGGGTCTACTGATGATCGAGTCCTCAAAAGTTACAGTTTTGTCTCACATTGTGTAAGGATGTTGCACGACAGGAGGAGGTGAATTCTAGTGCTAGTCTATGTGGCCTCAGTTCAGGTTTTGAAGTGTCCTTCCTGTGTCCCAGGGATTATTAAGGTCATGTTCTCTACTGACAACGGGAGGTCACTATGAGACTTTCTAAAGAGGCTGACTACCCTTTTGGAATGGTCAGTCTTCCCAAATTCGTCTCTTCTGAATCGTGTAATAGCAGCTAGAGTTGTTTATTTAAGGAAGTTCATGTCCCTTGCTCCCACAGCTGTAGGATTGAACTGGAAGTTAGTTACCTGGTGGCTATTAAAGCTAGGTGTTTCTCTCCATAGCTTTGGCTTTATCTGACGTATATATGCAAATTACAGTGAGGAACCAGTCTTTGTCATCTCAGTTGCAATACAGTCTATGTAGCACTGGAAGCCATCATTGAAGTCGGGGCTGTTTTGCTAGCTATTTTACAGAAATACGATGTCACATAGCAAGTTACTGGTGGACTTAGGTGTGAAATCCCATATCTCTGCAGTGTTAGTTAACTTTCTGTGTGTTGCAACACTTGTAAGTAACTACTATAAAGGGTGGCTGGGGTGTTTTGTAGCATAGAGCAGTCAGTGAAGTACACTCATACCTCAGTGAGTGCTTTGTACACCTCTTCTTACAGCTATCGAGTTCCACACCTTCCTTTATAGCAAGTATTTTTTGGCTCAAACTGTGATATCCATGGAGTGTTACAGAAGCACAGTACTATCCGTTACATGAAGGTTTGCTTGCTTAATCTCTCTCGAAGGGCTGAGTGTCCTGGGTACTGGCACTTAAATTGTCACACTTCATTAGCCATTGTAACAGCAGCTGGCTATCTCAGTGTGTTCTGCTGACTGTAAATTGACATTGGACAACAGCTTCAGGACTGCTCTCTCGAAACTGTGAAATGTCTGTTTCAAATATTTGATCACTCTAATGCACCTGTAGAAGTAGAGAACATGTGCCAAGTCTAATATCCTGCTGTTGCAGGATTCAGTATTGTATAATGCCTTGTATGGAGGAGGCTTTAAACATTGCTGTTTCTGTTACTTAGAGGCAATATGGAAAAACTAAAGTATGTTTGTGAATTGTTAATTTAATAAAAAAATCTGGCTAAATATCAGGAAACTCATGAAACTGATACAGGTAATGTGCTTTTGTTCTGGCTCTTTATTTCCCTACATACATGCTTTGAAGTTATTTGTTTTTCATAATATTTCTAAATGCTTATGGGACTTTCAGGATTGCATAGGTTTAGGACATAAGATCAAAAGATCCAACATACTGCAGAACAGCATTCAAATCCTAAAGAAGGAATCCTTCTAAGATTACAGCAGCTTTTTCTCCTTAAAATAAGACAAGCAAACACCCTGTTGTTACTTGCCTGTTCCAGTGTCTAATTCTGAATCCCTAAATGAGTTAAATAGGTTTGATCTAGACATCTCTGTTGCTTTTGTGTATTAAAAAATAAAATAAAATTGGGAGGCATCTTCTGTTTACCTTAAGTCTGTCTTACGTGCCGTAGAAAGGCAACTAAATCTACGAAGATAGCTAGGTTTAGCTATCTGAACTCTCTCTCATGATCTGCAGTGTTGAATAGGAGGAGACCTGGAGAAGTCACAGAATCACAGAATGGTAGGGGTTGGAAGGGACCTCTGTGGGTCATCTAGTCCAACCCTCCTGCCGAAGCAGAGTCACCTACAGCAGGCTGCACAGGACCTTGTCCAGGAGGGTCTTGAATATCTCCAGAGAAGGAGACTCCACAACCTCCCTGGGCAGCCTGTTCCAGTGCTCCATCATCCTCAGAGGGAAGAAGTTCTTCCTCATGTTCAGACAGAACTTCCTATGCTTCAGTTTGTGCCCATTGCCCCTTGTCCTGTTGCTGGGCACCACTGAAAAGAGTTTGGCCCCATCCTCCTGACACCCACCCTTGAGATATTTATAAGCATATATTAGGTCCCCTCTCAGCCTTCTCTTCTTCAGGCTGAACAAGCCCAGCTCCCTCAGCCTTTCCTCATAGGAGAGATGCTCCAGTTCCCTCACCATTGGTGATTGCCAGCAGTAATGATCAGTAGCCTGGCAAATGATTTGATTAATTTTTGAGATCTGAATGCTTCCTCTAGAAGTAGGAAAACTGACTCTATGCTTTAAACTAGACCTCATAAATAATTTTACTAACCATAGGGTTTTACTTAATGTTTGTTGAAGAGCATCGGTAACTAATTCACTGAAAGGACTGTTTCTAGCTTGGGGTATTTTTTTTGGGGGGGGGGGGGGGGGGGGGGTAGGGGTGTGTGTGTTTGTTTGTGATCTTGTCCACCTTTCTGAATGACTGGTCTTTCTGGCTGGCTGACTTTATTTTCAGGTAACAGTGGTGTTACGGGATGGATGAGTCTGTCACCCAGTTCTGATAATCCTCCTTCCTTTCCCCAACTATGTACTGTCACCTCGCATGTTCTGTAAATGCTCAAGTAACATCACTTCTGTAAAAGTAAGGAGTACATAGACTTACTTGCTTGAGTACCTGTAATATAAATCTCTTTATACTCTGTGACTCCTCCATGATAGCACACGCACATTACTTGCACATAAGTATGCTATCGATGTAATGAGGCTGTGTAGACTGTCACTCAGTTTTGTAGAGCAACTCGATGTAAAGGATATATGGGGGAAGAGGGAAGAAAGAACAATTCAAACTTTTGTGTAAAACCTGCGCTATTACAAAATTCCTGTTGACTACAGTGGCTCAAAGGTGGGATCTTTGTATTCCTTTCCTGAACAGACACCTACAGAACCTGACTTGTCCTGATAGAAATTTTACTGCTGGCTTTAGTGGAAGCAGGGCCTGGGGCGCAAAACCCAATCACTTAATAAAGAACATTTGGGGCAGGGGAGGAAGGAAATCTGTTACCAGCACAAACTTAAACTCAGGCCTTGACCTTTCCTGTAACCTGTAAGAAAAATGCTATAAGCTTCGGTGTTGGCGAGTGATTTTTCTTGTGCCAGTTATTAACCAGTTCTAAGGTTTGACATCATGGTATTAATGGAGTGCCTGTGGATGACTTGTAGACTTTATCTTAAGTAAACTCACTGTCCTGTATTGTAGGATGAGTAAGCTGCGTAAATCTAGGTTAGTGTAAGATACTAAAAAATGCATGTCGCTTGAGGAGGTTGGACACTGCTCCTCAAGCCATAGGTGCTGGCCTGTAGTGCGTAGGCTGGGCCGGAGTTGAAAGTGGCATCTGGAGAATGGGTGAAGTAACCATGGTACCTTCTGTTACCACCATAGCAAGAAGCTCTGAAACTCTTCACAAGCAATGGCTAGGAGCGATGTGCATCTCTTCTCTGTCAAGAGAGGGAAGAGATCCTTACCGCTGGCTGGGCAAGAGGGCAAATCCTCTGCAGAGGATCCCAGACCTAGTGCTTTTTTTACCTAAAGCTAGTGCAGAGTATGTCTTCTCTTCTGCCTCAGTGAATGTTGGGCTTACACCTTAATTTGCATTAGGCTTTGAATGTGAGTGGATGTTTCCCAGCCTCAGGATGTGGAACGAGCTGCGAGGAGTACTTCATCTGAGCTCAAAAAGAATCGTAGAATCATAGGTGGGAAAAGATCTCTAAGATGATCAAGACCAACCATTCACCCAACACCACCATTCCTACAAAACCATATCCTGAAGTGCCATGTCTACACATTCTTTAAACACCTCCAGGGATGGTGACTCCACCACCTCCCTGGGCAGCCTGTTCCAATGTCTGACCACTCTTTCAGTAAAGAAATTTTTCCTAATGTCTAATCTAAACCTCCCCTGATGCAACTTGAGGCCGTTGCCTCCTGTCCTATCGCTAGTTACCTGGGAGAAGAGACCAACACCTGCCTCACCTTGCAGGTAGTTGTGGAGAGCAATAAGGTTCCCCCCTCAGCCTCCTCTTCTTCAGACTACACAGCCCCAGTTCCCTCAGCTGCTCCTTGTAAGACTTGTTCTCTAAACCCTTCACCAGCCTCGTTGCCCTTCTCTGGACATGCTCCAGCACCTCAATGTTCTTGTAGTGAGAGGCCCAAAACTGAACACAATATTCAAGGTGCAGCCTCACCAGTGCCGAGTGCAGGGGCACAATCACCTCCCTACTCCTGCTGGCCACCCTCTTCCTGATACAAGCCAGGATGATGTTGGCCGCCTTGGCCTCCTGGGCACACTGCTGGCTCATGTTCAGCTGGCTGCCAACCAACACCCCAAGGTCCTTTTCCACTGGACAGCTTTGCAGCCACTCTTACCCAGGCCTGTAGCGTTGCCTGGGGTTGTTGTGACCGAAGTGCAGGACCCAGCATTTGGCCTTGTTGAACCTCATACAGTTGGCCTCAGCCCATTCATCCAGTCTGTCCAGATCCCTCTGCAGAGCCTTCCTACCCTTGAGTAGATTGACACTCCCACCCAACTGGGTGTCATCTGCAAACTTACTGAGGGAGCACTCAATGCCCTCATCCAGATCATTGATAAAGATGTTGAACTAGACCAGACCCAATACTGAGCCCTGGGGGATACCACTTGTGACCAGCCACCAGCTGGATTTAACTCCATTCACCACCACTCTGTGTGCTTGGCCTTTCAGCCAGATTTTTATCCAGCGAAGAGTACCGTGAACATCCAGGAGAATGCTGTGTGGAACAGTGTCAAAGGCCTTACTAAAGTCCAGGTAGATGACATCCACAGCCTTTCCCTCATCCACTAGGCATGTTACCTGGTTATAGAAGGAGATCAGCTTGGTCAAGCAGGACCTGCCTTTCAAAAGAAGCAGGGTTGCAGGTTGAGGTGTATCAAAATATAAAGGAAGCAAAGTACATCTTTCATAAAGTGGAGGAGAGGTAATGTGAGGGAGTTGGAAGGAAAATACAGACTGTAAGCTATTACAAGAAATAAAAATTGGAGCAACGCCCAGTAGGCATATAAAAGCCAGAGTGATACAGTAAATGAGGCTGTTGTAACTGATAATTAAAAACTTGCAAGATGTTATGTTCCTAATGGTTTCTTACAGAAAAAAATACCATATTTCGGATGGAAAGTCCAAGAGACAGATGAACTTGTAGCGGTATCTAGGTTTGGACCTTACTGCATTTGCCAGAACTCAGTAACAGTGTGAAAATTAAAACTGGGTGAAATCTTTCATAGGCTGGAGCTTCAATGGAAAGATGTCTGCACACCAGTGCTCCATTAGGCTTCAGCCGTGCTGCATGTATGTCATGGCTGCCCTCAGCTCCTGTGTGGAGGAGTGGGCTGTTTCATGTTTTCCTTGCTGAGATGGATGTATTACTTGCCCAGAAAGAAACAAGCGTGATCCGAGTCTTTGACCTGTGCTTTCATACTTCAAAGCAGCAGCAAGTTTGTACCACTCTTTTTCCTTTTATGCTGTCTGGCACTTGAATACAGCTAAAAATTTTTTGACATTGTGCACATTATTTAAAAACAAACAAACAAAAAAACCCGCAAAAAAGCTCTTAAACTTGAGCAGACAGTACCATTTTCCAGCACTTCTTGCAAATGTGCAGCAAGCGGTTGGCTTTCGTGCTCCTTAGAATCGCATCTGTACACAGTAGCAGCAGACCTTTGGTGTGCTCTTGGAAACAGCTGGGTTTCAGGAGTTTGTTGCTGCGGTGTGGACTGTCATGGAGAAGCGTTCGCTTCTTCCTTGCTGTGTTGCACCCGCTTGTAAACGTGGTTAAAGTCCTGAGTCCCTCCTTTTGATGGTCCTGAAGAGTTCCTTGAAGTCCGAAGTGTTCTGTTCCCTCCCCTCCCCGGTGTTTTAAAGTGTAAAGAGGAATTTCTACAGTCTGGCTATAATGCAGATAAGTTATTCTTTTAAAAAATGTACATATGGTTTCCCTGTAACCATCATAAATTTTCCCTCCAGGGTCCTGTATACTACTTTGTTCCACAGTTCTTCCTCTCATAGCACAACTTTCTGACATAAAATTTTTGTAGAGAGGCAAGGTGCTGAATATAGTTACAGGAGCGCAGAGCAGGGGAAGTTGACCATTATGCTGTCTGCCCTCACATTAGGGATTGTACAGGGCTGGAAAATATCTGCAAATGCATTTTGTAAAAAGTTGTAGGAAAAATGTCCAATTAAAATGTGTTTCTACATGCAGCTCCCATTTTTGTTTCATATTTTTGCACATAAACTTTGGTTCCTGCAAGGAGATGTGGTTTGAACAGCTGAAAGATGAGGACAAGCGGAGTGTGGTAGGTCAGGTGATGGCACCAGAACAAAGCGTTTGCCTGCTCACACATTAGTTAACGATGCTTACGGGCGCATCTATTCTGTGATGCAGTTTTGCTGCTTGAGTCTTTGTGAGCAAAGAAACGAGTAGAGAAAAGGCAGTTCTGTGCTCAGGGAAGGGGACGGGGAATTGTGACTGTGGCTCTGTCATGGCTGCTTGTACAAGACTGCGGAGCTCATGGGTCTCTGGATGAAGCCAGATTGATGTGGAATACGGATGCCAGCCTTGTTCCTTCCAAAAATGAAAACCAGACTGCTGCAACAGTGCAGGAAAATAGGTTTTGAATGTGCTATAAATACCATACATGAAAGCAAGCAGTAATAGGGGTTTTCTGCTTACAGTATATCAGCTGTTAAATATAGCACAGTGCTATAAAAAGCAGAGTATATTCTTGTACGTCTTTTATATGTGGAGAGCTGGACCTAATAAAATCTCTATGCTTAGTGCTTGAAGAAAAACCTTTGATTAGTTTCTTTTGGGTTTGTCCTTAAAAAATCTGTGACTTTGTAGAAACAAGGATTTTGTCTGTTTTCACACTGATGCCGGCAGTGTTTTACTCTTAGATTTGGATTGCTTGCTCATGTCTTGCAAGGTCTCTCACCGACTCTTACCTATTTAGAAAAATATAACATAGAAGAGACAAAAACAGCTTGTGGCTGGGTATTTGACTTATGGGAGAATAGAGGTTTTGATAGTAGGGACCGTAAATCTGCTGATGACTTGTCTTTGTATAGCAGGCTTCTGGTTTGTAGCATGTTTGTGCATGCTGTATCTGTGTTAGATCATGTTTGGTCATGCTGCATCTAGCTTATACAGTAAGATGAGGAAATTAGACTGTACGGCACATAACTTAGAGGAAGATCATGGTTATAGTATAGAATCTTTCCTTGTTTTGACTAGCTATATGCAACGGTAGTTGGATTTTAACAGAATAAATAAATCCACTTAACGAGTGATGACTTAGTGGACTCCATACAACATCCATTGTGAGAGAGAGTGCATGGAGCATTTATTATGTTAGTATCTTGTATCTCTCTTGGAGCTTTTCCTCTCAGTCTAATAGCAAGAAAATGCTGAAATCCAAGATATTTGCAAAGTAGCCTTAAGGTTTTTGTGATTTCTTTTAAAACTTTTTCTCCTGGTTTCTGTTTATTCTTTTTATTTGCTGGCTAAATGGTTCAAGTCTTTTATGCTGCATTTCTGTAACTGTAATTTGTGCAGCCGTGTGGTAACCAAAAGAAAAGTATGAAGGAATTGTGAAAGTTACAGCAGGAAATACTAAAACAAGAAGAAATGATCTCCACCTGTCTCTGTTGTCCTGTGAATAACTGGATCTGTGCTGAGGTCTTTTGAGACTGTTGGTTTGGGCTTTTTTGGTCTTACTTCTTTTCTGTGATTCCAGGATCTGGGGACTAGCAAGTGTAACAAAAGGATGGGCACAAAGAGTAGAATGTTAGAGCTATGTACAAGTAGAGAAAAAACTTAAGGGGAGAGATTTAAATAGCTCAGAAGAATGTAACCTATTGGCCATGCCCATTCCACAGAAATGTTTCCTCTTTATAGTGACTTAATATAGCTTCCAGAATTAAAAATAGGAGGTAGTTAGCCTCGTAAATCTTCTCCATTAGCGGTTGTAAAAACATCCTGCAATATGCAAATATTTGAGAACCAGCTCTGTGCTGCACAACTCCCTTTTGTTCCTAATATCCTGTTGCTTTTTCTGCTAGAAAGTGGCATTAGACAAGACCTACTTTGCAGGTGTGAGGACGCAAATGACCTCAGGATTTGGATGGGTGACTTTACTATTTTTTTTTCTCCCTCTCCTCTCCCTAACACAGGTCTAAGCTCAATGTCATCTGGAAAGGAGACTTTCTACATATTGTCACTGTATCCTATTTCGAGAAAGGGATGCAATTTCTAAATCTAGTAAACAGAATGCTATGGCAAGTAGACATGTCTGTTATAGTACAGTCATGGTTGACCTGTGAGATCTTGGAGGGAATGTCCTTTTTAAGGTCTTATAATTGTTTTTCTGCCTTCCCTTAGTTATATTTTTATGACTATCTTGCTGGGGACCGAAGCCTGACAATATTTTTGTTTGGGTTTTTTTTAATGTTTTTTTTCACCAAACATTGAGGATACCCTGTTCTTCATGAAGCAGTTTAAAGTATTCATTGTAATTTAAAGAAAAAGCACGCTCAGATTACTGGTGACATACGCTTAAAAAAATAGCAAATCTTTCAAGCATAATCCTCTGTGTATTTAACGCATGTTAACGTAAGCATGTAAGGCTTTAACTATCTTATTCTTTAACTGAAGTTTCTTGTTCTTAGTGCTTCTATCGAAAGCTTCATTAAATTGCTGGGAGATGTAGTTGGATGATGTATTAAAGCACTTTGCATCCTGAGGAATGCTGCTGTGCAGGCATGTGTCAGATACTCCTCTTGGGATGGGGATGAGGGGAAAGAAATCCATCGCTTCAGAATACTGGGGTGGGGGGCGGGGAATGTTTGCTGTTTGCAGAGCAGGGAGTATCTCGAAGGCAAAGAAATGAAACGACATTACTGCGCAGCAGTTGGGAGGTACCCGTTGTCAGGCAGATAGCAAACTTTTTATTTCAGACTTTATGCTTAGACAGATCTTTGTACTGTTTAAATAGCATAATATGTTACTATTAAAGTCATTAAAGTGCTTCAGCAGAGCCTTTTGTCCTTCTCAGTGTTGTATTATACTAGGAAATGTTTGTTTATTAATTTCTTGTTGTTCTTTTCCAGATTGCTGATCTACAACTCCATAAACTGGATGAATTGGACTGTTTGATCCAGGGCCTCCTTTATGTTGATTCTGTTGGTTTCAATGGCCAACCAGAGTGCTATTATTTTGAAAACCCTACAGATCCTGAACAGTGCCAGAAAAAGCCTTACTGCCTTGATAATCCATATCCTATGCTGCTGGTTAACATAGGCTCAGGGGTCAGCATCCTGGCTGTGTATTCTAAGGACAACTACAAGAGAGTCACAGGATCCAGGTAAATTTAATTCTCTGGTTTTTTAATTCTGTTTTCTTTTGTCCTTAATAATTGAACAGATAGAACCAGACAGTGGGACTGGTAGGTGCAGCCCCATATTGTACTTGTCTTCCCTTTTCTTTTAAAAGCCCACAAGTAGCAAGGCTAGAAATATCCTAGGATTCCTTCAGAGAGGCCATTTGCATCAGGGAAACCATTGATGCGTTCAGTGTTAGAGCTGCCTTAGTCTGTTCTTGAAGTTCTTACCTACTTCCTGTCTCTTGCTGTGAATTACCAAAATAAAGCTGTCCCAGAGAACGAATCTCTCCCCTGCTTTGATCCCCCAGAACAGCCAGAGCAGTCAAATAAAAATGTTTGGGCTTAGCAAAAACCTCTTGCTTAGTAGTTACAATGTATCCAGCAGATAGGAAAACTTTGTAGAATTACCTGCTGCTGCTGGATTTTGGTAGACGAATCTCACTAGATCTCTTGTTTCCTTACTCATTGCACTAGTCTTTGGACCATGCTGGTAAATTAAGAAATGTCAGCCTGTAAAGGACTAGAATATGCTTGGTCTGTATTCTTACTTTGTCCTCAGCGTGATTTCAACCTGGGTCAGCTAGTGCTCTCTGAAATGATTTGTAGAGTACAGCTGGGTTAGAATATTCTCTGGTTCAGTAGGAGATTTAGGTGTGACTGCTCTGTGTAGGAATTCAGGAGTTCAATAGTGTGGGTGCAGAATTTGTTCTCAAGGGCAAAAAGCAGCCTGAAGCATGTTAAGGTTTACTCGATAGAAGTGGCAACAGTGCTTACTCACAGGAAACCACTTGTTACAAGTGTGTCCATCCAAACTAGTAAAACTGCCAATAAAGGTATCCCACTTATTCCTCATACATGAAAACTAAATAGATGTACTTTTGTTGTAGTAATCTTGTAAGCTTAAAAACACAAACCAACCACCAAACCAGAAACTTAAAAAAATTCCCTTCCAAAACAACAACCAATGCAGCTTTGTGGATTTGCTTTAGTCCCTTCCAAAGCTGTATTCTGTTCTTTAGTGCATGGTACATATTAATGAAGTCTCACCTGTAGACTGCACATGACTGCATATGTGTCTTCTGTTGCCTTATCTAGGGCATATCTTTGCCACGATGGTAGCCATGAGCCATTTTTCTGTATACAATACAGACAAACACAAGTTGAATGGAAGAGGTGTTGGTTTTCGTGCAATTCTTGTTGTTTTTCAAGCGTAGCCCTTTTGATATGTGTAGATGTGCTTCTGATCCTTTCCACGACGAAAGGAGAAATGTGACTGCAGTGGGCTGCTGACTTGTTATGGATGGTGAAATCAATACAGTCTTGTGGCTGGTGTGCAGAGCTTCCTACTGTTCATATGCTGAATATATTACAGTGCTACTAGGTATGTTCTGAAAAACTTGCCTAATAATTCAAGAGCACCGACCAAACAGTGTTCATGTCTGACCTCCTGTGCTTTTTCATGAAGTGCAAGTGTGGTGTCTCACTGATCCTCTTGTTTACAGTGGCTCAAGTCGGTGTGACTGCAATCAGTGCAAATAAATTAACTTTCTCAAGGGTTAAGAAAGAATGAGGAAGGATGTAGAGGTTAGTAAGTTGAAGTTCATATCTGTTAAGACTGAAGAGTCCAAAGTAGAATTGTAATGAAATGAGTTAACAACCTGTTATGCGCAGTCAAATACTCCCTGCTAAATTTCTGTAGTCAGTAAATGCTGTACTTGAGCCTGTGCAAGATATTAAAGTGACTGTTCCTTGCTCGGAGCTCTCTGGAGGGCTGAGGCATTCAGGGCTGATGCTAGCCTTGCTCTGAACAGGAGCCAACCAGACTGCTTCCCGCCACTGGCTAGGGGGACGACATCTGTCTTGACTGCCTGTCCCTGCGCAGATATTTAGCTTTGATCGATGCTTATTCTTTCATCACTGACTTAAGTGATCTGCTGGCTAATTATTCTTGCACAAGGGGAAAATTGATAGAGTGCTACAAATGGCAAACTGACATCTGTGGTGTTGGATTGGACCTTATTCTCAACTAACCCTGTATTTAGCATCATTTCTCCTATTTAAAAATCAAGGACTTAAGAGCAGTTCAGTTAAAACCGTGCTGGATGGCATTTGTGTTAAATAGAAACTCAGTTTAGGGTGTCTGTCTTCACTTCTCTGAGGGAAGAGTTGCAAGATACAGTTGGTAGCTATGTAGACCATGTTGCAAACAGGATTTTGAAGAGCTGTGGTAAAGGCTGGTTCAAGTTGCTGGTCTGAAGGAACTGTGCTTTTCTAGTCTTGGAGGAGGAACATTCCTGGGCCTGTGCTGTTTGCTGACTGGCTGTGAGACGTTCGAAGAAGCACTAGAAATGGCCGCGAAGGGAGACAGCACCAATGTAGATAAGCTGGTGAAAGATATTTATGGAGGAGACTATGAGCGGTTTGGCCTTCAAGGGTCTGCTGTAGCCTCAAGGTACGTGTTAATTGAGCTGTTTTGAAGGAGTTCCTTGGGAAACTTCGGGTGCATGCTGAACTGAGTGTGTAGTCCCTGGACTATGCGCTATGTCCATGTGGAAATGTCCCTCGGAGTGTACCGCATGGTTCATCCTTACATCTTTCACCTACTTCTTGCTCTTTTTTAAACAGGTATAAGCAATGCTTGAAGTAGTTTGCTTCCATTTAAATTACAGTTATTTTAGAAGTGTCTTTGCTCATTATTCTGCCTTTCCAATGAGATCCCTCTTCACATTTCAAATCTATCTCAAATCAATGGATATCAAATCCAAGTAAAGCGTATGAAAGGATAAAATTTAAGGGCTTTTAGCACTCCTAAGTAACTCCTATTAAAAGGAATAATCTTCCTCACACAGCTTTGGTCATATGATGAGTAAAGAAAAGAGAGATTCCATCAGTAAAGAGGACTTGGCCAGAGCTACTTTGGTCACCATCACCAACAACATAGGTTCTATTGCTCGCATGTGTGCATTGAACGAGGTAAGATAGCATATTTACTATGAGCTTAAAACCTTTGGAAACAATATAGTAAGATTATTTGAACACAAAAATGCAAATTGCTGGTGTAGTAGGTGTGTAGCTGGCCTTGGTAAATATGCATATATTTAATGTGGTGTCCTGACTCATGTGATTTGTGTTATGTGTATGCTTTGATGGAAAGTGTGATGTACTTTGGGCTTCAAAGGTGGGGAAGAGGGGAGAAAAGTTGACTGTAAAGATCTCCTTGAACCATTGATACCTAGAGCTGTCCAGTTGCTCTCAAGCTGTAATACGTAGATACTAATGCCTTGGTAATCCAAATTAATACTCTCAATTAACTTGTAGTTATTAACAGGTCTTAGTATATCATGACAGATTTTTTTTTTAATACTGTTTTGCTTGGCTCGTTTCCATACCATGATGGGTTCAAATTGTATATTTTGTTAAATGTTTTGATAGATAAAAGATCCATTGTATTGGGTCAGGGAGAAGAAAGTTACAGTTCATTTTCCTGCCTCAAGCTCCTAGCAGATGCTTGTTACATTCTTTAAGCATGATGACTGTGGATGGACTATTCCATTCATACACCTTTCCAGCTTCCAGCATTTAAAACAAAAACCCCAAACAACCAAAACCCCAAGCACCTAAGCACCTGTTTTGAGCTGCAAATTGTATTATGTAGTAACTAATCTGTTTTCTCTGCTCTCAATGAATTTATCCGGACTTTTTAAAATACATAGACGTTTTTAGCTCCACAGCATTCTGTGGTTAGAAGAAAGTGCTGCTTTTTTATTCTTTTAATCAACAACATGCCCACACAGCTCTAAAAAAAGCCAACAAAACAAAAGCAGGAAACTCACCAAACTGCCATCTGGTTACTTTATTGGGTTATGTCTAGCTTTTACCTTTATGAGAAATAACAAATAATTCATCACTAGTGGTTTTGGTGGGTTTTGTTCTTGTTTTTTAGTAAACCTAAAAGTCCTAATACTTAGTCTCCTCTCCTGTGGAAGACACTCTGTGTATCTTTTCCACTGCTTCGTTTTGTCTTTTTAATCTTTTTAGGGTTCTAATTTTGAGATCAAATGATCAGATCTTCATGCAGTATTCAGAGTGTGGTTGCGCAATGAATTTATGTGATGGCATACTGACAAATTTCGTGTTCTGAGTTCCTTTACTAACAGTTCTTAATATATTATTTTTGTGAGCATGGAGCTCGTGTTTTTAAGAAACCATCTACAGTCAGTCACTCTGTGGTCTTTCTTCAGTGGTGGTGGCTTATTTGGAGCCTGTCGTTTTGTCTGAATACTGAAGTCTCTCTCTCTTTTCCCCCTTCCATTTGTGTCATTTCCCTTTTTTAACTTAATCTTCATCTGCCATTTTATTCCTCAGTCACTGGGCGTAAGTCTCTTCAGCATTGCTATGCTGTTCATTTTTTATTCTGACTCTCCTGAATAATTTTGTATGCCAATAAATGTTAGGTTTGTTGCTAATATTCCTCTCTAGAGGACTTCTAAGATACGCCGAACAGCACAAGTCCTAGTGTGTGCCCATATCAAATGCCACTGATAACCTCCCTTCATCGTGAAAGGTGGCTACAGACAACTTTTTGTTTTGGCAGTTTGACTCTTCCAGTCAGGATGATTCTCTTTCAGTGTTCTCTTTGCTTTCAGCTTCTTTACAGTGTTGCCTTGTGGCATGGAGTTCAAGCAGCATTGTACAGGGCTATCAAAGCATGGAGAGTTGCAGCAGGGAGCCACGAGCAATGCATTTAGAGGAAATAGGCTACTAATGAAACTAATGCTTCTGCGTCATTGTGATCAAGTTCCGAACATCTTTTTTTTTGTGGGCAGGCTTGCTTAAAAACTGGACATGATGCATAGAATTTTGTGGAGGAATGTGGCTTGATGTGTAAAGTATTCTTCATTTCACAGCCAGTGTCAAAGTAGAACTTCTCCAGCACTTGAACTAAATGATTTTGTAGCTTTAGAAAATGAAAATTTTAGTAGCTTTACATACTATTAAAAAAAATTCAAACATGATGTGTTAATGCAAGTCAGCTAATCTCCAGATAGCATTACTCCCCCCCCCGAAAGCAAGCTATCATTCTGCTAAATAAACTAGAGACCTAAGTTGCCTTTGGGAAATACGACTGACTGTCACGAAGCTTGAGGAATGAAATGCCCAAAAAAGAGATTAAAAACCAGCTGAATATGATACATTCTTTTGTGGAGTTTGTGTGTATTAGATTAGGGTTATGTTGAAGCTTACTCTTAGGCTCTTTGACAAAATCAATTTATGCCCTGAAGCATGAGTTATGGTAAGGTGGTGTTTTTTTTTTTTTTCCCAGTGATTGCAGCTCTAATATTATGTGGAAAATGACTTACATATGTTCGGGGGAAAAAAATGAGGCTGGGGAATAAACGAAATATTCTGTCTGCACAACTTCAAAGCAAAGTTTGCTTGCACAAAGTTGGCAGTGGGGTAGAAAAATTCCATAGTCTGGAACCATTTGGCTACACATCATCTGCAATAGTCTGTCCTAGGCACAGCAGAACTGTGTCAAGGAAACCAGTCTCCCTGGTTTGTACTTGTCTTACTAGCAGAACATGTAAGTTGCATCTGAATGAGGCTTCTTGCAAAAATATGTGCAGGCTTTTTTATTGCATCTTTGATATGGATTCACCTATTCAATTATATTGGCAAATATGTGTATACACTGAATTGAAGCATACTATAGCTTTCTACTGCAAGGAAGTAGAACAATTTAGCAAGACCCCACGGAGTAAAAGAGTGCATGCCTTTTCCAGGATATTGTAATTTGATCAGCTTAAGCATTTCATCACCATCCCTTCATCAGTTTAAGACTTCTGTCTTTCAGCTTTGAATATTTCAGCAGTGAACAATTTAAAGTAAATTGGCAAGACTCCCTTAAGAGATTAAAAGTAGCATTTCTTCATTTTCTGACTCCTGAAAAATGCTAAAGCTGTTTTTAGTTCAGTGCAAAAATCTAGGAAACCTTACATCTTTAACATAATTTTTAACCTTGTCAAGTCAAGGAGTGTTTGAAAATAAAATTGATACGAAATTTGCATGTGTATATATGCTCTGCTATTCTAGTAGATATGACTGGTATTTTTAGATTTAAATTTTTCAGTAATTTTTATACTCTGTTAGGTACTGCTTGCTTGAATTTCTCCTAACACTAGCTTCATGTGTATATTCAGCAAAAAAAAATTCATTAAAATGAATTTCAAATATAGGTTCTGATCAATTTGATGGTATTGCATTACAGCAAATTAATTAGTTACATGTTTGTCCCTCCTTTGTCAGAAATGATTTCAGAGACAATACTGCCTTGTCAGAGGATGCGAAGTGCTGTTGGCCATGTTTAATAGTAGCCTTTTCAAATTTGTGAATTTCTTATTTTCAGCCATATAAATTCCTAGGAACCAGTGTGAATGCATGCTGATGTGACTGCAGAGTCTGAGGGTATAGATGACTATAAACCTGAATTACTGAAATAAAGTTGGTGTGTGGTTTGAGGACAGTCGGACATGTAACTCGGTCCTCAGAGAATGGATTAAGTAAATTACTGCATCTGGGTATCAGCACTCTCCAGTACTGAGTATTCAAGTGAGGGTGTTCTCTGTGGTGTGTCTCACGCACAGCACTGGACACGACAAAACTGCAGTTTGTAGCAAAGTAATAGTAGCAACTTTATAGAGTTGTAGGAATGTAGAGAGGTAACACGTGGTAATTCTAGTCTCTGTGCAGACTTTTGCTGGTAATTTTCAGCATAGGACTTCTGAAGGTACATTTCTAGGCTCCTTCAAGACTCCTGTAAAAGCTCATGCTCCCAGGATCTGGCCTCCTAATGAATCTTCTAGACCAGTTCCAGTGTATGGGCAACATCATATGGTACACCAGTTCAAAATGCAAGTGCATTTTTGTGCAGAACAAGCAAAACTGGGCTTGGTAAGGTAGGGCATTGTTTAAGCACCAGGACTGTTGCTGACGTGCAGTGATGTGCATGTCAGGGGGGGTAGCGTGTGGCTTTCTCACTGACAGCGTACTGCAGATTGGTCAAAAATCTGTATGAAAACTGAATTCAAGTGAGTTTTGAAACAAAGGAATGCAGTGCATATCAAGTATCAAGTTGGCCACATTTCACTTGCTTTTTGAAAATGAAACCACAGTCCAGATAATAGATAATGAAAGATGCTTCTTCTCATCTGTAATGTAATCCTTCTCAGATACCCTTCAGAGGTTCTCCATCTGGATTTAATCATAGTGATCTCTGGAAAATTGCTTCATTTAACAAGCAGGGGGAAAAGATGTCTTCAGTGCAGCCATGTCACATACAATTAAAAAAAGCAAAACCAATAAAACTCTCATAATCCTGTTCATGTTGGGAAGGTCCTGGGCTTTTAAGCAAATATTCATCATCTGTGACATCAGCCTCTCACTTTCTTTGGAATAAAACTTCTTTTTGTGGATTCCCCTCCCCCCCCCCCACCCTTGCGACATCTCTACTTAGTGGTCAGTTAGTGGCAGGTTACTGCAATTATTTTTTTGACTTTTAAGTCTGAAGAATTTATATGTAACCCAAAATTCCCAAATTCCCATTTAACTTTATAGTGGAGGCAGAATTACATGTTGAATGAGGCAAATAATGCAGCTGAACCTAATTTTTGCCGGTCTGCTTTTCAATTTTACAGAACATCGACAAGGTGGTATTTGTTGGCAATTTTCTCCGAATTAATATGATTTCTATGAAGGTGCTAGCATATGCTATGGATTATTGGTCCAAGGGACAGCTGAAAGCTCTGTTTTTGGAACACGAGGTAAGTTCAACACGTTGAACTTGCTTTTATTTGTAAGTACAAAAATACTGTGGTTCTTTACTTGGTGAAGTTAAAAGGGAGAGGTTCAGTGCTATTGCTTTGAAGTGAATGCACAAACTAAGTTCTGCATAAATATAGTTTCATTATAAATTCATTCGAAAATACCCCTTGTTAACTCCCTGGATTGATCATGAATCTTGTGGTAGTTGTTGCTAAATGTTGCACATCTCTTATTTTTGCTTTCTGACCGTAGTACCAGCAACGTTCATTTGTGTGTCTGGCGTACAAACCTCAACTAGAATTAATTTTTGTAAGCATCCCTTTGAGGTGGCTGTCAGATGGATGAGTTCATAATGGAGACTGCCCTGCCTCAATACAGCATCATTATAGTGGTTCTGTAATTTCTTCTTTTTTTGACAATTTTGGAGAACTGTGTAAGATTTCTCCCAGTATAATGCGCTTTCTTGGACCTAAGCAAGATCATATTAACTCATAATTCAGATACAGCAAATACTTGGCACAGCAGGGCTGATCTTATAAGAAAGGTCTTTTAATGGCCTTAACAGAACTGAAGACTTTACATGCTCATGCTTACGTCTTATTTTGGAGTGTGATTCGTTTTGTTTTGCTTTTGCCTTGTTTACAGGGTTATTTTGGAGCTGTTGGGGCTCTTCTAGAATTGCTTAAAATGACAGATGAGCAGTGATGAAGCTGTCTGAACAGATTCCTACTGCAGATGCTGCTGGATAAGAGTGAAAGCCACTACAAGGATGGAAATGAAGCCATTATGGTAGTTCTACCTGCTGGATTTGTAAATAATTTAAAATCCTTTTAGCTGATCTTTAACTTCTGGGTTTTGACCTTATACTTCAGAACTCATACTGGGAATAACAAGAAATTTTTTTTCCTGTACACTGTATTTTTTAGGGGGAAAATGTGCAAAGTGGCCAAACCTACAGATTTTATGGATTAATTTTAGAAAGTGGATACTGTTTAATGTAGGGCCTGTGATAGGAGACATCTGCTTTTCTTCTGGGGTTTACTGATTAGTGTGGTAATTTTGACTTCATTTAGTAATCACTCTAGGAGATTTTTTTATCTTATTTTCATGACGTTTCATGATTTGTTCTTGGTTTCAAATGAAACTACAAAGCTGATGGATTTTACTGTGAAAACTAGTCATTGATTTTTTGCCTTTCCTTTCCTCATTAGATGAGACACCTTTTTATTTAACATTCCCCCGATCCCCCCCAAAAATAAATTTAGAAGCTTTCTGTGACTATACGTGCTTTTCTTGGCAAGATTGTGAAAAAACTTGGCGGGGGCAGGGGCTTTAAGACTATAATTTTTCAGTAGTCATGACTTGCAACAGGAACAGACTGCTAATTGGTTTTGCAGGACTAATGCTCCGCTATATTAAAAATTTTAAACAAGATGTGAACTAAAATTTTAGTTACCGGCTTGACACTAAAATCCTGTTTCTGTTGAAAATGTCTGATCTATGTGAAGAGTTCTGTAGTACAGATGTTACTTACATGGTACGTACTTGGCATTAGATGACAACGAGGAGGAGATTGTTTTCATTTATTTGACGACTTTTCTGTAGTCTGCAATTTTTAACTTGATCTTAATTGAAGACAACTCATAATTGCATTATTGAAAGCCTAGTTTCTAAAATTAGAAAAATACTGACTGGTTTTAAGCTAATGTTAACTTTCCCTCCAGGACACTAATATTCAAGTGTTTATTCCAATACAGTATATTCTACCTTTTTTTTGATTTGTGGACCTCTCTAGATTTGTGGGGGTTTTTTTCGGCTGAATTGAGACCCCTTTGAAATCTATGTATTTAGGTTGCTGCGTAGCATGTATAAACTTGCTTTTCTTAGACACCATGAGGGTTTACAAATCAGAGGCTGAAAACCAGTCCATAAATTATTTTGTCTTGCAAAACTGTATGTGATGTCACATAATGTAAAGGGCTCATCAGAGAGACAGTATAAAATTCAGACACATGTATTATCCAATATATTTTTGGAAGGGGGTTTATTTCACTTTTTTAATAGTCATTAATTTCTGTATCTCCCAAATGCTAAAATAAATTAATATTAACTAAAGTGTTAACTTGTCTGATGGAAATAAAGACCACTACTGTTTTGACAGTTTTAACGTGTCCATGGAATTCATTTCTTCAAATCAGTGACGTGAAATGCATAACATTGTTTTGTGACACACATGACTGATTATTTTCACGGCGGTTCTTTGATTCGTGACGTTTTTTACTCTTCGTTACGTTGCTTTGGTCTTTGAAGCTCTTTGCCTGCTTTAAGTTGACTTTTTCGTAGGTAGTAAACTGCAACATGAGACAATTAGCATGTTGTAGTTGATATTCTTGTAATACTGAGCTTGAGATAAGTGGGCATAGTTCTGTTCTATGCCTCTAATTTTTCATGAACAAAATGAAACTTTTATTGTGCTTATTTATTAAATTTTGCCTGCAGCTCAAGATCGGTTTGTATGTGGGGTGTTTTTTAAGGAAGACTTCAGAATGTTGAGGTAACTGCACTTCTTACGCTAAACAGTAGAGGGAAGCACAACATCGACAATGTGGATACACTTTGTTACATCAGTGGAGCTGGAGGGATTTGTGGGCTTGGTTGGCTTGTTTCAGAGAAAGATTCCAACGCTTTCTCCCTGGTCAGTTTTTTGAAGGGAATTTGATATGGGAATATCTATCACTTAGGTGTTCTTGCATTCTTAGCATTTATAGTTATGTGAAGGAAGAACAGTGTTAAGTAAACAAATTTGAAATAGCACTTCTTTTTAAGATTAAAATTCTGTACTCCTCAGAAAATGAAAAAACAAAAATGTTGAAACCGTAGTAAGTCATTCAGGACAATGTATATGGACTATGCAAGATGCACAAAGTGAGGCTGTGTGGCCGAGGGAGGAAAGCACAATTCTGGTAGCCCTAATGTTAGCTTTAAGATTCCAGGGACGGTCAGATAAGTTGATCACAGCAGTTCTAAGAGCAGCACAAAATAAATCTTTAACTTCAAGATGCTGATTTGAAATTTAAAATGTTTAATAGGTAAGTTGCTGTAGTTAAAAGACTGGAAAAAATAAGTTGAAGTGTATACTACACAAATGAGTATATTTGATTTGGAAAAGTTTTAGCAAACTAAATTAATAGGATGGAGAGTTATGAGAAGTCACTAAGAGGAGAAGTTAGAGAAGCCTGATGTAAGAGGAAAATGATGGTGTAAGTTAAATTCTTCCTTTCCTAAGGGAGAAAAAGCCTACTGCAAAAGTATTTCTCTGTTGACTTGAGGTCTGCAGTTGACTTTTTTCCTGCTTTGCCACCAGCACCATTGTATGAATCTGCTAGTACTCTTAATTTGCTGCTTTACCTTTAGGCTTTGCCTGCCTTCGGCAATTCCAGCTTCTGTTTTCCTCCCATGTACATCCTCTGTAATTAAGCTAATGAACGAATGACAGTGTGATTGATTTCTAGCACTGGTCCAATATTTTTGCCATAGGGGAGGACTTTGGGCCTAACAGCATCACTGTTGTTTTGAATGTTTCCGATTGTGTTTTGTATCCAGCTGCTGTCAACAGTCACCTGATGGGAGGATGCTTTGCCCCACTCCATCATCCAGAGGTGTAGAAAGAGTCTGAAAACAGTCCTACTCGACTACATAGATGAACCTCTACTATTACTGGTACAAACTGGAAATTTGAGCAAGCGGAGCTCTGTTGCACCACTATCGAACTGTTGTATTGCAAACCTAGAAATACCCATATCCTTGGATGTTTTGTTTTGGGAATGGTGAGGACGAAGGAGCAGACTTCCCTAAGGAAGATCAGTGAGTTTGCAGTTCTAGTATGCGTTCAAAGCACTTGTTTTGTATAAATTGATGAGCTCTCTTAATGAGCTAGGCTGTGTTAATCTAGCTTCTCTTTCTGAAACATTGAGGTAATTACTAAGGTAAGTTGGAGCAGAGTGAGTGCGATACCTTGCTCTCAGTTGTGATGGCTTGTGCCCAGGTCTGCTGCTTTTGTACTTGAACATTTGTTCTTGTTGGCATTCTACTCTCCTCATTCTCCCCACCGCGCCGAGAAACCCCCAATTTTTAAAGGTTTTGACAAAAAGTCTAATTATATCCCTAGGAAGAAGTGCCTATGTTTTAAAGTAAAGGTGTTGGACTAAATTATTGTGGAAAAGTTGCTAATGCTGGATGAAGAGTGAGAGATGACTAGAAGTATTTCCTTGATCAGATTTGGTAGAGAAGACTAGCATGGGGTGCCTGGGGGCAATGCAAGAATCTGGCTTCTAGAACAAGTGGGGTGTTTGCAGTGCATTCCAACCTCAGCAAAGCTGTCCTGGTGTTTCACTGTTATCAGCACTTATGTTCCCGTTAGACTGTCACAAGATACTTGCAAGTGATTTTTGGCAGGACACAGCAGAACTTCAGAGATGGGAAAACCATATGGGGTTGAACTGATGACAAAATAAACATACATGATTGTTTCCAGTCGGATGAGTTCTTCTACTGGGATCTGTTTTCAAAGCACAAGGTGTCTTTGAATTTGGGGTTAAATGAAATGCAGGCTATCAAGAAGACCACATTCTGGTTTGTGTCTTGCTACCTCTCGGTAACCAGGAGGTAGAGGACAGCTGATTTCTAGGATGTCCTGGAAAATAATTGCTTGTTTAAGCCTAAAACTGAATCCAATTTCTGATTCTTGAAGTGTTACTGGTGCTGACTGTAACTTGCTGATTGTATGATTATTAGTGTGTTGAGGGGGGGGAGGTAATAGGTAGGGACTGTGCAATAAGAGTTTGCTCTTCAGATCTCCCCTACTGCCTCCCCCCATAAAATCTCAAGAAAAAAGAAGCAAAATAAAAATTGTGGGTCTAACTGTAAGTTAGGAGAACTTGCCAGGTGCCTTGGGAACTGAGATTCACCTCAAGCAAGAGGAGCTGCTGGCGCTTGGAGACATGGAAGAGAAATGAGTAAGCAAAGCTGAGGCTTACGAGAGGGGAAGCTGCTGAGCCCAGGAAAGAGATGTGGCAGCAGCGTCTCCAGAGGTTCCTGGGGGGGACACGGCCGAGGTGGGCAGGGCGCTGCAGGGTGAGCAATGAACTAGCCCTTTATTGGTGCAGCCAGTGGGAGATGGGTGGCCAAGGGGGGTGCGTTGGGTGGTTTGGCAGAATGGCAGGCAGCGTCTTGTCCTAATTCCAGGGTGAAGGAAGGGTGTGGCGGGATAGTCGTGAGCTAAAGCGGTTACTGATTATTACTTGGGTCGAGCACCCCTGTGTAAAGCAGCCAGCGACCTGTGCTGAAGCGTTAGGTCTCTGTCTAGGTGCAGATGTGCTCTCTAGAGCAGGCAATAGCCTGGTCTCAAACATTGCTTGTCTCAGTACGTGAGAGTCACAGTAGGCGATGTACTGGCCCCAAGTCGTTTTTACATCAAAACCAGTTGCATCGTACTGGCAGAAACACAGCTCTTCTCAGCTGGCCTCCAGCAGTTTGCCGGCGTGCGCGGCTGTGCAGCGCCGCTGGCTGCAGCAAGCGGTCGGCAGCCTCCGGCGGCTGCCCCCGAGGTGGACCCCGAGCTGCGCGCAGGCAGCAGGCAGCAGGGCGGTGCAGCCAGCGGGGACCTCGCAGCAGAGGGCTTCGGGCCTGCCTGCTTTATTTCTAAACGCTGCCGACACAACTGTGAAGCACCGAGTTGAAGGTACGATTGAAGGCAACAGAGGAGGGCAAACAGCCTGAAATGGCGTTGTGTTGAACTCAAAACAGTGCTGGGTCACTCGTGGTTCTTAAGTGGTTTTCCTTATTTTGTTGGGATGATCACGGCACTTCCTGCCTCACAAGTGTCTTTCCAAGTTGACATCTTCACTGTTTTCCAGCTTTTTGGATGGATGGTCCATCCGTCTCTCTGCAAACCTAAAAGCTTGAGCGAATCTGAACATTGTGTCTAGTACAAAGCAGAAGTTACCCGTTAACAAATGCTGAGATGTACCAAAGCAGCCTTGGCAATGTGTGCACAGAGTTGAGTTCACCCCTGTTACTGGGATCTCTGTTTATGCCCATCCATAAGGATGGGGCCTTGGCTAGCTGTGTTCCTGCTTTCTCGCATAGTATGTAAGAATTATCTTTTTTTTCCAAGTAGGATACTTGTTTAAATTTTTTTGTGAGAGGAACTTTCCCTTGTGAGGGGATACGTGTTCTCTGCAGGCTTGAAAGCATTGAGGAACAATGCGTAGAGCAAGACAGAGCCTCACCAAGAACAGCCACTGGTTTGATAATGCAGATTGTTGCAACAAGGATATCAGTGCTTCAAGCAACAAGATGGTGTGGCTGCTGGTGTGTTGTGGCTTGGGGTTTTTTTGTTGTTTGAGGTTTTGTTTTGCCTGCATATGTGCTAGCCAATTGCACAAAATTGAAATAGCTGGTCTCAGCTTGTAGGAGTTCTCAATGCAAATGCTAGGCTGGGTGGAAGTGGGAATATATGTGCCAGTAAGGATGAAGAAATTAATGCCTCAAGCCCATAGGAAAAATGTGCTGATCAAAATGTTCTTTCCTACAAGCTTTTATAACAGTTGCGTCGGTTGGGAGACTGCAATTGAAGTATTCTTGTGTAAATCAGTAAATCATTACTAACTGGCAGATGTAATACTGTGGTGAGATCGCAGTATTTTTATCTGCTCTGCTGACTCTGCCCCCTCTGTCCTCCCACTGGCATTGCCCCATCGCTACCCTGGCTGTCAGCATACCCTTAGCCCAGCGTGCAACGGAGGCAGCACCGTGAATGCGGTCTGTCAACATCTGTTTTGTGACATGCAGTAGTGCAGCGTGGGCAAGGCAACTGCGGCTGTGAGAAGCTTCTCCTCTGAGAGCGTTGAGGAGGCTTCACCTGGAGATTGAAGTAAAAAAATATTACTGGAATTGATTTGAACAATGAGAACGCTGTCTTGTATTTTAAAATTATTTTTACTTTTTATACTTTTAAAAATGAACTGTAAAATTAATACATATTAATTAAGAAAACTAACAAATTAATTTTTGATTTTCAAAGCTGGCTGGCAAAATGAATCACAAAATGCTGAGTGTACTTGAAAGAAATTTTAGTTCCTTCTAGCAGAATTGTTTTGGTTTTTTGAGCAACCTCACCCCTGGTGTTATTTGAATAAATAAACAAATACATGCTGTTCCCATGTCCTAAGCGTGGAGCATGCTGTTACCCAGCTAGCATTCAGCATATTGCACTTGGCTGCGAAAGGCTGTGCAGAAAAAAATCCAGAAGTATTTACAAGATAAGCCAAAAACACTCCCAGATTTCCCAGTGTTTTAGTAATTTCTTTTTTTTTTAGCTTAGAAAGTGAGTTATCCCTTCAGATACAAGAGGTTTGAGGTCTGCTCTCCAGCAGGTTTCCTGTGCGGTGTGGCAGCTCTCAGTGCATCACTGGTTTTGCCTCTTTGAGGGGGGAAGAGCAGAGCAAGGGGAAATGAAGCTGCTCTCTGATGATGGCTGCAGACTGACCTGTAACCTGTCCCACACTACAGCTGTTCTTTTACAGGTAGGGCAGAAAATATTCAGGAACTGAACTGTCATAAGAGTCTTCTCCCCCTTCCACCCCTTGCTTTCATCACACGAGAAATTGCATCAAAAAAACGTTAAGCAGAAGAAAAGAGGCACCAACCCTGGAAAATGAATTCACCTTTTATTCACGGGAATAATCATCACAGTCGGCTTAGCTGCTGTCAGGAAGACTTCTTTTTTTCAGTTTCTGATATTTCCATTATTAGGAGCTTGGCTTTTAACTTGCCGTACAACATATCTCCCTGTTCTGGCTCTCTTACCTGAAAGGGTTATAAAATCTTCTTTGTTGGGTTTCCATGATCATCTGCTTCCCAGCATTATGTGAATTTTTTTTAAGTTTCATTTGATACATTTTTTTTAAGTTACATTTTATACATGTTATGTATGTTATGTATAAAATATATACATGTTATGTATTAAATGTAACTTTTATACATTTTATGTATAAAATGTAACTTTTGTATAAAATGTAACTTTTATACTAGAAGGTTCTCAGATACCAACCCTGGAATTCTAAGTGCCTTTATCAGTATAGGAGCAAAAGAGCTGTTGCTAATAGCACTCTGTTGAGTCCACCGACTACTGGTGTGAAGACACTGTAGAAGTCTGCCTTTCCTACAAATAGAGATTGTTAGGCTTGGTGATTGAAATACCTTTATTCACAAGAGCAGGAGAAGAACTGGCTTTTCCTTCTCTAACCTGTTTGCCTTGCAGACATCTTGGAGGAAAGAATGTAATTTAGAGTCGGTTGCCTTTCAATCCCTGACCTTTCCACCTACCCTGCTGGGGTAGGAAGGTGATGGTATCTGACTGGCAACGCAGTGATGGGAACTTCTGGCCACCGGAAGAAGGCTGAGTACACAAACATTGAAGAACTGCTTTTAAAAACAAACAAGAAAAATACCTTAATTAGTAAAATATTCCTCAGGCTTGAGTCATAAATCTATCAATGAAGAAACCAGTTTCTGTCAGAAGTCGTGAAATTAGCAGCATTAGTCTTACAGCAATTAAATGGTAGATAATATTGTTCCGTGTCTCTCTACTGTTGTGAATTTAATGTCTTGCGCAGGTAAGGTTAGGCTCCAAGCCTGTACGCAGACATGTTCGCCACCCAAGAGCGGTGAAGGATGCCTCTACCCGGGGCTGCCTGAAAGCACGCTTGTGCATGTGCAAGGTTGCAGTCCCTTCTGCTTTGCGGGCCTGTGGCCAGGTCCCCAGACCTCGTACAGCAGCCGGGTGGTTTTGCAGCAGGAAACCACCTTCCTGGTGAGAAGGTGGGTTGGTTTGTGCTGACCTGCTAGTCCTTGAAGGGATGATGCCTTGAACCTTCTCCTACCCAATGGTACCAGCGGCACAAAGAAGGGCCAGGCACTGATACCGGTGCTCCCACCAGACAGCATCGCCAGCCCGATCTCGGACCCTGCCCCTCCTGAGAGCACGGCTCCCTGGGGAAGCCTGTTGCTCAAAAGCACTTCTCATTTCCAGGGGTTGCTGAATTTCCACACTAAAAATACCTCCCTCCCTCCCTGAGAACCCATGAGGCGCCTTGCTTGGCCGCTGCTGTGTGGCTGGAGGGAACCAAACCATCTCAGTGTCAGAATGGCGGCGGTTTGTCCAGCTTTGCAGCCGTGAGGCCGATACTGAAATGCAAGGCTGTGGAGAGTCGGTGTCGCAATATTTACCGAAATATCTTGCTACACGGACGGATAGGTTCTGATGTACTTTTAGCTGGCTCTGGTTTAGGTCTCTGTCCACACATGCTTAACTCAGAGAGAAAAAAGCAAACAAACGGGGAAAAAAAAAACACCTTAAAAAAAAAAAAGCAGCTGTAAGGTTGTGTGTTGTATAAGTGTCCCTGGAACTAATCTGGTACATCTCCAAATAAAACAGAAATCTCTGATGCTTGTAACTTTCTCTCTGGATGGAATGACAATAGTTTCTGTGTTTGTTAACTCTGTAAATGTTTGCTGTAGATATTATCAATGAACATATTTTATTTAAAGGAGACTATTAAAGTTTAAAGCAAAGAAACTCTTCCCCCAGGTTGTGAACATGACAAAAAGAACAATTAGGTAGTAAAAACTGAATTGAAAGTAGTTCTAGCTGTGAAACTGTGCATTTTACAGGTGAGTTGGAGGGAAAAGCTGTCCAGAGGCAGGGCATGCCCTGGACGGGTGAGGAGCTCTCCCCGAAAGCGCCAGCAGGCAGCGAGTGCCCGCTGGGGTTTTGTCAGAGGTACGTACAGCTCGTTCTTGCCAAGCGACTGGTTTTCTGTCTTGTGGAGGTATGGAGAATCGGTGGTGGCTTGCCATCTTCTCTTACTTTGTGTTGTGCTGGCTTGGGGAATGGCAGAAAGATGACCTGCGCTACCTTCAGGCTTGGAGCCACAGTTCAGCCTCCTTTAGCTTGTGCTTTTCCCCAAGAGCTGGCCCAGGCTGGGGTGTCGATGGTGAGCAGGGTCAGCTGCGAACGCCAGCTCTGCAGAAGAGCACAGCAAGCCGTACGCGTCATCCAGCAGGGAGAACAAAGACGTAATGCCGTGCAGAGTTGTAGAGCCATGGAAACAGTTAGCTTTCCTCAGACTAGAGCAACTTTACAGGCTGTATTTGGTGTCAGATTCCTGTATGGATTGAAATAGCAGGAGCCTCTGGTCCACAGTCAAGTGGATGTGGAACAGAGACTGGAGTGGCTGTGCAACGGCTTGCTTCCAAGTACAGCTAATTCAAATTTATTATTCCCATGCTGTGAAGAATTCTGACGTGTAATTAAGTTTTTCTCCTGATGTGAAATGAAAATTAGATGTTTTGAAATTTCCCTTTTTCCGCCAAAAAAAACCTATCAGGAAGTCAAGTTTAGTAGGCTGCCAAAAGAAAGTCACTTCACAGACAAGATTTTTTTTTAAAGCTCCTGCCTTTAGATAGCCACAGAACCACATTTACATAGAACATTTCTATTGATGAATCTGTGTTTTCTAGTGAAAAATTGTTGCACTGGAAAATTCTGACTAGCTGGAGTGCTGATCTTTGTAAAATACACGCATCCAAATGTGTCCAGAAAGCTCACTGCATGTGCTCAGACAAGGGATTTCAAGGACAGACTGGAAGAGATACCCCGGATAAACAGCAGTAAGGCAAGAAGGTTGGAGTGTGGAAGCTTGTAACCACTAAAAGGAGATGAGTCATCCTCTTGTTCAACTAATATGAAGTATTGATCTGCCTATACTTCGTTTATATCAACAAAGAGAGATTTCTGCTGAAACTTCTGAAGATTCTGGAAGATGATACACTCAATTAGGCAAAATAGATTGCAAGACACATCTGCATCTAGTTCTGGGGGATCAGTAGAAACAAGGCTGGTTTTAAATGCATCTTCCGGTCTGATGCCGTACGATGGCCCTCTGTTCCAGGAGTTGCAGTCCGTGCAAAGAGTGAGGAGGCCATGGAATAACAATTACACGCCTTCTTTTTTCTAACCCAGCTTCTGTACGTGACTTGCTTACACAGCCATCTGTTCTGAGGAATTCATCACAGTCTTTTGATCTTTTGCTGAAGCCCCGTATGCTGGTAAGCAACAGAGCTGGACTTCACCTTCAGAACGGAGCCTCTGCTCACGAGTGGTGAGTGAGTACTTTGCCTTCTCACCTCAGAGTCAGCAAGATTTGGACTGTAGCTGCAGAGGGGGGACCGAGGGAACCATAGGGACTACAGTTTCGCCAGCCTGTGATGTCTTTGGCTTAATTTCCAGAGATGCTGGGGAAGCTGTGTCCCCTTGGCTGTAGGATGCCAGAGGTTGTAGATCCAAATGTTAGTGACTGGACCTGAAAATGTTACTCTCAGCATGCCGTTTAAGTATATCTCTGTACTGCTGGCTGGCTGTGTGAGGGAGGTGGAAGAAGAGGGCAGAGGAAGGAGGGTAGTGGGGTTTTCAGTTTACCACAGACAAATGTATATAAAGCTTCAATTAAAGAACATAGTTTAAGAACATACAGGCATAGGAAGGCCATTCGTCAACTGTACCATGGCACCTAACCATCCTCCAGACCGTAAAAGCATTTATCTTACCAATTAAATTCCATAGTGTTATAGTTTCTGATTATTTTTGTGGTTTGGAAAGTGTAGAAGAGTGTAAAGGTATTATTCTTGTTTGCATAAGGACCAAACCAAAACAACCCCCTTCCTGTATCTGTTGTCTTTGCCTTTTCCGGAACTCCAGGTGAGGGAATGTTCTCCTTTGATATCATGATTACAGCAGTTCTAGAAGAGCAACATGCATAGTCCTGCAACCTTGGAGGGATGAAGGTCATTACAGGTTGAGTTATATTGTGTTGCTTGTCAGATGGAGCACTGCAACGGATCATTTATCTGGTGTCAGCAGTTGAAACTTGCATGAGAAAAATCTGTTCTAGCAGTGACAAGAGGAAGCCTGTCATGAATGTGTAAATCATGAATGTAACCCAAAACCTTGTATTTGTATTATTGTGAGAGTGTTGCTCCAAAAAGCCAAATGAAGTCATGCATATTGTTCTGATGATATCTAGTTTGTGACACTTCAGTGCTGAAAATGCATTTATATAAAACTTAGATAGTACAAAAGTGTGTTTTAAAGTCGTTACAGTGCCAAAGGCCAGGTCAGCAGAGGATGAGCAGTGTTACTGCCTCTCTGTGCATTCCTGGTGGGTAAGGACACACAGTGTGGTCCTGTGGTGCTCTGGCCATATTCTTTCCACACCACAGAGGGGAAAGCATTACCTGTTGTTGACCCAGACATCAAAATGTCAGCAGTTGATGCAGACAACCACTGTCGTTCCCACTGCTGGTGGGGAGTTGTCACAGAGACACTGCCAACCAGGCCAGCGGAGGAAGTTCGCTGCGATGCTGAGATCCCCAGTCCCGTGAGCGGTAGCTGAATGCACAGGGCAGCTTGATCCGAGCTGCCTGTTACCTTGCGGTGTTAAGCAGTACAGATAAAGCCTCCTGCACTTATGTTAGCAGTGTATTTTGGCAAGGAAAATCTTTCAACATGAAGCACAGTTTAATCCAGGTAAGGTTAAAAATCTTCCCCAAAATATTGCGGAGCTGTAAAAAAAGAGGAAAAAAAAATGAAAACTCGCCAAGAAATTAAGAGCTGCACTTTCCTCTCGTTCAAGGACAAGTTTTTGTTACCCACGCAGTGGGTGGGGAAAACCTAGCCCCTTTCCTCTCCAGCTGCTGTGAGCTCCCGTGCTGCGGGAGGGGAGCGCGGGTGCTAGGGAAGGTGCGCAGCGGCGGCGCGGGGTGCCCAGCGCGCAGCTTCACGCCGCGGGGCGCGGGACGAGCGGGAGCACCCGCGGACCAGCCTCCCCTCCCCGCCGTGTGCCGCTGTCCCGCCCGGGGCAGCTCTCACCGGGAAAGCGGACTCCGTTCCGGGCGATGACCCACCCTAACGCTGCCGCGCTCCCCCGCGCCGTGTGCGCTTCCCCGCGCCGCGGGACGCGGAGCCCACCCGGCAGAGTGGCAGACGGGTCCCGGGCACTCCGCGCTCGCTGCTCGCCGCGGCGCGGAGGGGCGGCGGGGCCCGGGGAGGGCAGGAACGGCCCCGTTCTGTCTCTGTTCTGGTGGAAAGTGTCACAGGATGTTTAACGTCCCCGGGGAGCGGGGACCCGCTGTGTTCCAGATCTGCCCCGAGAGCCCGTGCGGCGTTCAGCAGGCCGCTCGCTTTATCTTCCTCGGATAAACAAAAGGCCGCTGGAATTTGAGACTCGTTCCAAGAGTCTAGGGTCCAAAGCCGGCTGGACCCCGCGCCAGTCCTGCCCCTGGTCCGGGGCTTTCAACGGGGTTTGAAAATTTAAAAGCTGGCGGGCGGGGCGGGGGCGCGCGGCGGGGGCGCGCCGGCTGCTGCGGGTCCCACCCGCGCGCGCTGCCCGGCTGCGGAGCGGAGCCCGGCGCGCCCCGGCCCGCGGACCCCCTCCCCGCAGACCCCTCCCGGCGCCGCCACCCGCGCACCGCCGCGACGCCCCGCTCCCGCCCGAGGCGGCACCGCGCCAGGAGCGGTCCCCGGACCCCCACCGTAACGGGGACGCGGTGCGGGGAAGCGCCCGCCGAGCCCGCGGGGCGGGGGGAACCGGCAGTTGCGGGGCAGGGGAAGCCGCTGCGGGGGTCGGGAGCTGCCGGCGGAGCGCAGACGGAGCCGCGGCGAGTCCCTGCCTCCCTGCCCCGAGCGGCGGGGAGCCCGGCCCCGCACCCGCCTGCGGGGGCTGCAGCCGGCAGGTGGGGGCTGCGCGGGGCTCGTCCCGACGGCTGCGGGGTGGGGGGCGCGGAGCGGGGCGGGCGGCGGGGGGGCTGCGGCGCTCCGGGGGGACTGCGGCTGGGCGCGGAGCCCCGAACCGCAGAGACGTGATAAAAATGAACACAATCCCCCCGCTCCGCTGAGGAGCTGTGTGGGCAGAACGCGAGGCAGACAGCGCTTCAAGCGCCTGGACGGTGTGAGGAAAACTTCGCTGTCTGTTTGCGTGTTGCACAAGCAGAAGTATGTGCGTACACCTGTTGAGAGGCGGCTGTGCGAGCTGGCAGCGCCAGGGTCTGCTGCGCGCACCGGGCCCGGGCCTGCGTCCCACGGAGCCCCCCGGCCACGACCCGACCCACTCGCACCGGGCCGCAGCTGTCGCTGTGGAAGGGGCTCCCGAAAGACCTCCGAAAACTGAGGTGCGGGCTGTGCGGCGGCGGGCTGGGGCAGCTGCTCTGTGGTCTTCGACGGGAACAGCTAGCTGTGGCAGCGGCTGGTCGCGGTGATCCCTGGCCTGGACGGCCTTGGTACTTCTTCTGGGATATTAACGTAATTCATTTCCAGGAGAGTACTTAGTCCCTGACAGGACTTATCCGGGTGTGCAATAACATACTTAGACACATGCTTACAGTACCACCTGGTCTTGCAGGAAATTTTGTGCTCACAGGCAGGCTGACGGAGTCCAGGAAACTGTTCAATCAAAAAAAAAAAAAAAGAAAAGCCAGAAGATACAATGAGCATTATCCTTATTTTGAACTTGCTCATACCTTGCCGCTCATTTATTGACGTGTTCTCTTTGATACTCTAGGGGTAGGTAGTTAATTAGGTATTTGGGATGAATTTGGGATTGCTTGATACCCTCTTGACTGAATTGATTCTATGAAGTTAACAGGCTGGCTGGGGTACCGGAGTCTGTCTGTTGTCAGTCCGCTCCGCGGTGGCAATGAGGAAATGTTTCCGTTAGCGCTGGGAAATTAGAGGACAACATGAAGCTTAATGAAGCGAAACAGGATTGTATTTTGCTCAGAGTGATTCTATTACGCCTCTGTTAGGGCCGTGTTATTACTCACCTCAAGTTGCTGGCTGTTACTGTCTTTCCCTGTTAATTTTTTTAGCTATAGGTTGCTCATTATTTAATGTGCTTTTCATTTTATATTTTTTCACTTGCATTATGTTTCATTGTTACTTTTTCATCTTTTGCAACAGTGTAACAGAAGCTGTATTTTCATGGAAGGTTTCTCAGGGCTTCGCTTGCCGGTTTGCAGGTTATTGCCTTTAAAATTCAATCATTAACTTCTGCCTTAAATGCAAGTTGGAAAGTGATGATGAAAGACAATATAGCACAGTGTGTAACTTTATTTTACAAAACTTTGTCAGAATTGAATTACCTGATAAGTAACAGTGCAAAACCTCAGAAGCCTCATTTTCCCCCAGCTTGCATGCTCACTTCAGCTACGTGCTGTGTTTCGTTCACCTAACGAGAGGCACGCTGCAGCAGATCTCCTGACTGACTGGATTTGCTGGGCCGGTTCGTGCCCGTGACTGCGAGCAAGGGGGCTGGGAGACCCCCAGGGATCCCTTCCGGATCCGTATTCCCAGGCCAAGATCCTACCGACTGGGCGCAGGGGGGTAAGATTTTTCAGATGTTTTGGTACAGACACAATTGCTTCCTCGGGGAGAAATTTGGCATGCGTTTCCTTAGAGAGCCGTGCTTGCGTAAGCAGCCCCCTGCCTCCCTCGGAGCTGCACTAGTGCAGTGCACTCTGCGGGGCCGGTGGTGAGCCATGCCGGGGAGCGGCTGCGGGTTCAAAAGCGCCTTTTCTTCGTTGGTTATCGGTTGCTTTTAACTCTGATCTGTCTGACTGCGTGCCTGCTGTGTCAGGGCTGAGAAGGCAGCCCGGGAGGAGGGAACGCGTGGCAGGGAGCAGGAGGTAAGGGCTGTTTCTGCTATCATCGCTGCTGCTGGAAGGAGTCATCGCTTATCAGAAGAGGACATGTGGTTATGGCAGTTGCTTGAAAAATGTAGCTGAACGCTTAGATGTCTTGATGCAGTTGTGTGCACATGCAGCTAGCTGTGCACACAAGGAACTGGTTCCGTATTTCTGTTGTAGTTCAGAGTTTTCACCTAATGATTTTACTTTTGTGATGTATAGCTATGCGTTTGCATAACTTCTGGATGTATTTCCTATACTGTTCTCTTTTGCAGGATGAGCATTTCGAAAGAGCATTTTTCTGGAAAATAGACCTAGGCATCATAAGGGTATGAGTTTTCTTAATCAGATTATATTCAGCTGGATAGGTGGATGACTAAAATTCTGAAAGGGAAGATTAAATCACCCCTAAGAGGGTGCCTCTAATCCTAGAGAGCATAGTTGTCACCTGCATGCAGCTTACTCTCTTTTACATGTACGTATAATGTTAAATATACGTTTGAATGTAGCTTAGACCTGCTGTTAAATTCTGAATGGCAGAAGTGATTAGGCAAATAGCCCTGTTTTAGTTGGTATGGTGAGACTGAAGAGCTGGTGGGGTGTAATCTTTCTGTAGTCTGCTATAGTTTATTTCAGTCTGGAGAGCATTGGTGCTGTTGTGCACTGTTTTAGGACTCGTTCTTCTTCTTAATTTAGACGCCTTGTTTCTCTGTCATGATCCTGTTGTAGCCAGTTAAGAAAACACTTACAGCACGTCAACTTCTGGGTAGCAAGTTTGTGTATTTAGAGAATGGTGGTACACTTTCTTGTTCACAGCGCTTGAAGGAGTGATTACTTGCTATTACAGTCTTTAACAGAGAAAAATCACAGAATTTTTTTCTTCTAACCTGAAAGAAGAAACAGTTTTAGAGTTAAGAAACATATATTACCTTTACTGTTTGTCCTATGGTGTGTCACTACAGCTGCAGTTCGGATTATCTTCTTAGAGTCTCACGCAGATTTTTAAAAAGTCTTTAAAAAGCTGATTAAAAAAAAATCTTAATTTCATCCATTCTTTCTAAGAGGAAAGGCATTTCTTGCTAGCAGCCTTATGAGAGCCAAATACATCTTTCATAAGCTATATTGTTGCCTGCATTAATTGACATATATTGATGTGTCTGTGAGCAGTAAAACTGCAAGCTACAGCTACAGCTTGCCTGCAAGGCGGTAGGCTCCCAGCCTGTGGTGTGGAGAAATTTGGAAAGATGCAGTTCTCTAAACCCAAAGACATCCAGGCTAATCACTCAATTTTTCTTCACTGGAGATGAAGGTGTTTTCTGTTCAGCTTATTGAACCGCAAAGATAATTTTGTTTTCTTCAGTGGAACCTGTCTGCACTTGCTATGATGTGGTAAGTGGAAGACCTGTTGCTAATAGGACTATATATCAATCCAGCTGCTCTGGATGAAGATACCTGGATGGAGACTGTCTTTTTCTCAGTTGTCTCCTTGTCTCTCTCAGGCTGGTAGGGTGCTGGATGTGACTACATGCAGGGCAAGCCATGATCTTCTGAGTACAAAATCTTTGGAGTCAAGGTCTCTCATCCTGCTTCTGGAAGAAACATTCTCCATTTTCAGTGGTGCTGCATGCCCAGCTGCTCAGATGACACCTGTCTGGCACGGTCATAGACACCGTGGCAGCACAGATCAGGATCCCACAGAATGCAGGTGTAGCCAGGAGGCACATACAGTGTCTCTCCTTTCCCTGTAAAGACAAAATCCATCACTTCTGTCTCTGCGGTGTTTTGAGCTATGCAGGCCCCTGAGGCGACAGCTCATTGCTTCAGCAGCAAGATAACTTATTCAGCGGTAAGATTAGCCAGCAATTTGTGGCAGACGTCTTCCCCAGAGTCTGCAGCAGCTGGGACTTTTGGAACTGGCTTGAGGGAATGAGACAATATATTTTATTAGTGAGTCAGGATGAGTTTAGTCTTCATTAGTAAAACTCAGTAGATTTGCATACGATACAAAAGGCATTGAATAGTTGTTTCCCGGCTGCAGTTCAGTGTTGGAGAATTGCAGGCTATCCACAAAGCAGGATATTCTTGCTGCTTTTTCTTGGGAATTTCCACAAATGAAACAGCATTTCTCTGTGGTTGGTTGTTTTATGTGTTGCATTTATTAGTTTCTGCTTGTTTCATTTGATAGGGTGATGAAGTGAGATGGCAGTAAATGAAATGGTCTTTAGCATTTGCTTTTAGACAATGTTACCTGTTTTCACTGGACGATTGTTGTATGTTTTTTTTTTTCCTGATGTCTTATTGTAAAATGATTTTCTGGGCTTTGGTGTGAATGCTGTCTCAGAGTATTATGTAAATAACAGAAAAGAATTAACAGATGTATGGAGCAACCAGGAAACAGGTTTACAAGTTGATGCAAAGTGTAAGTTTGGTAATACTATTTAAGTGAATAGAGTTAAAATTAATGTAAAAACAATAAATCTGAGATGAGCTGGGCTTCTTTTACTATCAAACATTATTTTCTTTAATTGTTCTAGTTGTCACGAGAATCTATTCACTTTCTGGGGAATATTGTCCTTGAATGCTTTTAGAATGGTAAGTACATTAGTTGCTGCCAGAGGATTGTCATAACAGTGTCCAGAAATTATGGTAATGTGCAGCCCTAGGCCATATGTGGACATTTAGTTATAGTGTACAGTATTGTTGTTTTAACTCACTGGTAGGTTATTTCTGGAGAACTGATTTGTCACCATTTTCTTTCCAGCTCTCCAAGTTTTTTGTGCGATCTGGGAGGGACTGGGAATTATAAATTTTCCTTCCGCTGGATGAGAGCTGTCCTGTTCTTGTCAAGTGAAATATCTCTTCTGGTCTTGATGATTGGTGATAGCATACTGTTCCGCTCCCTTGTCTGTGAGGGCAGTTTCCCAGGGGTTCCTATTGACTAACTGCTTGAAGTGCTGGGATTTTGGTTTCCTAAAATTCAGGGTCCTGACTTTACTCTTTGCCTGACCCATATCCCTTAGGACTGCACACTCCACCAATGCGTGATCACTGCATCCCAGGCTTCCTCCACTCATGGCATCTCTGATTAACTCACTTGCGTTGGTGACCAACAGGTCCAGCATCACATCCCTTCTGCTAGGGCTGTCTATTACCTGGCTTAAGAAGTCATCCTCAATGCACTCCAGGAGCCTCCTGGATTGCCTATGGCTCGCCGTGCTACTTTTCCAGCAGGTGTTGGGGTAGTTGAAGCCCCCCAGCAGGATGAAAGCCTGCGAGTGTGATGCCTGCTGGAGCTGGAGAAAGACAGCTTCATCAACAGGCTCCCCTTGATTGGGCAGCCTTTAGTAGACACCAACCACAAGGTTCCCTTTGTTGCTTCTGTCTCTGATTCTTATCCATAGGCTTTCTACCTGCTTGTGGCTATTCTTCAGAGACAGCTCTTCACACTGTACCCATTTCTTGATGTAGAGGGCAACGTCTCTGCTGCTCCTTCCTCACCTGTCCCTTCTGAACAGTTTGTAGCTGTTGATTGCTGCAGTCCAGTCATGGGGTTCGTCCCACCAAGTTTCAGTAAGGGCAACTAGGTCATAACTTTCTAACAGCACGATGTCTTCCAGCTGCTCCTGTTGGTTGCCCATACGGCGTGCATCAGTGTAGAGGCACCTCAGCTTGGCTGTCAGACATATCACCTTCTTAGAGGAACAGCCCTTAACTCCTTTGAAGCATTTCACTGGTGTTTCCCTGTTGGCCTCTATTACCTCAGGAGCCCCTGGCTCATCTCCATAAGACTTCAAGTGTACTGCAGTGCACCCAGCACGTCTCAGAGCAACAGGCTGAGGGCCCTCGCTAGCACTCTGTCCCTCTGTCCTTGGCCTGTCAACCCACAGCTGATCACGGGCAAGCCTAATATTATCCCCCTCCCTCTCTGAGTCTGGTTGAAAGCTCTGTCAATGAACGCCACTAAATTGTGAGCAAAGACCCTCTTCACTCTTTGAGAAAGGTGAATCCCATCTGACACCAGCAGGACTGGTGCCATGTAGGCCATCCCATTATAGAAAAACCCAAAACTGTGGCGGTGACACCAGCTACAGAGCTGTGTATTTATAGACTGGGCCCGTGTATTTATTTTAATGTCACTGCCCACAACTGGAAGGAGAGAGGAAAAAATAACCTGTGCTCCAGGTTCCCTTACCTACCGTCCTAAAGCCCTGAAGTCTCTTTTGATTGCTCTTGGACTACATGTTGCAGCTGCATCGCCACCCACATGGAAGAGCAGTAACGGGTAATAGTCTGAGGGCTGTATCGAGCTAGGAAGTTTCCTAGTGATGTCCTTAACCCAGGCCCCAGGGAGGCAGCAGACTTCCCTAAAAGGAGGTTCTGGCTGGCATACTGGACACTCTGTTCCCCTCAGAAGGGAGTCACCTACAACTATAACCCATCTTTTCTTCCTTGTGGAGGTGGTCATGGTACAGGGGGCAGGCTTTCCTGACCTTGGCCACACGTCTGGTCTAGATGGACCATAATCCACATCATCCATTGACTGACCTTCCACATCCAGAGCCTCCTACCTGTTGTACAGAGGCACCTGGGAAGGTGAGGTGGGCAAGGAGGGGGTTCACCTGCCACCCCGAGTGCGGACTTCCCTCCATTCACTCTTTTCCTTTAAGCTACTGCCTTCAGCCTGGAGTGGGAGGATACAGGATCCCCTTGATCTTATTTTTTTTTTCTGGTGGCTGTTCCTGTTCCTGTCTCTGGGAGGGAGCTTCAAAAGCATTCAAAAGTTCCTTCCTTCCTTCCTGTAGTTTCTGGGTTTCTCCCAATGCGGATGTGATGACTCACATTTCCCAGATGTGAAATGCAAATGTGGGAAGTGGGATCTTTCCCCTGCCTCTCCAGGGGCTTCTTGGAGTCTGTGGTGCTATTGAGTTTCTTAATTAATGTGTCCCTCCTGATTCAAATGGCTTTCCTGCAGGCCACAGTGTTTTTTGGGCTGTTACAGCACTTAACAAGTCATGTCTTAGAGTGTTCATCATAAACATGTCTTAAGCTTGTTTGGCTTTGAGAGCACTTCTTGAAGACCACAAAAAACTTCTTAATTTAGTCTATTGACATAGGCCAATACCTTTTCCTCTTGTCCGTTTTAGGGTTTAACTCCTCACATTGTTGTGTTTGACAATACCAAGCTCCTTCAGCAGAGAGGTGTTTGGACCTTGTTCAGGCAACCTGCTGCCTGGTGCACAGTTGAGAAACTGGTAGGACAGGGCTGTGCACTGCTTGTCTGTGATCACTGTCCCAGCTTCTCTCTGCTCTGTCTTCGTTTGCCGATACTGCAATGGACTATGTGACCCCACATGAAATCATATACATTACTTGTGTGCTTTCTGCAAGGTACTGGGGTATTTGGATTGGTGATTCCTTGGCTTTGTGTTTATTCCTCTCCTTTGGAGGCCCTTGTAGTCAGCCCTTCAGCCTCATCACCTTTACTTCCCCATAACAGTCACTGAAAGAACAGGGAAAGGGAGAGCTGAAATAAGAAAACTCAAACCCTAACTGGTTCCACTTCCAAGGCATGTACCATCTTCACCTTTCTGTCACTGAAATGCTGCATCTGGTCTCTCAGCTACTGAGACCAAAATTTCCTGAGCCAGGGGCGTTGCACTCAGCCTTGCCTGTGCAGGTGTGGCTCCGCATCAATGTTCAATAAATACCACAGCTAGTTTTAAAATGCGTTGCAGCACTGAACTTGGTGGGAGCGTAGGGGCTGACTTTTTCATCACAGAGGCTAACTTTTGAGTTTGTAACAACGTTTTGAGTTGGTGCTTAAGGAATTGATTCAATGCGAAATTCACACTTGCAGGTGCTGATGTTTTTACACCTCTCATTAGAAGCAGCTTTTCATTTTTTAGAGAAAGAAACATTTTTGATGGTTCACAGTCTTTCTTTAAGCACTACTGTATTCCAGATGAGATCCCATCAGTTTGGATAATGAACCACTGCCCACCTATTCTCACCATGATTATGTCCTGTGCAGCAACAAGTTCCTGGAGGGTTCTCTCTCTATTGACTACATCTGTTGGCAACTCTGCTTTCATGAAAATATCCCCTTAAATTACACTTTATTCCACAAAAGCTTGAAAGTTACACTGTCTGATGTGCTTAATCTAACAAACCAACACTACTTGTTTCGGATAAAGGCAATAGGCGTTTGGGAAGCTTCTTTATAAAGCATAGTATATGTGTTGACTCCCTTTTTCTCTCTTTGCTAAACTTCTGTAGTAGTGTTTCTTTCTTTAATTAGTCTAAATGGTCCATTAGGCAGCTATAGCATAATACCAGCAGTAGCAAGCAAAAGTGCGTTTTTTGAAGGAACTAAAAAAAGTCCTATTGTGGGCAGAGAGAATATTGAAGTGGAAATCAGCTGAGCAAGAAGAGCCAGCCGAGAGCAGCAGCACTTCCATGCTTGAAAGGACTGAGTTAATACACAGGCCAGGTAATTTCTCCACTTGAATGATATTAGTACTGTGCTCCAGTAGCATCTGGGGCTTTTTGTATAAAATCTGTTTTCATTATTAAGTGTCAAATTAATGTTTTCTGTTTTCCCATCTGAAACATTTCAGACTACGTCTCTGTGCATCTGATATTTTGTATTAAAAGTGGCCCACATATTGAATTTGGGAAATGTAGCTGGCATAAAATACAATTTGATGACTGCAGAGAAATTGGCATTGGATGAATACTGAATGCAGCATCACAGCTGATCTGAAAGGGCGCTTGAACTCATAGCAAAAATACACAATTTGTGTCATTATGTATTGAAGGGCCTGGCTTCCACCCTAAACATGTGAAAATCTCAGCAGTCAAAACAGGATGTAATTGGAGAACAATTAAAATGTTCAATATTTGCAAATTGACATGTGTCTGCAATGCAAAATGGCAGGGCAAAAAAAGCTTTGTAGCAGAACATCCCTGTGCATCCCAGCCAGAGTTGGCTTCCTCTAGAAGCAAACACTATTATTTCTGCACTCATTCTTTACCTTGGTGGTGCACAACACTGATCCCACATGTTAAACAATTACCATTAGGTTTGTTTAGGGATCCAGATGCAGAGTATGTTGGGCAGTAGAGCAAGGCAGCGCAAGAGAGAATGAGGTCGAGGGAGGTTCTTCTCTCCCTCTACTCTGCCCTAGTGAGGCCCCATCTGGAGTACTGCATCCAGCTCTGGGCTCCCCACTTCAAGAAAGATGAGGAGCTACTGGAAAGAGTCCAGCAGAGGGCTACGAGGATGATGGGGGGACAGGAACATCTCTCCTATGAGGAGAGGCTGAGGGAGCTGGGCTTGTTCAGCCTGAAGAAGAGAAGGCTGAGAGGGGACCTTATAAATGCCCATGAATATCTTAAGGGTGGGTGTCAAGAGGATGGGGCCAGACTCTTTTCAGTGGTGCCCAGCAACAGGACAAGGGGCAACGGGCACAAACTGAAGCACAGGAAGTTCCATCTGAACATGAGGAAGAACTTCTTCATGTTGAGGGTGACAGAGCACTGGAACAGGCTGCCCAGGGAGGTTGTGGATTCTACTTCTCTGGAGATATTCAAGACCCATCTGGACGTGGTCTTGTGCAGCCTGCTGTAGGTGACCCCGCTTCAGCAGGAGTGTTGGACTAGATGACCCACAGAGGTCCCTTCCAACCCCTACCATTCTGTGATTCTGTGAAATTTAGGATAAGATGGGACTCATCTCTTGCCTGATCCACCGTCCTCTGCTCTTCATGAAGCCAGTGTTTCATCTCTTCCTCGTTTGTGGTCAGAATTTGTTCTATCAGTGTCCATTTCATTTAGCCTGATGGAATAGCAAGTTGGAAAGAATAAATAGAATAGCCCATACAACTAGTTTCTTCTTAATGAAGCTAATGGAGTGGAAAGTAATCTTCGGGGAGTTGAAACCCACATGTCATAATTCTGCCTTTTGCTTACGGTGCACGGTACACAGAAACAGGCCATATGTGACTGCTGGTAAAATGACGCTTGTCAGAGTTTCCAATTTCTGCTTGTTTGCCAGGAAGGATGGGATAATGAAATGTTTCAAATAAGAGCTCTTGCCTAGGCATTTCAGACATATTGGCAGAGGCATTTTGCAGAGGACTCTTCTAGAGGGCAGCTTTACTCTTTTATGTAAATGAGAAACTAAATCTTGGGAGACAGTTGTGAAAACCTGGCACGTGAAACTACTCCTTGTACAAACTCCTTGAAAATTAGATAAAGTTAGTTTTATTGCTCCTGGAGCATGTAAATGATGTTGTCAATATATCACTGCCTCCTAACCAGGAAGGACTATGCAGTTGGCACAGAAGAACTAAATAACAATTGGGTGAAGAAAAAATGAAGGAAAAAAATGTCAGAAGACAGAAGGATGTGAAGGTGGTGGCAGGCAGGATAATGTGTGAAACAAGTGGATTGTGTTTTAGGGTGGCTGTGAAGGAGGAAAAGGAAATCAGCTGGCACTTGGGGACTGATTAAAAGTTGGGTTGGCTTTTTCCTTTAGGTGATTTTGGAAGTTTTTGGTCACTTAAAGTTTATCAAATGCAGCCTGCCCTAATGTGAAATGCCTGCTCAGGAAGAAAAATGATCCGATGATGCCAGATTTAGGGCATGCAACAGAGCTTTGTTCAGAAAGAAGGTTCACAGGCAGACATTGCTAGCAACACTTTTCAGGCTACCAACATACACAGGTGTTAATTAACTGGAGATGGAAACTCAGCTCAATGAGAGAGCTCTTAGCTGAAAAATAGATATTAATTGAATTTGACCTTTATTTTTGTTTACCAGTTTTGGGGTAAGTTCAGTATTATCCTTTCATTGTTATGGTTTTGATGAACTTGTGGGTGAACCAACAGTTTCCTGTAACAGCTGTTGTTTGGGATATTCCAGGTTACTCTTTCCAGTAATTCAGAAGATGCTATTTAAATAATATAATCTTCTCATAACGGTTGCAGTTTATTCCTTAGATGGAGTGAATTTCCATTGTAAATAGAAGACATTCTTGAAAAAATATCAGTAGGGCCTATTCTCTTTCACAGAAAAGACTGAATTTCACCTGGAAAAGAGTTTAAGGAATATCTTCCACCTGGAAAAGAGTTTAAGGAATATCATCCTCTGTGTATCAAGATAAACTTTTTACACAGAATTTTTGTTGTCTGAGTTATTTTTGTTTCTTCTCTCATTCCATGTAATAAGCTGTTTAAAGTGAAACTGATCCCACTAAATGGATTATTGATAATGGGATCTAGTTAAGGGACAATTACAAGGTTGGCTGAAATAAAAAGGTAAGAGGATAACTGTTGAGTCCTGCTTTTAAGTGTCTTTGTTTTTTGGTTCCTAAGTTGACCTGTGGTGAGACTGACCAAACAATACTCGTATGACTGTCCAATCTGAACCTCTAGCAAATGCATTTCTTCATGATGGCTCCTTGACCAGTAATGTCAATAGGGAAGCTGAGATAGAGGATTCAGGACTACTTTTTAAAAAAACAAAACAAAACCTTTCTCATAACTCCTGTGGGAGCATAGTACCCAGTTGAAAGTCTGTACTTATTTCTACAACCTTTTCCTGAATTTCTAAGCCAAATATTTGTTTTAATAAACTTTCTAATGCAGTGGTTCAAGATGCTGTGATAGATGGCCTGCAGTTGGTCTGTAGGATCACATGAAGCAGCAGAGCCTGCCCAGTTTGCTTCTGAAGTGTTTCCAACTGAGAGTTTGCTGGTAGGAGTGTTTGGGTGTTTTACTGAGCGATTTGGCAGGCTGGGCTAGTTCTGTGGTTGCAAATGCTCTGCTGCTCTCAGCTGCTGTAATTAGGACTGAGCTTAATAATAAGAAGAGATGGAGTATTGTTATCAGTTCTTTTCTGACCAGTTCTTAGATAAATTTCTAGGGTTTTTTCCTCAGATAGCATCAGTCTCTTTCTCTCTTTTCCCTTTTCAAGTCCTTTAAAATTTCACCTTTTATGGGCTCTCTTATCATTGCTTTCTAACATTTAACAGGATGACTCCATAACGTCTTGTCTGGGTGCTCCATATGGGCTCTTTTGCTTTTTCCTTTGTAGCTATCTGCCTTTTCAGTGTAGCCGTTGAAGAGAAAAGACAAACATGATACAATCTGGGGAAAGCGGTTTCCTGCTTTTCCACGTACTGACTCATTACTCCTAACGTAACTCAAACTTCCGTCTGTAAAACTTCTGCCCTCCCTACTTACAGGTTGGTTTCCCTGCCAGAAGGACCCTTGGGTCCTTTGTTGCAGAGTCCTTTGTCTCATGCTTTTGGTGAGTTAAGCTAATCCCATGCTTCTTCTAGCCAGCTATTTTTTCAAGCATTCTCTCCAATTGCATCTCTGTCCCTTAATGGTGAGCATAGGCAGGTTTGAATACTTACTGTAATAATCTGCTTGCTGACAGTTCTGTGTGTCTATGGAGTCGAGAGGATACAAGTTGAGGAGCTGTGTGGGAACACCTGAGAAAATGAAAATGGAAATTAACTTTTAAAGAATTAAAACAGCCAGAATTCAGGAGAGCAAAGTTAGAACATGTTCAATAGGACAAGTAAATTTTTTCATTCTTCACTTACCAAAACAAAAACATTCTCTACGGGGAGAAATGTTCTTTAACATAAAACTGAGAAACTGTTATTTCTGAGCCGCAATACTAATTAGCAGAAATACACCCTTAAGTAGCATGGCAAGTTCCTGCAGATTATTCCTGAAAATGATGTCATCAAGCAGCTGCACCAGTATTCACTCAGCAGAGGGAACTTGAGGCACTTTTCCTGAAGCTTTGAAGATACCCTAAAAATTTAAATAAACTATTTAGCAAGGATCTAGTTGAAATACGGATGACTTGGTGAGGCTGAATGGAAGACTGAGCATGAAGAATGTGCTGATCTGCCCAAGACGTGTCAGTTGTTTGTTAACTTTCAGTGAGTGATTTCACTAAGACAAACTGTTATTTGTTGAGCAGATGCATGTTTTAGTGATGTGCATGCTGTCAAGTATGGTCAGAGATTTTATTTCTTTATGGCATGCTAAGAGTTTTTCCTCTTTTCCTCTATCTCTTTCCTTGTCTTTCATTTTAGTATTTGAGGTTTCCTGCCCAGCTTAGTAGCTTCCTTGTTGTTATTTTCTGAAGTTTGTGTGCAGTGACACACATACAAGCCTTCTTGTACAGAAATTAGTTCATTGGTATGTACCTATGGCTATATTATTTATATATATAGTATATATTTATATATACAATATATATTCTATTATGCTTTTTTTAATGGGGTAAGATCTTCGCAAAGACTTCTCAAAAATACCTAACCCTGTAAAGAAACATTCATCAGTAGCTGCTGTTAGAAGCCTGTTACAGGAAACAGCAGATGTCCTCGTTTTTCTCTTAAACTGTTGTCTTTCCAGTATTTGGAGATTTTTCTTACATTCCTGCAGGGGATTATATTAATGCACCATTGTATATAAAATAATTATATATTATTATTAAAAGAAAAATTAATAGTGTCTTTGAAATGATAGTAGGGCTATCTTATTTTTAGAGAGTTGAAGGTTTCAGCTGAAAACCTCCCATGAAAAATACTGGTCACAGTGACAGTTTGCTGTCTTTTGGTGCATATTGTCCATTAGAAGAGCACGTGTGGCATTAAGTATCCTAATAGCTTTGTTTCAGAACATAAACTTGTGTGAACAAAAGGGAATAACGTGCTTTGCCTTTGCATGCCTGAATAGTTTTTGCAAGCAAATCTTGCATATTGAAGGAGAAGGTGATGAACTGATGCTAACAGCAGCCCTAGAACATCAGATAAATAGAGGCAATCTTCTGGATAGCTTGTTCTGTAGGTACAGAGCTTGTTTTCTAAAATAGTTATCTCCTTTCCTTTTAGAAAGCACTTGTGTGAGATTCACATCTTGAAAATTAACAGTGAAAAGTATTTTTCCATGTGAATTTTTAAAAACCCGACAATGCTACTCAGGCTCTGAACACTTTAAGAACAGGGGAAAAAGATGTCTTTGTTTAAGTGCAGTTCCTCAATTTACCAAACCCTAGCCAGAAACCTCAAGGAACATTATAAACCGAATTAGTTTTGCATAATTTGAACAAGACTTTTCCGTAAGCAGAAGGGCTGAAAAGATGTCAGTTGCGAAGAGCTCGAAGTACAAGTACATTTTCTGTAAGTACATCACTGAGATTTCTAGGTGAAGGTACTCAGTTTCCCAAGGTTCTGCCTCCTGCTTTCTTGGCTTCCCCTCTGGCGGTGAGTGTCTGCGTGCAGGGTGGCAGCTCTCCTGGGACACCGCAGAAGGGTTGCCAGCACTTCCCCAGGCTGCGGCCCCCCACTGGGGGTGTATGCTGGAACCGGTGTCCGTCTGCACCGATTTGTGGTCAGAGACAAGACGTAAAAGCTGGCAGCCAGCACAGCCTTTTGCACTTCTAGGTGCAAGCAGGAAGACGTGTCTCCATAGTCTTCAGCTCCTCGGTTTTATCCAGGCACAGCTGCACTGTTGTTGCCTCAGCACTCCTGTGGTGCCTGATAACATTCTAATTTTCTATGGAGGGATCACAAGAGTATTTGCTTGGTATCTCCTTTGCCAGGCCATCTCCAGCTAACCCAAGAGAGGTTGATTCTTGGATCCTTATCACCAAATAAGAATCTGTGGTGCAGAATCAGTAAAAGAAGAGGAGAGTAGTGATTTCCACAGACTGACTGTGTAACGGTCTGAGAAAAAATGTCCTATTCTCACGTCTTCTGCAGCAGCTTTGCAGTGGCCTTCTTGCTCAGGGCAAGATTTTCCTGAAGATGGAAAATTAATATACCAGATGTGGAAAAAGTGTTAGCTGAAGACCACTTTGAATAAAAAGCTTTTTCAGAGTTTCCAAACAGTTATAGTCATATGTTAACATTTCTTTAAAGGTATGATGGGATGCTAATAAGTGCCTGATCCAGAGAAGTGCACAGATCCTTAAACAGATAGGGATGACTCAGAGAATGATTGGCCTATCACATACTTAAGTTTAGCCATGAATAAGAAGTGCTTGAGGAAATGTTTAGTCATCATTAATGACATGTTATATAACTCAAAAGTAACAGATAAATGTAATGTAATTACAAATCAATAAACATATAGGTAACTGTAGACAAACAAAAAACCCTTCCACAACAATTGCCTACCTGCCGTGTGTTTAAAATCAGGAAAATGTAGAAATATTGAAAAATGTAGAGATATTAGAAAAATAGCAAACAACAGAAAATCCTGACACGTGTTGAGAACATAACATAACATAACATAACGTCATCATCAACCCTTCAACAAAGTTTCAAAACACTGTGGTAGGAGTCTTCTTGTGTAATTACAGTTGCTGGGCAGCAGCGACTGATTGTTTCCTCCCCAAAAGGCTTCCTGATATTTTTTGTAACCATTTTTGGTTATTCTCACTTATTTGCTGGAAGGGGAACAAATGCACTAAAATGGAGACAGTGATGGCACCATGCCCCCACCCTCAGCAGCATAGCTGTTGGCTATCAGTTCGTCAAGTAGTAGCATCCTGCTTTTAGGGAAAAAATATGTGTTTTGTGGAACATGTGTGGCCATAACCTTGCTAAGGGTGTGCACAATGATGGGCTCAGCTCGGATTTCGGTAACAGCTGTGCACTCAGGGAAAATAGTTGAGCTCTCTCTTATTTTCATCACAGTGAAAAATGAAATACGGAGTACTGCACTTGTTAGTTTAAAAACCCTTCAGAATGTCAATCAAAAATGCACATTTCTACATGGAGTTAAGCAGGCTAAAGTCAAGCTTTCTGTGTAAAAGGGTTTTCATACAAAAATATTCCTTTGTGGGTTTTTACCCTCTGTAGTTAATCTGCATTATTTAAGGACTACAGAAAATAAGTTAAAGGGTCAAAATGTTTCCATTATAATTTTTTAACCTCTTGCTGTAGACCTCTTCTGTTAGGCTTCTGGTTTTCTGTTAGCCCCATACCATGGTTTCCAGAGGTAAGGGAAGTTCACATTACATTTTTTCATCCGAGTGCTACCGACCCAGCAGACAGTAACTAGTTCAGCTGTGGCTCTAGCTGTACCACTTGGTTCAGCAATTTCTGACAAATCTGAGAAATTAAGGAGACAGTGTTGCAAAGTGGTTGCTGTGGGTGGCCAGCGCGGCTCTTGCTTTCCCAGTGACACACCTCTCGGTAGGGGAGTGACTAATGAACACTGTGCTGTTCTACAACCTTTACCTTTTCTATCTTTTTCATGTTTCAGCTCTGAGTACTTTTAGTCTAGGGTAAAAGGGAGTTTTCTCAATTCTCGCCCCTCTTTTGTGCCACCCCACTCACCCATGCCCCTCTCCGGCACCTCCCTTCTCTACCAGCTATTTCACTGCCTTTGCTTCCCAAATTGCTTTTCCTGTTGCCACATCTATGCTTCGTTCAGTCTGTCTTCTTTGACAGCCATCTACCTCATACACATAAATTGAAGCAAATGAAGAACATTTACTGCACAACATAGTGATAGGAGTTAATAAGCTGGGCTCTAATACAGTTCATCTTCCTTAGCTTGATACGTTTTGGATGGTGGGCAAGTTTTATTAGATGTTTGTATGATGCCTAGCACTGTGACACCCGCTCTCTGATTAGAAGTCCCGAAGTACTACTACAACACAAATAGGTTATTAATGTTGCTTTATTTGGTATGATAGGGAAACCTCTCCTTAAAATTACAAAAGATGTTAAAGATTTGCAGAGTAAACCATCCAGATTTATTAATGAATATTACAGATAAAAAACTGGAAAAAGGGTGAAGCACTTATTACAATCTGTCTTAATATACTTCTTGTCTTAGTGCTATGGCAGCGATTAAAAGTCAGATGATTGTTTTTTTGGTTTTGGTGTGGGGTTTTTTTAGATCTGTTTGTTTATTTTGATTCTGGTACAATTCCCTAAATGAACTTTCAGGTAAGTGGTTGTTTTTGTTTACTGCTTGTAACAGTGCTGGAGACGTGCTGAATGTATGGAGGTCTGAGGAGCTGCATGTGTACCCTGCTTATATATATATACACACAATCCCCAAGATTGCTGGCTCGCACAAGGAAAATTTCAGTGTACCCAGCTGCCAGTCTCCTCAGAAAAGCAGAAAATTTGGTTTTATTTAGAGGCTGGACAGAGACATCTTTAAGCAGAGAAGAAAGCTGAGAATATAGAGCAGCAACCTTAAGATGCTCAGTGGAATTATTTTTATTTAGGAACATAGGGTTGGAAAGGACCTCTTGGGTTGTTTCTCAACAATTCAAATTCATAATTATAAAATTCTTGATAAATAGCCTCTGCTGAGATCAAAACAAGCTGTTCTTTTTCAGTTAAATAGCTAACCTGGGCTTCAGAATGGGACAGCTCTTCACTGGAGAAAATATATTCGATTAGAAATAGCCTTTGAATCCCAAAAGCAGTACAGAATTAAAGAGTCTTTAGTTTCCATGTACTTCAGAACAACATGGAATTTAGGTGCCTGCCAGACTGCTGACTGCAGTGCCTACCACGGTATGCGATTGCTAGGGTGGGAGCTGGGAGGAAGCAAAAGGAGGCTGAAAAAGTGCCATTTCCTAACAGTCCAGCTGATAGAAGCTTCTGCAGCTGTCAGCGTATTCTGTGCTCCTATTAAATACTATGTCCCGTTTAAGCGTGCTGTACTGCATTTGATGGCCTGTAGGAAACGAGTTAGGGGGCTGCCAAGCCTCTGGGGAGGGCACTTGTCAGTGGTCAGATATGGCCATCTTTCATCCTTCAAGATATATGGAAGAAATGAACTCTTTAAAAACCTGTAAATATTTAATCTCATGCACATCTCATGATCCACTGTCACATAGCACATACAATACTTCTTTTTGTTATCAAGCTTTTTCCTTTCTCTCACTCTCCTCCATTTCTATCCTTTGCTACTCATTCTATGCCTTTTTTGTTAATTTTTTTTTAATTCATAGTTTGTTTGGTTTTTTTTGTATTAAAGATGCAGGAGTCAGAGAAAAGGGAAAAGAAAGCAAGTGAGTATTAAAGCAAGAGGTGAACACGAACAAATGTAGCAAATGCCTATGAATAATTAATGCTTGGTACAATCTTAAGGACAAGAATGAGAAATAAAGAACTGTTCTAGAGCTATGTGAATAGGGTAAACATAGGAAAATATTAAAACTGCCCTAGAGCTAGGTGCATAGGGTAAATGTAGTAAATATATGCAATTCTGCTACCTTTCACTCTAAGTGTTAATGAATTTTCTCCAGCTATGCTTAAGCTGCTTTATACTTGTCCTTCATAAAATTCATCTGCACGATGTTCTCAAAGTGACTTTGAAAGCTGTGTACATTTTTGTTCACAAGGAAAATAGAGTCTAAAGTCATTGGTGCGAATGAACCTGTTCTGGGAGCGTGTCCTGGCACTCTGGACACAGAGACTGTCACGAGTTTCTCAGGCCTTGCCAAACCCATCATCACTGTGAGAGTAGCAAATGGGAAGTACAGTTTGTGTGTATATATGTAGCTTACACTAATCCAGAAAGAAAATTCTAGGTAAGTCTCTTTCTTATGTGCATCTCTGTATAGTCAAACAGGTAAAAGTAAGTGTTGGATTCTATGCTTATTTATGCTGGTATACATATTTGGGGGAGCTCCTTTGGGACAAATTGCACAAAATCCTGCCATAGAGTTCTGAAAGAACCTGCAAAGGCATCTTAATGCACAGCCATTTTAGTTTTGTGTAGCCAGGATAGTGCAAAGAAGCAGAAAGTAGCGGGATGAGACCCCTGGTATGGTCCTGGGACTGCGTGCTCCTGCCATGGAGCAGCTGTGATACACATCTGACCTGGTGGCTCTTCCTCTGTCTGAAGCCAACAGACAAGCCTTCTACAAACAGAGCATTTCCAAAAAACATCCAAACTGTTTGGCAGGTGAAGTGGCATTTCTTGAGATGATGGAGCTGCCCAGGTACATCAGCACTGTAAATGGAGCAGCTGAACAAGGTAGGAAAAGGCAACCCCCTGGTCCCCGGGCAGGCTAGCATGACTGTACCTGCTACTCCTCCGTCCTTTGTCACACAAATGCTTTGCATCTTCACGTCACACTGTTGCAGTATCATTATAGGCTCTGTTTAAAGAAGAAAATCTTGATGGTAGAAGGAGGGGTAGGCAGCAGGGGCAGCGAGTGCTTTGCTGGCTGCGTGCTGTGTTTTAGAAGGTCAGTGGCTCCCGTCGCTGTGCTGGCCAGTTGCTAGGGTGCTGTGGATTTCTGTGCTCCTTTCCCCAGCAAAAGGGATCTCATGATGAGGTGCTAGGTTATAGTCGTGCCTTTTTATTAACCTCACCCACTCTTTTCTGCTGGCTGAGCAGACAGAGTTAGGGAGATACTCTCAGGACCAGTTGTTTTCTTTCCAGGGTTCTCAAAAACAGCTGCTGAACTAACTGGTACTTCATTTATCCCGCCAAGTTAAACCTAATGCACTGACTGGGGGAACAGAGTCACTGTTTAGTAAGCTGTCAGGGCACGCTAGATAACAAAGTCTTTCCTAGGGATCAGCAGAATTTCTTGCTACCTTCACTCCACTTAGATCTTCTTTGGACTTACAGCAAAGCACATTTAGTTAACGCTTGAGTGAAAATTATCTAGCAAAGGTTGCAAAGTGCAAAGCTCTTTCACGAGCTTTTCTTTTAACCCTGCCATCTCAAGCAGCAGAAACTCTTATGCACGTCTGAGATGTGTTACAACAGCAACCAGTGCCGGCGGTGGGGATTGGGCCTTACGGTGCTAAAGGTGGAGTAGATATGCAAGCAGAGCCTTATCCCGCACCAGAAAGATTGAGACAAGGATGCAACATCAGAGTAAGCCAAGGTAGGGCTGGGAAGGGGAGAACATGGCTGCTCAGACAAAGCATGTGCTTTCTGCCTGTTCAATTCCATTTGCAGAGTCCACAATCTGGACTCTCCATGACACAGAAAATTAGAAAACAGCACCAGCAAATGCAGTTTTCTAACCTCCGAATAAAATTGCCAGGTTGACATAGAAAGTGTTTATTAGACATGTGCAGCAACAAGAAAGGTAATTATTTAACTTGCCTACCAGTTCAGTGGCTATGAAAGGCACAGAAGTCCTTGAAGCGAGCATGAAGTCAAGGAGAAGAGGTTTGTACTGATCCTGCTATGGGGAGGTTGGACGACCTATTTCTATGGTGGCCAGGCATTCCTTGTAATACGGTGGTTTTCATTTGCCTGTAACTTCATTAAATGTTTGCCGTTTGTGTGTACATTGGCAGGCAGGGTTCTGTGAAAATAACAGCAACCGATCATGTAACCAAATAACTAATCTATATTTGCTTAGCTTGATATGTCATCAAATTCTTCTCAAGTACGTTAACATACGGCTAGAATGTGAACTAGGGTCTTGGACACAATCTGAAGCTTACCTGGGAAGCTGGGCAAGACATCTAGGCTGAGGTCACAGCAACCAACTATTGCTGTATGTGCATTAAAATTAGTTAGGGCTCTGTATGTGGAGATTGACTCCTCTGAAAAATTTTGTGTCTATTTCTGCTTGTTGAAGGGTTACTGTTATCCCTTCTGGCGTTCCTGGAACTTTCTCCTTCACCCTTAATAATCAGAACTGGAAATGAAATCTTCATCCCTCCAGAAGGGGCAGTGAATGATACTGCCCAGATGCGAAATAAGAAGTCCTGCCTTGCCTTGACTCTGTGAAAGTGCTGCAGAGGTACGTCTGAATTGCTCAGGATCCTTCTGTGATGTATTGTGTGCTTATGCACACTCCACCTGACTGCATTACTTGTGATTGCCAGGAAACCCTTCAGGAGAATAATTTGAACTTTATCAGTACCCTATTAATTCAGGTGGCCGTCATGGATTCTTATGGGCTATTCAATCATCTGGGCATTTAAACATAACATATTTAACTTGCAATACTACAATAAATCCACCTTTGAGGCCCTTAGTGTTAAATGCAAAATGTGGTGGCCACATGCTGCAAAGCACCGGTACTTGCTCTGCTTGTTCAAGTGAATTTGGCAGGATAGTGTGGTGGGAAGCTTTATTGTCAAATCAGAGTATAAACTATTTGCGCCACTCTGGCTTCATGCTAGATTGGATATTAGCTTTTTTGCGGCTTGGTTAGATGCAGACACCCATGAAAGTGTTGAATTTTATTTTCCATCTAAGTAGACATGGATGTGGTCGTGGTCTGTGTCAAATTGTACTGTTTGATGATCTGGTTATTCACTGATCCAACATGAAGAATCACGTAACCACTGCCTTAGCCATCAGATAACTTGTTGATCCAGTATTTGCACGTATTTAATAAGACAGTTGTTGCTTGGAGCTGTATAGAAAGGGTTGTATAATTGACCTGATTAGCTGGAAAAAAAGAATCAGTCATTAGTTCATGTCAGCTTACTTAAAATGTAACATAAACCCTGCAAAATTATCTGTCATCTGGATGGAATCAACACATGAGATGTATGGTCTGCTCACAAATTAGCAACACATGCTGGAAGGCAAATACGTAAACGTGTGCGTCAAGTGGCAAGTTCATGGATGTGTCTTCTGTGTCATGTACCCCGCACCCCCTAACTAACTTTTCTGCAGGCATTTTCAGCCTCTCTCATAGATTTTGTGAATAATGCTATACTTGCCTACACATGTGCTTTCTTATTTTACTGCATTAGCTGATCTGTTGTACCTTTTTCCCTCAATCTGTTTGTGTTTGTGTCATAGAGTTTATTTCAGAACATAGTGGGGAGGGAAGGAGGGTGCGGGTACACACTGGCACTGCTGTATGTTTGTCCTGAAACAAACAGGTAAGGTCAAAAAATGAACTTTACACTTCAAGCAAAACGTCACAAGGCTTGTGAAGAGGTCAGTGATGTCCTTGGGGCCATGTGGGCACCTGCAGAGGCTGCTCAGAAAGCTCTGTCAGCTGCGTAGTCATTTTTTGCTGTTTATTAGAAAGTTGTGTCAGAAAAGGCATGCTGCCCTGGTCTCTATTGCAGACCTTTCATTGATCTTTTGTATACGTAGATCCTAGCAACTGAATACCTCGAAGATGACGTTTGAAATCGTAAACTCATTTGGATCTCATTTACTTTGTGTGGTTTTTCTAATCAGGTGTGGGAATGTACTTGGGAAGACTACGTGCAGCTGGGACCCCTTAAACTCACTTTGGAGCCTCTATGCATGAGATAACCAGGTTTGGTGGCTGCTTACAAAAGGTCTTGTAATCCCAGCTGTGAATTCTTGTTTGACCTTTGTGAGCTGCTATGACCATTGCTATACAATCCAAACAGGAGCTATGTCAGAAGTCCCATTTGAGACGTGGCCTATACAAAGAGCGAAGCACCTAGGTAATTGGGCAGAGCGGAGCACTGTGTGTCTGTCCAAAGAGCAATGGAAGTGACAACCAAAGCACGTCTTTAGAGATTTTCTTTTGCTCATACCTGAGCTCTCTTCTAGTTCATTAGTGCGGATTATGTTGTGATAGTACTTCATGTTGCTGTGAAGATCCCTGTTGTGCTAGACTCCATATAAACACAGAGAATAACACAGACCTTACGAAGACTTTATAATACAATTTAACTTATGATGAAACAAATGTCTGATAATGGAGAAGAGAATAATAAAGACAGCATTAGTACATGTTCTAACGCTTATTGTGGGAATTGCTTTGGGCTCTGAATAATTTTAAAGCTTTATACTAATGTTTGCTTATAAATACATATTAGCAAAGCCTATTATACAAAGAGAGAAAACAGGACAGTAATTTTTATTTCCAAATAGTATACAGCATTTTTGGCCTAAAGTAAAATATGTGATATCTAACAGGCTGACTAGCAGCGAGGCAAAAATATTTGAGGCATAAACAAAGACCTGGAACAGACATTTAATGGTAGCTTTTTTAGCTTGTGTATCTCGATAGCAGTATAATATAGTTTTGGCATTTTTTGTGGATATTTTTGTTCACTGATATTTTTCAAGGGTATAGTTTCAAACATGGTTGCCTTAAATCACTGCTCAAAACCATTGACAAGCACAGATTGTGTTGTGAAGTTACAAATGGTTCTCCACGCTGTTCAGTTCCCGTGTCAGTTCCAGTGCCTCATACAATAGCACAGCCACTGGCTCTTGGACTTAACCCCTGTCTTTGAATACTGCACTTGGTTATTCCGTTTTTAACATTTATTGGCTGAGTTGTGTTAGCATATAAGGCTTGATCATGTCCTGTATGATCAGCTGCAATTCTTGGGCTTTGAAAGCCAAGCAGATTGGTAAGGATGATGCTTCTTACCACAGGAAAGACATGGACCTGTTGGAATGGGCCCAGAGAAGGCCACAAAAATGATCAGAGGGCTGGAACACCTCTCGTGTGAGGAAAGGCTGAGAGAGTTGGGGCTGTTCAGCGTGGAGAAGAGACCTTATTACAGCTTTTCAGTACTTAAAGGGGGCCTACAGCAAAGATGAAGGCAAACTTTGTATCAGGGCCTGTTGTGATAGGACAAGAGGTTTTAAACTACAAGAGAGTAGGTTCAGACTAGATATAAGAAAGATATTTTTTACCATGAGGGTGGTGAACCACTGGCACAGGTTGCCCAGAAAGGTGGTAGATGCTCCATCCCCAGAAACATTCAAAGTCAGCCTGGACGGGGCTCTGAGCAAACTGATCTAGTGGTAGGTGTCCCTGCTCATTGCAGGGGCGTTGGACTAGATGGCCTTTAAAGATTCCTTCTGGCCCAAACTATTCTGTGATTCTTATCCTTTTTAAATTAGAGGACCACCAAATCTCTTTAAAAAGAGTCCACTGATTCTCTTATACAGTGTTATTACAGGGTATTATTTACAGCCTGGTAGGAATTCAGCTAAGCTTTCAATGTGTTGTGGTTTTTGTTTGTTTTGTCATTCCTGTTTTCTCCTACTTTGTTCACCTTGAAGTTTGGCAATGTGTATATGTTTTCCTGAAATCATCTTGTAATGGCTTTGAGATGTACCTTTAGATATCTCAGGGGAGACACCTGATGAATACTTCGCAAAGGTTCACCAGGGTGAACTTGCTGTTTTGGGTCAGGGAACTCTGGGCTTTGCAGAGCCAATCTTTGAGCATCACCTGGCTGAGCAGCTTCAAGGACTGAGAATGCACACTAGCCTTGCAGCTGCTTTCTAGAGTTGCCCTTTTGAGTACCTCTGCAGTTCTTTTACATGCTGTAACAGGTAACATTTCATGGGAAACCTGTAGTTCTTGTCAGTGGGAATGTTACATATTCAGCATCTGTCCTATTAGGTGATGTAGAAGCTATTTGAGGTTTCTCTCCAAGTAAAACTGAAAGACATGCCCCCTAGTTTGCTTATGTCTCACAAATCTCTGATTTATCCAGGGGCTAGGTGCCTGCTGATGATGACAAAAACATGGTCTAAGACCCAGCGCTGACCGCCAGCACCGCATGTTCCTGCACTGAGCAAAACAGGCTCTCTCGGGTCCCTCATTGGTCCTACTCTGCTGGTGACACCCGCAGCATTAGCAAAGCTACCCCAACACACGTGGCTCAGTTAATCATCTAGGGTCCAGTGGGTTTCATTTGGTCTTCTACAGTGTCCTGCAGCACTCCGCGTGCATTTAGAGCCCGTGCTTCGGTCTGAATGCAGACACTACTTTGATCTACATGGATCGAAGAGGGTTAGCTCTAACCTTCAGTGACTTGTCCATGCTCGGAAAATGAAGCAGCTGTGGCCTGCCTGATTACAGCCTTCATCTACGGTTTAGCTTTCGAGAACAACAAGGTCATTTGATCATCAGATCTGCTCTGATTTTGCAGTGAATATTCCCTTTTCATACAAAGATGAAAACTGTATTCCCTAAAAAAAAAAAAAAATTACACTAAGTTGTGTACAAAGAAGTTTGAGTGGAGACTGTAACTGAAAATACAGTTCAGGCCAGGGACTGGTGCGAGCGGGGAGAGCCCACCGAAGCTCAGTGACTGGCACCTGTAAAGTATGTGACTTACATGTATGTGTGGTGACATTTGTAGGGGGAACGGGTATCATCGGCTGGGGTGTAACTGCTGGGCACATTGCCTTGAAATAAACGATAGCAGACGTGGCACCGAATTCTGATGGCACTCTTGCTTCCAACAAATTGTCATAAACTGCGTTTGAAAGAAACCCCTTGCTTTTATGCAGTAAAGCCGAAGCAGTGTGTCCTAGCCCAGCCATGCAGGTTACAGTGCGTGCAATGTACCCTGATTCCCTCTCTGCCTGTTTTCTCTCCCTCTCTCTTCAGATGACCAGTAGCCCATGTGCCGGGCAGCCCCGGCCTATGCTCGGCGTGCCGGCTGGAGTCGGCCCCTGCCACTGAGGCAGGGAGGAGGGAGGGATCGCCCCGGCCTGCGCCATGGCCTCGCCCCGGCACACCGGCCCTCCCGACGGAGGCTGGGGGTGGATGATCGTTGCTGGATGCTTCCTTGTCACTATCTGTACCAGGGCTGTGACGAGGTAAGGGGGCTGCTTCTTGTCTTTCTGATGTGTATGTGGCATTACTCCCCTTTTTTTTGTTTATTTCCTTGGGAAGAGGATTTGGGATCTCCCCTGGCGTCCCACGGCTGCAGGGGTTGTTCTGGCTGGGTACAAACGTCTATCTTGCTACATTTTTAAAGGCCTCCTGAAATCCCTAAGGCTGTGGGGATGGATGAGGGATTATGAGCCCTCTGGTTTTAGTCTTGCCTCCTCTGACAGCTGCTCTATCTCTCAACACCCTCTCCTTGATTCCTTACAGAATCAAAGCCTGGGACAGGCAGCGTTATTTCAGAGTGTGGTGGTTTGACCAGGGAGGGAGGAATCATGCAGGTCTCTTTGGGTCCACTGTGTCCCTCTGACCCCACAGCCATACTTGTTTTTGTAGTCCCAGTGGATTTGTTTGGCTCCTGAGTCTATCTGAGAAACCTGTAAATAGCCCCTTCTACTGCAAGCATTTCAGGTACCACCCTGCCTGAGAAAGTCCATGCCCTAGAGAAGAGGTCCTTCTCTGTAACCTTCTGGTATCCAAAATATGCAGAAAATATTCTCTCAAAAATACTTCCCAAAAATAGAAAGAACAGGAATAAGCTGCTGCCTTGCTTAAATGCAATTTATGCATCTGGGGTGAGATGCCTTCCACAGTGACTTTGATGTCAGGTGAAGACAGAGGAGCCTGCTGTATGTGGACACGGACATGTAAGCTGTATTAGAGATAAAGACCATAGTAAGTAAGGAACAGTGAGACAGTATCTTGTTGGACAGTCAATATAATGTAAATACAGTGTTGCCAGCCTACATTTTGTATTTCTTTTAAAATAAGCCTGCCAGGTTTAAGGATCTAAAGTCTAGGGTCTTGGAGTCAACAGCAGAAAAGGGGCATGGAAACATTGACACAGTGTTAGATTATGTAGGCAAATGTACGAATTCCATAATAACAGTAGAGAATCCCTAGTGTATTTAATTCCTTTTTCACATGTGAAATGTGTTACATCCAAGAAATCATCTAATGGCTGGCATACATTCAGAGCATATATAAGAATGACATATGTGCAAGAAAAAAGCTGAAGAAAGTGTTCGTTCACGGATTTGCAAGAGTTGAAAAAAGAGGGAGAAAAGGGATCTCTTGCTGATCCAGAAACCAGAATGAAACTATGCAACCTTTTAATCTGTTCCCCTGCAGCAACAGGTAGAACAGTAACACTTGTTAAGCAGAGCAAAGTAACGTCTCTTGGAAGCAGTTTAACAAACTGTTGGAAGGTCCATGTGCTCCTGCTGTGTTTTGATTCTCTTTTCATGAGAAGTTGCTTTTCACTCGCTTTGCACTTGTGCATCCACAAACATATAACTATAGGTGGTGTTGGCTCTGTAGGTACTGTGCTGGTCCTGCCCCGTTTGTGCAGATGTGAATGCCACCATTAGCGAGCAACCAGGTCAGTGAAGAACTGGGGAGCTGGGCCTTTGTGTACTAGGGAAGCAACCTCATGACATGGGCTATAAATTGCTGGTGATAGTTACAACTTCTGTTTCATTTCAGTTAAAAATAATATGAATTATAAAAATCTAGCAGCATATACCACAATGAGAAACATGTGGTACTGTAGTGAGATAAAGACAGTTTAATAAGACAACAAAGGAAATAATAACGATGACTATGCAAAACAAGCTATACACAATACAATTTTTCTCACTGCCTGATGACCGATTCACAGCCAGTCCCTGAGCAGTGATTGCAGAGCTCATGGATTTTGCGGAACTTCTGAAAGAGTTCTAACTCATGCAAAAGTTCAAACTCCTGGAAAAAGAGGATTCCTGACTCCTGGCCAACCCTCATTTATAAACTGAGCATGACATCTATGGTATGGAATATTTCCCCTGGCCAGCTTGTCCTGGCTGCCTGGCTGTGCTCCTTCCCAGCTCTTGTACACCTGCTCATTAGCTGAATATGAGAAACTGAAGAAAGTCCTTGATTTCTTAGCAACAACTGAAAACATCAGTGTTATCAACATTCTTCTCCTACTAAATCCAAAACACAGCCGCTACTGGGAGGAAAATTAACTCTATCCCAGCCAAAAAAGGACACATGTCTTGTACCTCATGCATTAAGTTAGGCCTGCATTTCCAATATCCCTTAGAAACTGGGCTTTAAACTGAAGGACTCGGGGGGTGGGGGGCAAAGTCACAATGCTCAAGCCATCCCATCTGCCTGGGGATTAACAGTGGCTAATCAGAGCAGGGACAAATATTCCTCAGCTGGGTCCCAAGCTGAGAAGCAAAAGACCAACAGCCTTAAGGGGGGGCATGGACACGGCAGATCCTCTTGCACCCCTCCAGGGAAACCAGCATGCTCGAGTTCCTCTCTGAAATGTCTGCACACCAATGCACGCAGCACGGGCAATAAGTGAGAATCAAAGATCTGTGCACGGTCGCAGGGTCACGATCCCATTGCAATTACAGAGACATGGTGGGACAGCTCGCATGACTGGCATGCTGTCATGGATGGCTACACACTCTTTAGCAAAGACAGGCCAACAAGGAGAGGTAGTGGAGTTGCTCTGTATGTGAGGGAGCAGCTGGAATGTATTGAGCTCTGCCTGGGGGTGGATGAAGAAGGAGTTGAGAGCTTATGGGTTAGAATTAAGGGACAGCCTCATATGGGTGATGTTATTGTGGGTGTGTACTACAGGCCACCTGACCAGGAGGAGGAAGTTGATGAGACCTTCTATAGACAGCTGAAAGTAGCCTCAAAGTTGCAGGCCCTGGTTCTCATGGGGGACTTCAACCACCCTGACTTCTGCTGGGAAGATCATACAGCCAGGCACATGTAGTCCAGAAGGTTCCTGCAGAGCATCGATGATAACTTTCTGATGCAAATGATGGAGGAGCCGAAGAGGAGAGGCGCTCTGCTGGACCTTGTGTTGACAAACAAAGAGGGACTGGTTGAGAATGTGAAGGCTGGGGGCAGCCTCGGCAGCAGTGACCATGAAATGGTGAACTTCAGGATCCTGCATGGAAGAAACAGGGCGATAAGCAGGATCACAGCCTTGGAATTCAGGAGAGCTATCTTTGGCCTATTCAAGGAGCTACTGGGAGGAATCCTGTGGGCCAGGGCTCTCGAAGGCAAGGGGGTCCAAGAGAGCTGGTCACTGTGTAAACATCACTTCCTCCATGCTCAGGATCGGTGCATCCCCCTGCGCAAGAAATCTAGCAAATGAGGCAGGAGACCCGCATGGATGAGCAAGGAGCTTCTAGCAGAACTCAGACGGAAGACAAAGTTCTAAGGAATGTGGAAAGAGGGACAGGCCACTTGGGAGGAGTACAGGAATGTTGTCAAAGCATGCAGGGATGCGACAAGGAAGGCTAAGGTCCACCTGGAATAAATCTGCAAGGGATGTCAGAAACAACAAGAAGGGCTTCTTCAAGTACATCATCAGCAAATGGAAGACTAGGGATAATGTGGGGCCACTGCTGAACGAGGTGGGTGTCCTGGTGATGGAGGATGCAGAGAAGGCAGATCTACTGAATGCCGCCTTTGCTTCAGTCTTCAGTGCCAAAGCAGGCCCTCAGGAATCCCAGGCCCTGGAGGTAAGAGAGGAATCCTGCATAAAGGATGACCTTCCCTTGGTCGAGGAGGATTATGTGAGAGATCATGTAAGCAATATGGATGCCCCCAAATCCATGGGCGCCAATGGAATGCACCCACAAGTACTGAGGGAGCTGGCGGATGTCATTGCTGAGCCACTCTCCATCGTCTTTGAAAGGTCCTGGAGGACAGGAGAGGTGCCCGAGGACTGGAGAAAGGCCAGTGTCACTCCAGTCTTCAAAAAGAGCAAGAAGGAGGACCCAGGGAACTACAGGCCATTCAGCCTCACCTCCATCCCTGGAAAGGTAATGGAACAGCTCATTCTGGATGTCATCATTAAGCAAGTGGAGGAAAAGAAGGTTATCAGGAGTAGTCAGCATGTATTCACCAAGGGGAAATCATGCTTGACCAATCTGATAGCTTTCTACGATGGCATGACTGGCTGGGTAGAAGAGGGGAGAGCAGTGGATGTTGTCTATCTCGACTTCAGCAAGGCTTTCGACACTGTCTCCCATAACATCCTCCTAGGGAAGCTCAGGAAGTGTGGGCTAAATGAGTGGACAGTGAGTGACATGGACTGAGAACTGGCTGAATGGCAGAACTCAGAGGGTTGCCATCAGTGGCACTGAGTCTAGTTGGAGGCCTGTAACGAGTGATGTCCCCCAGGGGTCAGTACTCGGCCCAGTCTTGTTTAACTTCTTCATCAGTGACCTGGATGAAGAGTTAGAATGTACCCTCAGCAAGTTTGCTGATGACACAAAACTGGGAGGAGTGGTGGATACACCAGAAGGCTGTGCTGCCATTCAGCGTGACCTGGACAGGCTGGAGAGCTGGGCAGAGAGGAACCTGATGAAGTTCAACAACGGCAAATGCAGGGTCCTGCACCCGGGGAGGAACATCTCCATGCACCAGTACAGGCTTGGGGCGGACCTGCTGGAGAGCAGCTTTGTGGAGAGGGACCTGGGTGTCCTGGTGGATGACAGGTTAACCATGAGCCAGCAGTGTGCCCTGGTTGCCAAGAATGCCAGTAGGATCCTGGGATGCATTAGGAGGAGTGTGGCCAGTAGGTTGAGGGATGTTCTCCTTCGCCTCTACACTGCCCTAGTGAGGCCTCATCTGGAGTACTGCATCCAGTTCTGGGCTCCCCACTTCAAGAAAGATGAGGAGCTACTGGAGAGAGTCCAGCGGAGGGCTACGAGGATGGTGAGGGGACTGGAGCATCTCTCCTATGAGGAAAGGCTGAGGGAGCTGGGCTTGTTCAGCCTGAAGAAGAGAAGGCTGAGAGGGGACCTTATAAATGCCTATGGATATCTTAAGGGTGGGTGTCAAGAGGATGGGTCCAGACTCTTTTCAGTGGTGCCCAGCAACAGGACAAGGGGCAATGGGCACAAACAGAAGCACAGGAAGTTCTGTCTGAACATGAGGAAGAACTTCACTCTGAGTGTGACGGAGCACTGGAACAGGCTGCCCAGAGAGATCGTGGAGTCTCCTTCTCTGGAGATATTCAAAACCTGCCTGGACAAGGTCCTGTGCAGCCTGCTGTAGGTGACCCTGCTTCAGCAGGAGGGTTGGACTAGATGACCCACAGAGGTCCCTTCCAACCCCGACCATTCAGTGATTCTGTGGACTGTTTTATAATTTCTCCATCTCACTGGGATTTGGGAAAACCGCAGATTTGTTTTTCCTGGGAGCTGGAGAGGACCTTCAAGAGGGTATCCTTTATACGTGAGGAGTGAGACTAGTGTTTTCTGTGAGGCAAGTATCCCATGTTCAACTAATTGGTGTTCTTGTTTTCTTTCCTAGGTGCATCTCCATTTTTTTTGTGGAGTTCCAAACATACTTTGGCCAGGATTATGCCAGAACAGCTTGGATCCACTCCATTGTCGACTGTGCTACGATGCTGTGTGGTGTGTATTACCCTTTTAAGACTAATGTGGTTGCTTTTTCTTCAGTTCCATCTGGTTTTAGCGTGTTCACAAGTTGGAGGAGTCAGCTGGGTAAGATAGATACGGTGGGGCCTCTGGGGTATGGTATATCCAAGCTGCTTCCCCCAGCATAGTTGTGCAGGAAGGGAGTGTCTCCACACTACAGAAAAGAAGCAGAACTTTGTTTTGTCAGATGATCTAAGTTTTCAGAAATGTACTGGTGTCAAGGTCTAGTGGGACAAAAGGTCTTTGAGAGCTACTAACTAAGCACTTGTTTCTTTTGCCTTTTGGTTGGAATCATATTTGAGACTTAGCACAGGATGTGCATCTTGCCTTCAGATCAAGCCACAGCCATCCTCTGTTGAGCAAACTTGTATGTTTACAAATAGTCTTTTCCCTTGAAATAAAATTCAGTGTTACTAAAAATGACGTGCATCAGTTGAGCACTTGTACCAAATTTCTTGTGGATTTACTTTAAAACTGTACAGCTAGGTGAAAATCCATGCCCTAATCCTGTGGAAGCGGGTTAATCCATGAGAACTGCTGTGAAAACACAGGTACACAGCTGGAATGAGACATAGCAACTGTCCTGTGTCAGCTGGGTTATATCTTGGGAAAAAAGGAGAAATAAGGATAACCTTGCCCTGGCACTGCAGGTAGAAGAGAGGGAGAGGGCTGGTAATGACACCCCATGGTAGAGGCAGAGTGATCTGGGAGCCATCAACACTGGAGAAGTGCAGGAGGGGAATAGAAGCCCTGGACATGGTCCAAAAGATGAGAGACCTCTCCTGTTTGGGTCTGACACAGAGCCCACAAGGCCAAGGAGGAGTGAGGAAGGATGCCTGAAGTTACCGAGGGCTGAAGTGTGAATTCCAGGTGGAGGAAGGTCTCAGTGTTGTAAGCGTGGAGTAATGAACAGTTTGGGCTGTTGCTGTGGCCTCTCTTGACCCCCAAAACTTCAGAGTAGCTGCATCCCTTAATGACTTTGATCTACTAAAATGGCTGCTGAGAAAGCTACTGTAAATTTCAGGTTTTACCCTGACTTTCAGGAAGATGATTTTTTAGAAGGTATTTGGTGCTCACACCGTTGTGATGGGGGGGTGTTGGAAGACCACTCTGTGTAGCTGTGATCACTATTTTCTCCTGTTTGCCAACTGCTTCCTTCTCCTTGGTGACTGTTGCAAAGAACTGTGTGTAAGGAGCTGCCATTAACTACCAGTTTAATTTGTTTCTTTGAAGCCCCACTTGGGAGTTTAATCAGTAATCATGTATCCTGCCAAGTTGGTATCATGCTAGGAGGGCTGCTTGCATCTACTGGACTAATTTTGAGTTCATTCGCCACCAGCCTGGAGCATCTCTACGTGTCATTGGGAGTCCTTACAGGTAGGAGGCATTCAGCCCCTTTGTTCCTGCCAGGAAAACAACACAGGTACTTCCTTTTAAGAGGAGTGATATCTTCTCCATGTCATGTTGCCACCACACTGATGAATAGGGATACTCAGACCTGTTCCCTTCCTTGTGAAAGAGAGACTTTGGCTGCCCTTGTGAGAGCTTCAGCACTCACGGAGTCTCATGCAGCCCAGATGCAGCACCCTGCAAAAGTAACTCTTTAACTTCAGTGAGAGAGAACACTATGGATAAGGTTCTGAAATTATGGGAGATCAGGAAGGACTGCTGTTGAAAGTGATACACAAAAAAGTTTCCTTTTTTGCCTGTGATTTGGTAGAATTTTGTTGTAATAGGAGTTCAGTTGTAGACTGCCCCAAAATATTTGCATATTAAAAAAAAAGTTTAAATAAAAACATAAAAGTGGGTGAAGGAGCACTGGGTGAATACCTGGTACCTCAGCTGTGCACCTTATTTTTGTCTGCATTACGTGCCAGTTGAAAAGCAATGAAATTGCAGGCTGGTAGCGTTGCTGTAGCAGCTCTTCCATTTACATTCAGGTACGGTGAAAACAAATATCTTTGTTCTGCCCTAACTCCTATCTGTGTTTGTGGTGCACAGAGGAACTTGAGAGGTGCCCATGGTCACATTGACATTCCTTCCTTATTAACACTGACCTGGTAGCCACGGTGATATAAGCCCTTGTACTTGGTCCCCTGCTGTTTAGTAACAAGTTGGTGGAATTACTGCAGTTCACATGCTGCCAACAGCTTATTTGTTTAAAAAAAAAAAAAAAAATCCTTATTGTAGCACATGTCACTCCTGTATTAATGTTAATCTTTGACAAATGTGTTCATAACAAATAAAAAGGCTCCTTGTAACTCGAGGGACTGTGCTACATACCATGCTAATGCCACTGAGGCTCCCTTAGTGAGAACCACTGCAAATGCTGAGGTAGAAAAGCAGTTGCACTTTGTACAGGGAGTTGTAAAGAGCCAACTCTACAAGCAGTGAACTTCTAGTCTGTGGCGAGTTATTAATGGAGAGGTGAACTGTTGGTAAAGGCTAGAGGTGGTGCCCCAACCCAGAGACGAGGTGGAAGCATAACTGGTGAAGGTCTAAATCCATAAAAGCTGCAGGACTTGAAAACTGTGAGGGGTGAAGCAGAAGTGAGATGGGGCAGAGGCAAAAAGTAGCAGAATTCCTTCTAAGAGGTATGAAAATATTTTCAGACCCAAACTTTGCCTTTCCACTTTTCACAGGACATTTATTGGCTTTTCTGGGACCGATTTCCCCCCGCCATCATACTTAAAAAAATAAATGGTGTGTACGCCCAATAGAGTACGATTTTCACAGCTCGCAAGTGTTGATGTCCAGCGCAGGGCTGCTCCTCCGGCTCTGCTGCCCACATTGGTGCAGCCCCAGCTCTCTGCCCTGCTCCTCCCCTCGCCCCCTGAGGGGTGCTGGCATGGGCATCTGCGCCCAGAGTCCTCTAATCCACTTACCCCATCCCGGCAGGCTTAGTGCCTGCCCGCACAGTGCAGCCTTTCAGGAGCAAGTGGCAAGCTGGTTATGGCACCCGGTGATTATCTCCTCTGTTGGCAAGTTCTGACAAAGGCAGTGGGGACTGTTCCACCCTCAGTGTAGGACACGCTCCAAAACCCTAGTCAGGGACTCATTTCCATGGCTGATGCAGAAACAGATGTTTTAGTGCTAGGGCAAGCATTTGATGATTAAAGTCTGCTCTCTGCTCTGCAGCAGAGACCACAGTCTTTTTCCCAGTTCAAGAGATGGTTCTTATTTGTTTACCAAATTGGACATGGCTTTGTTTTCTGAGGCTTTTCCCCCCTCTTTAGTTGTAGGCAGGGATTTAAAATGGTGAAGACTCCCAGCAGCTGCTGCATGGAGTTTGTTTAGCTGACCAAATTCTGAGCCTTGTTATCGTGGACTAATGATGATCCGTTAGGTTTGTCAAGTCAGTGACCCTTACAGTGGAAGAAAGGAATCATCCTGATTTCTCTTCACCCTGTGACTGAGCTGCGTGATGCAGAATTGGAAAAAGCTTCCTATTCATTTGTGCTAATGAAAGTAGGTTATGTGATTTCATTTAATGTGTTCCATGTGTCATGCTCAGTACTAAGCCATCTGCACTGTGCTTTCTCTTCTAGGACTTGGGTTTGCACTCTGTTATTCTCCAGCCATTGCGATGGTGGGAAAATATTTCAACAAAAGAAAAGCACTGGCGTATGGAATAGCCATGTCGGGAAGTGGAATCGGTACCTTCATCCTGGCCCCTGTGGTCCAGCTCTTAATTGAGCAGTTTTCCTGGCGTGGAGCTTTACTCATCCTGGGAGGTTTTGTTTTAAACCTCTGTGTCTGTGGTGCCTTGATGCGGCCTATTGCTCTTAAGGAGGACCGTAAAACTGCTCCTGAGTTTCTTGAACAGGATTATGTCCCCCAAGCACAAAAACAAGACTTTAAGCGAATGTCCATCTGTTCACCTCTAATCAAAGTGTGGTCTCATGAATGTTTATGCTACTGTTCGTGGAAGGAATATGACTTTTTACTGATGCCAGGCTTCATGGTGCTGGCAGTGTCTGTTTTATTTATGGCATATGGCTGTAGCCCTCTTTTTGTCTACCTAGTGCCTTATGCTTTGAGCGTTGGAGTGAGTCATCACCAGGCTGCCTTCCTCATGTCCATACTTGGTGTCATAGACATCATTGGTAATATCACCTTTGGATGGCTAACAGACAGAAGGTAATGACTTGCAGCTAAGCAAGTGTAAGCTTAAGCTGGTGGGACCCTGGATTCAAGTGAGGTGTAATACATATATAAAAGTTAACACTATGGACTTTTTCTGTAGGATGTATAACTTCAAAAAAACCCTACACAGTCTAACTTCCAGAAATGCTTACTATTTAGTGTTTTTGTCTCTTCTGAGTCTGTTCAGTTCAGCTGGCTTAATTTCTTTTTTTTTTTTCCTGAAGAAACAATGTGTTTGTGCAAAGCTCTTGCATTTGACAGTGGAAATGTAACCCCTTGCCTGAGGTATGTTGAGCGTGATCCTCTGTACCCATTTTCTAGAGGATCTCAATCTACTTCCTCTGCCTTTCCATCTCTTTGTGGTGCTGGGGAGGCACAGAAGTCACGGAAAAGGGTCGAGGGTCTGGCCCAACACTGTCAGGCATATACTCAAAAGGACAGACCTAAAATTCCTATACACTTTCCAGTATACATGAACTCACCATGCTTTGCTAACTCAGCTCACTCCAAACATCTATGTGCAGCATCTGTAACATCAGTAGAGGCTGGCTAAATTCAGAAGGATTTTGATTCTAAAGGACACGTTCTTTGTGTGTATTCATTTTGTGGGAAAAATCAATCATTGGTTTTGTGGGGCAGGGAGAAGGGGAATTGCTATCTTACTAAGCTCATGCTAACTCCAGTGTTTTAGGGCTGGTGCGAAGGATGACAGCTAAGAGAGGTATACTGTAATACTTTTTGCATAATACTGAGAGCCCCTGGCTGAGCTGGAGTATAAAGCACTGCTTTGAACATTGTCGCTTCAGAGGGCTGCAAAATCCTCAGTGGAGCGGCTCCCCTCACTAGGCACAGCCCGAAGAACAAGGCAGGCAGCACGAGCTGCTGCTTACCAGATGTTTCTGCAGCTGTAGGTGGGAAGCTTTCCCTACCTGGGCTCATCAGTGTTGAGCTTTTAGTCTTGAAGACTGTATAAGAAAATGGTCTTAAATTTGAGATATATAAGAGAGAGACTGAAGTGCTGCATGCCAGGGCATAGAAGCTGAGATGCTGTGTCCAGTTGTAATCTTTTATCTTTTCTGTTTTGAAATTTGCAGGTGTCTGAAGAAGCATCGGTACTTTTGCTACCTCTTTGCTGTGGGAATGGATGGCCTCTGTTGTCTTTTCCTGCCAGTTCTCCAAAACTTCCCCTTGCTTGTGCCTTTCTCATTTACCTTTGGCTACTTCGATGGAGCCTATGTAACGCTGATCCCTGTCGTGACGGCAGATGTAGTGGGAACTTCTTCCTTATCATCAGCGCTGGGTGTCGTGTATTTTCTGCATGCCATACCATACCTAGTGAGCCCACCTGTCGCAGGTCAGTTCACAAATGACTTTGCTATAAACTTGTCACTACTTCAGATTTACCTGTTGGTGTGATGCAAAAGGAGAGGAAGGACAGCAAATGCACACTGAATGTCGAGGTAGCCCTGGACAGAGAAATAACACACGTAAACCTTCATGAGACTCTAGATCCCACTTAAGCCCTGTCTTGATGGGATGATTTCTACATGTAGACTGAGTTGATATTTAAAGAACAAAACAGTATGGAATGGGGATTCTAAGAGCTGTTACGTCACCACCTCACATAATTCAGAAATTGTGCAAGTAGAAGGAACAGAAGATTTCGCTGTGAAATTACTTGATTTTGAAAATGTAAGCTAAAGAAAGTTACATTCCAAGGTTTATGTTGTGCGAAGGACTTGATCTTTTCATCTCCAAACTGCTTTGAACAGATGGGTGAGTCAGCTTCATTACTGTGTGGTCACAAGCTCATCACTGTAATATCTAACCAACATTTTCACCATCGGTTCCATTACAGTGAAGGAAGGATGAGAGCTGAACTGTTATTATTCTGTGTAAAGAACTTGACACAGTTTTGAATATTGTGGAAGGACAGAGATCCTTTTCAATCAGCCATGTATATATACGTCTTGCATATTTTGTCTGCTGTTCACATCAATTCCTTTTCAGTCTCTGCTTCTGAAGCTTTTAATTTAATTTTCCATAGCAAAAAAATGTTGCAAAATGGAATTATTTTGTGAAGCATGAGTTTACTATATAGCTCACTAGACATTTCTCTATGAGGATCTCATGTACACATTATTTATTCCCATGGCTCTCTAAGCATGTCTAAAGACTGCCAGTTAAATCCATGCAGTTTAAAGATATTTATTTAGTATTGTGGTGATGACTGCTGTGCCCTTTCTCATGGGTTTGACCTCCAGACAAAAGCCCATAAAAATCTTAGCTGCCTGCTGGGGAAAAATCTCTCCCTGACCTGGGAGGTAAAAGTATAGCGATAGTGATGTAAATCTGTATTGTCTGATTGTATTTATATGTGATCACTCCAGAAGTTTATAAAACTCCTGTTGATCACAGGATTTGTAAATTATCAGAACGCTGGTGAGCCTTTAAAACCCCATGGTTTGTTTTCCTGCAGGGTGGCTTGTGGACACAACTGGCAGCTATACCGCATCATTCCTTCTGTGTGGATTTTCTATGATATTTAGTTCAATATTATTGTGTTCTGCAAGACTAGTAAAGAAAATCAAAAGAATGCATTTGCGGTCCCTTAGCAATGATACTGGCACCAAACACCACATCTGGACAAATGGAGTAATAGCTTATTCTGTCACGGCAGAATTAGACCAAAAAGATGCTGAATTTTTGGCTGCGGACACAAACAGCTACAGCAACAGATGACAAGCGCCATCAGGATTCAGCACCGCACAGCCATGGCTGAGACGGAGGTGACTCTGCAGTGTTATGCTGTTGAAGACATTACTTCTGTGAAACAAGGCTTCTCCAATAAGATTTTTATGTCATGTTTTAGTTGGCTAAGATCTACATACAGCAACAGTAACATCAAGTTAACACAATAATAGAAGAAAGCTAGACTGAAAATAAAGAGTTTGTAGATACAGATGTTTGCAGATTCATTCGAAATGCAAGATGTCGACTCCACAGGTAATCCCAAAGATGATAACTGGCTGTAATCAAAAGAAAACTATAAAGTAATCTGTCACTGAAACTGAACAGTAAAGTTTAAATTATGTCAAAAATAATACTAATGAAATAAGCTTTTTGGTATCCTGGTCTATTATGTTTCAGTGGACTAATCACACACACCACCAAAAGACTTCCACATTTATCAGTCTGCATTAAACTCTTTGCAAATAACTGTTACAAATGCCAAAGCCATGTTTTAAGAACATCTGGCATGAAACTGTGATTTATGCTGAAAGCACCTCTGAAGCAGCTTTTATTTTTACAGTGTGCCTGAATTTTGTACATAAGTTGCAATTTAATTTCAAACATGGTTTTAGACCTACTTTCCCAAGCCCCCTACAACAAAACTTTGAGATGGTTGCTGCTTTTTCCCCTGGATATCTTTAAAGCTTGAATTTCTAAGCATTGACATTCCAGGTATGATCCTGCAGCTGATCCTTGTCTGGGAGGGTGAAAGAGGTGCTGTGGGTCCTCTGCCATCTAAAGAGACGTAAATTTGTGCCAGGGGACTAGGCATGCTAATAGACAAACCTGCTTTAGCTGCATTAGTTGGAAGAAGCCTAAAGGCAGCCCAGGAGATCAGAGGAGAGGCTCATGTTATTCCCGATACAGAGCCTCTTCCTTCTGTAAAATCAGCAGCTGTTGAAGACATTTAGAGTCCATGCCAGCAGATGACTGAGAAACTGCCCACTCCACAGGCTATCAGTAAAGAGGATGTTGGCAGACAAAGCTGGTTCTGCGTATTCCCGTGGCAAGTCTGTCTCTTCTTGGAGCCATGAGTTGTGTCCTCAGTGCAAAGTACCCGTCTGTGCCAGCTGAAGAGCTGATCAGGTCACTTCTCCTGGATGGCCAGAGCACAACGGCTGCAAATTGCTGATGGTCTGCTGCTACTTGTGTGAGGAATATACTACAGCTGGCTGCTTCACGGGAGCTACAGACTCGGTGTAGCCCATGGACTAAATTACCGATGTGTTGATTTAATAAATAATGGGATGTTTCTGCATTTCCAGAATGAAACTGTTATGAGCCACGGAGGAACTTCACATTCTGCAATGCAAATCACTGCTGGGTTTTGCTGCTGTATAAAGCGGCATTCCGTTCATTAGTGAATTGATCAGAGTCCAAATAATGTTTATCAATGCTGAACTAGTAGTTTTTGTTAATCTGCAGTGTGTTCAATGGTTGCTCTAGGTGTCCTATTCCAGTCTGTGCCTCAGAAGAGAAAGCAGCAACATAGACTGATACTGGCCAATTTGATTTAAATCAAGAGTACAACCATGGTTGTATAATGTATTTTTATATATATATGAATAGTATGTGTATCAAGTACTTCTGTTATTCATGCATATTTCAAATATGACATATTAAAATTGTTTTACTTCTGTTGTCTGTGCTCAAACAAAGCATTTCTTTCTGCGCTGCTTCAGAAGTGTAGAGAGAGACGGTACCATGACTTAGGTGCACAACCCACAGATTAAGAGACGGGAGCACAAAAGCAGCTTAAAACTAGTAACATAACCTTTTTTCAGCTCTGTGTGGCAACTGAGTCCTCAGTCATACTTCTGATTTTAACACACGTTTGTAAAAAAAGACAAAAAATATCCATGAGTATTCCATAATGAGTTAGGAAAAATATGCACATTTGGGAGGAAAAACACAGGTGGCTTTGTTAATTAGTAGTGATGTTGGTATAGATCTTAATGCAAAAGTTCATATCAAAAAGCAGGGAGTATGTGGTCTACAAAGAGGATAAGCTGCTTCAACAAGTTATGACTTACCGCTGTCACTTACTTCACAAAAATTTAGTTACGTTTTTTATTGTGTCATGACATGTTAGCAGTTGTTCATGCCAGAACTGCATATTATAAAAGCCTGCTAGAATAATACTATATGCATTTGTGCCCTAGTAAACAATACCATGTAATATATTATTAGCATTTTTTAATAATTTTTTTTAGTTTAAGGATATTTTTTCATAGGGTTTTCTGTTTTGAAATACTGCCTTAATTATAAGTTGTTTTAGATATCTAATTTGGCAGAAAACATTTAACTGGTTTTATACACAGACCTTTTGCAGAAAATGATTAGAAAATAATTATTTCAGTGTTTTCTAACACTTTTTATGCTCTGAAGTAAGCTAACGGGCAAAAGCTTATATACCAGAATGATGTTTTCTGTGCATGAAACCCAGTGTGAAAAACCAGCCCTGTCATGAACCTTCCCAGCTCAGAAACAGAAGGAAGGAAGCATAACAAGAAATGAACTGCGAGTGGAAGAAACAGGAATATAATCCAGGTTTGCAAACCCTCCTGCCAAACTTCTACCCCCTGGTCCGCACAACCCAAACAGAGCAGCTCATCTTCATCCTGCCATGTGAAATGTTTCAGGCAGTGCATTATGGAAGTCTCTGGATTATACCATGTTTAAAAAATTATTTATTGTATCTGCAATTTTTTTTTCAGATATTATAATATTCAGGCTGTTTTCCATAGAGGACATTTCCTGGCATGACACAGTGTAGCAGCAGGCAGAGCTACCTGGACTAGCTGTGAACATCTTCCCCGGCTAACACTGCATGTTCCCACCAGCCCTGTTGAGCCACTGACGGTTGCCAGCTCGGACGGAGCCCGGCACTGCTGAGCCTGCCTGGCTTCCCGGGATGGAAACAGACGGATCCTACCTCGGATGAGTCCTGCCTGGGATAATACTCTGTTCCATGCAGTGAACAGCTCAGTGCAAGTGAGTGAAACTGCTTTCAACTGCTGAAGTTATCACATCTGTTTCCATTCCTTGAGGTTTGAAATGGGGAAATTGTCATTCTTTTGAAATTGCTTATGTTTTAGCCATAATTTTTATCAGATCAGCTTTGGAATATTTAATAAATTATACTTTGAAAAAATGTGTGGAAACAGCATTGGAAAAGTCAAGTACCTTTTTTTGAAAAATAAGCCTGTTGTCAAGACAAAAATCAGAAGACTTTGAGCCTGAAACATTTCTGCCATTTTGGATTGACATTGGATGACAATTCCTCTCCTGAAAAAGAAAGGTGTCTATGCTACTATATGGTGACTATATTTTATATTGCCACAGCAATTCCTTGTTTGCTACCTTAGGTGTCACAAATCCATGTGAGAAGGAAGAACTTGTTGAAGTTCAGCTTAACAGCACTTCACGGTCAGCACAACAAAGCCCTTGATTGGGATGGCCTCAATAAATAATGCCTGCTTCTAAGTGACTGTTCTGGTGTATTCAAGTACTTTTCTATATAATTTAGAAGGTGCTTTTGATTTGTAAATTAATACTTCCTGCAGGGTTGTCTTCACTCCTTCTTTCCCTGCTCTGCTAGCATAGGCTCCAGCGATATATTCACACTTGGGTGTGAACTGAGAGGAGTTCGGCTCCTGTGGGGTTCTGGCTTTGCCCGCTGGACTTGGGCACTGCGGAGGACGTGCTGGGTTCCATCAGCCTCCCGAGGCCACTGCTCAGCCACTCGCCCACATCCCCACACCAGGCCACGAGCAGCACGACCCTGCGGGGACCAGCACGGCACCTTGCGGGCACGGTGCTGAGCAGGAGCTGGGAGGGGGGGTGTGCACAAAGCATTCCCGGGCACTGCTGCCATCCAGCACCATCCTCCGCAGCCTGAGGAACCTGAGGAGCCTGAAATAGATTTCTTGATCACTATACCTCACAGTGACTTTCTTTGCTGTGGAGAAGACTGAGCCACTCTTGACTCCTCTTAAGAATTCAGACTTGCATTTTTCTCGAAATACCTTATTGCTTCTCCTTATTTCTGCAAGGTTCTTTTTCCAGGAGAGAGGCAGGAGAGGCCCGCATGGCAGGGTGTGGAGAGGAGCACGGCCCTCCAGCATGTGCCACCACAGCTTTGGGAACCTGCACCACCTTGTCCTCAAATTCCTCCCTGCTGCCCTCCATGCCCGCAGGAGTGTTTGAGTGGAAATGATGCTGATGTTAGAAGCTGCAAGATTGCACGGGGCAGTGGGGTTGCCCAACGTACCCTTTTGCCCACGTGGCTAAGCACAACACCACAGGTAGTCACCAGTTCCTGACTTCAACCCTACTGTAGTTCCTACCAGCTTTCAGGAGTGGTGTATGAGTCCTGTTCCCAGTCCTTCCTGTTCTCCTCCCTCCCTGCTCTTTCCATAGGTAGGACCACCGTCGTTTGTAAGAGATAAGCTGGCAGGTGGCTGGAAAACAAGGATGGATTTTGCCCCGACCCTTTTTTTTAGGAAGAAGGTGTGATTGTATGATGTGTACCGTTAAGCTTCTGATCACTTTTGGTTGTATTGTGAAAGAATCTTTGAAGGAAAGCTAAGGGAGAGGTTTCTTGACGTTTCATGACTGGGCATGATATTTTACACTCCTTCAGGACCGTCATCCCATCTGTACATGCAACCTTTATTGTGGGTGCAGGAATGCTGCAGGATGGCTGGAATCAAAACCACTCATCCTTCCTGATGGACCCTGTCACCAGTTTGCTGCGTTCTGCATTACTGGCTAGGGCTCAGAAGTGTTTTAGAAGTGCAACATTAGTTTTGCTTGAGCACCACAATCTATTATACCAAGGTACAATACTGTGAAATTAGTCCAGCCTGTTGTAAAGAATACTGGCTTTTAGTTGCATATTTGAAGACAATCACCTCCTCTACCCATTCTCTCTGTCCTTTCAGGACTTTCTTCCACTCAGGTAGGTGGCACCCACCGCTTTTCCCACATGCCCCTTGCCTTCTGCTGCTCCGTTCTCCAGTGCTCCTGCAACTCTTTGCTCTAGCTGCACTCTGCCTTCCATGTCCAGTTCACATATCTTGTGCGTGTTTTCTACCCCTGGCTTGTTTCACAAGCATGGCCACAGACAGCCGTCTCTGGCATCCCAAAGACTGCCTTTTGCTATCTCCTGACCTTTTCGTATCCTGCCATAACTTTATCCCTGTTACTTCTTCGAATGGCTTTTTCCCTTTCATCTACTAACGTGAGGATTGATCAGCAGAGAGATACCTGAAGCAACAGCTGATAGATGCAATGTTCTTTAATAGTTTGCAACAACAACACATGTTTCATCAGCTTTACAGTGAACAAGCCAAGCAGTGGTTAGTTTTCATAGTTAAACAACATACAAGTAAACTGAACAAGTCTTCAACAGAAGCTTCTTCTAAATAACACTAAAAAAAGAACATTTTTAAATATTTGAAAAAGCATCAGAAATTCCATTTGTGTATAAACATGCCTTTCAAGTGGATAGATTAAATACTACAATATGATTACCTTATCTTTTTCTCAGTAGAAGGTAAGATGTGATTTCCAGGTATTAGAAGTTCTATGTTCCACAGTTCATCACTTAAACACAACATTTATACTAGTCCTTATTAGCATTGAAGGCTAAGATAGCTTAGCTATTTTTTAGACTATCCAAGCATGCTCTCTGTTGGTGAATGAACAAACAAATGAACAATTGTCTTCTGCAGTTTCTACATTATCACCAGAAAGTGATGCCACCAGGTGTTTCATCTGGTTACAACTTCAACCTTAAAAAAAGTTTTGAGAGTCTATGGAAACGTCCTTGCATTTGGGTTTTTCTTTGTGTGAAGGACTTTTGGGAGCTTAGTTTGAGATGGAAAGTTGTAGCTCACATAATGCTCTCAAATATTCTTCATTGTTGGGATGCAATGCAACTGCTTTCTCATAGCACAGAACTGCTTCATGTTTCTCACCATCTAGATTATGAAGGAGTCCAAGTGTACCAAAATCTGTTGCATCTTCTAAACCTGCCCGAATTCTCTGTTCCAGCAATTTCTTCAGTGCATGTCTGCACTTCTTTCTTGCATGAGAATCTTTTTCAATTTTCAGCCCTTCTGTGTAATACCTTCTGGCTTTAGATTCCGATTTCATATGATATAGCTGAAAATTGCCATAATGGTAGTAGAGTTCTTGTTCATCACTATAGGACAGAATATTAATCTGGAACGCTTTCTGAAATGTCGCTTCTGCTTCTTCATACCTCTTTGCTTGCGCATACATGTTTGCTAGGTCAGTGTGGGCAGAAAAAAATTTTTGCTTTTGCTCAGTCGATGTTTTGAAATAAAAAATGGAAAGTCGGATGAGTTCATCCACTTGCTCTTGAGGTGGATATCTTGTAGTCTTTTTCAACTGAAAGAGCTTTCCTCTGTAGCAGAGTCCTATCTGGTGATGCAAAAAGGTAGATTTTGGTGACACTGCCAGAGCTTTTGTCAAAATCTCCAGTGCCTTGTCCATTTCTCCTTTCCTTCTGTAAAATTTAGCGGCATATCGCAGGAAATAAGGAAGATCAGGGGTTTTCTGCATTGCTTCTTCAATGTACTTCTCCCCTTCATCAGCTCGCTTTAAATCCTGAAGTTTTAATGCAATTAATGCTGCAATAAAAGTATCCTTTGGATTCAGTTCCGCTGCACGCTTCAGGGGCTGAAGGGACGGGCTTACAGCTTCACATTGTCTGTGAGAAAAATCTTCCAAACGATACATTGCTATTGCATAGCCAGCATTAAATTCTGGGTTGTTGGGTTCATTCTTTAGAGCATTTTCAAAGCAATCCTTTGCTCTCTGGTAGTATTTTGCCCCAAACTTTATTAATGCCCATCCTTGCTCAGCGTAGATTTCTGGAAACTGAAACTTCCATTGAGCATTACTTGAAAGATTTTTGAGGCTGCTTTCCACTTTGCTGACGTAAGCTTGAGCTTCTTTGTATCTCTCCATGTGGTAATAGATCCAGGCATAGTTCCCCCAGGTAACAAGACTTCTCCTGGCAATTTCATCTGGGTGATTTTTTTTAATTTCTTCTTCAGCTTTTTTGAGATTTCTCAGGGCTTCCTCATCCATGTTCTTTAGGTGGGATACATAGGATTGTAGATTATAATTTGTGATGTTGGATTTTATTAAAAACTTGATCTGATCACCTATTGTTTCCTCTAATTCATCGAGATCCACATCCTGCTTCAGCAAAGTCCATGTAAAATGACATTCTAGCTGCAGCAGGGAGCTCTTCAAGCCATTCTTGGAAACAGTACTGGAAGAAATCAAAGAAAAACTTACTTATACTCCATTCACTTTTTGTTACTCTTGTTTTTGCATAATGTACTTCAAAAGCAGGCAGTACCTCAGCTGGTGCCACTAGTCAACAATACTTCAAACAAGCCAAAGCTGTAGTTCTAAAGATCCAAATAGTTATTTTAGTAATTCTCCTTGCCAGTGTATGAGGGCACCTCTTACACAGCAACAGAGCTGGTGGTCTGGATATCAAAGAGGAGGGCTAGTCTCTCTGGTAAAGCTGGCACACCTCTGCGCCTCAGGGACTTATTTCCTATGCTGGGAACAATTGCTGAAGCCTACCCAAAACAGGTAATCAAATAAAAAGCCTTCCCCAAAATACGAAGAGGGTAATATTAGTGCCTTTCCCGTGTCTGTGTATTTTATGGTTTGGCTTATAAATTTCTTTTTTAATTTCCTGCATTTGTATATGCTTGTTTGTTAGATCATAGCACCATTTTTATGTTATGATTATACTGGTGTATCCAGTAGCTGGGTCCCAGATCCCAGCAGTCTCCCCAGTTCCTGGCACTTGGGTGTACAGCCTCCTGAGGGTGCAACCCCACTCCACTCGCTGGTACAGACCACTCACTCCTGACCCTATAGATCCCCAGAAACTGGATTTACACATCCGGTAGCTGGCAGGGATCCTCCCTCTACCCAGGTGCCTCACCCCTACAGACAGGCATACAGACATGCACGCACGCGTACCGACCAGACCCTGTTTATATAGAAGTGGGTCCTTCATACCGCTTTATCCCTCTCTATGTTCAGCACTTGTTCCTTAGCAAATCACCCAGATCCCTCGTTTCCCTGTCTTTGGTCCCCTCCCCAGACATCCTGCAATAAGTCTTGCTCAATCCCCGAATGCTTTTCCTCGAACCCCATCATGTGTCCCACATCCCTAGGCAGTTCAGACTGTCAGGTGCTTCTGGACCCCTGGTGCTGGGCGTCCCCCCAGCCTGTGGGGCTGAGAGTCCCCTGGGGCAGCCCTGCGAGGGCTGGCTGGGGGCTTGTGTCCCCGACTGGGCACTGGGGACCCCCCGCCTGCCCTTCTGCTCTGTGCTTCTCTGTGTGCGTGGGGACAGGTCAATGGCTCTTGGGACAGGGCTGGGAGCAGCCAGGGCAGGGTGCTGTTGGAGCTCCCCCTCCTGCCACCGCCTGCCTGTGCCCCTGCCTCTGTGCAGACTGCCTACCGAGGACAATCATTTAGAGTGCAGAGGAGATAAGGCTTTAGTCCTCTTTGTGCTCTCCCTTCAAGAAGGAATTATACACGACTTTATAGCCGAGGCTTCTCGGTCAAATCCCTCTTTCTTAGAAAGACTTCTCTGCTCCCCCTCCTGTAAAACCTAAAGGGTCTAACAGCCTGCATGCTATAACGTGTCCTGCTGCTCAACTGCAAAATCATATATGGAATGAGATGTCTTTTGGGTTAAAAAAAGAAGTGAGTGGAAAGGCTGGAAAATGAGGACAAGGCAAACCAGGGAGGAATTGGGGAGCAATTCTTGCAGATTCTGGGACAATAAGAAGGACACTGGGGAAAGTGACACTGAATGAAAATTTCTACCCAAACCATCTGACTCAGGGGACTGGAGTAAGGTCAGACAGAAATTTATAAATGCTGTTAATGCATAAGTTTGTGCTGCAGACTTCTCTGCCTTTCTCAAATAATTTCCTCTGTCCAGCTGATGGGTTTGATTGATGTTAACAACAGTTCCTAATTAGAAAGCTGTATTTCAGGTAATTACAGTTCTTCTGGGACACAGAGGAAGTGAGAGCAAGTTCCTGTTATTGTCACTATCTTGTTAGAAACCTTCGGCTACAGGTGAATACCACAGAAGAACAGATATGGGCTCCCAAATCAGCAAAATATTGCAGAAAACAGCTTGAAGCGTTTAAGTCATCCCACTCAATTCAAGATGAAACCTGTGTTGCTTTTTATTGCCTCAGCTGAGAACCACGAAAACATTTGTGGTTGAAAACAACAGAGTTATTCATGAAAAAGCATTTGAGGAAAATGAATATTCATGAATGTCACAAAAACAGACTTGTGATGTAGGCTAAACACAGTTTAACTTAGGTCAACACATAACTGGTAAACAAAATTTCCAAATTTGTCATAAACATCTTGGCTTTGCCCTAGTTGAGTGTGTGTGTGCGCATGTGTGCCTCTGTGCATGCATGACAGTCTTCAGAAAATGTAGCCTCCCTTCCATGCCCTTATGCTCCAAGCTGCAACCCAGAACCTGCGCTGCCCTGTTTGCTGGTCCTAGCAGTAGTAGAGATCAGAACGTAAATTTTCAGCCGCATCACTGCCGGTCACCCACTTGGCTGGGCACCACCTACTGCTGCAGCCTGGATTTCATCCCTGAACTGCATGCACACAGTTTTACTGACTGTCAGCTCTGTTCACAGAGACTGGCCCTTGTCAGAGAAGCAATAACTTTACAATATTCAATAGCATCCTTATTTTATTTTTATTCTTCCGGTAAATATTCTGTAAAGTATTTTCTCCTGTTTGGACTGCCAAAGTCGCTCACTGCTTACATTTATATAAATAATAAGCATTACTTTCCCATGGCATAGCAAAAAAGCATTTTTCAGACACAGGGTTACTTGCTTACCTCATGGTTTTCCTTCTGTGCTCACCTGTCCTAAGGTAGCTTCAAAGCCAAAGGACTGTGGCTCACTGTTGTTATGACTTCCCTTTTATGTGCTCCAGCCCTCATGTGATCTGTGAGCAATTTAACGGGAATCAGAAAGTGAAACTTCGACTTCTGTCTGAAGCTGCAAAAGAAGCTGGAACTGCTGCCAGTAGGGGAATAGAAACTTCTGAGTCACTGAGCTGCTTTTTTCAGCCTGGCTCGGTGCCATGCATTACACTGGATTGTGGAGAATGTGGCAACAGCTCCTAATAGCTCCCAGCACTCAGTTTGTTCAAATCCAGAGGCATCTACGATAAGGAGAATATTTCAGGCTAGTATAAGCTGACCTGGTTATCATGCACAGGCTAGGGAAGGGTCATTTCCCCCTCCTGCCTCAGCCGATGCAGCTTTGCACAATTCTGCACCACGCTTTAGGCTCCTGGTTTATTGATATCGTGTCAGCCACATAACACTCCCACAACATCCTATTGCCCCTGCCTGCAATCACTCGTCCAGGGTCTCCACATCGCAAAGTCTCTGTTGTTTACCAGGCCTGTACTTCTGCACACTGTGTCATCGTGTTAGAGCCCGAAATATATCATGCCACCTAGAGCAACGGCTTGTTGCTGCTCTCCACATGTAACTGCAGCTGAACTGTGCAACGATAAATGAAAGTGAAACAAATCAGATACAGATGGCCGTTAATACCAGGAACTGCTGTCACAGTTGCACCAAGCAGACCAAAGCTGCAGGCAGGTCAGGACAAGCGCAGGCAGAGCATTCCTGGCAAGCCTTGGTCCCGAGGCCATGCAAACACAGTGCAAAGCTTACGGCCTGTTGCTAGCAACAGCAGTAGCACGTTACAGGGCTACACACTAAAGAAGAGGTGGGGTATGGGCTGAGTACTGGAGTGCCTATGGATATAAACAGCTCCCTGATGCTTAGTTTAAAAAAAAAATAAATGCAGACCTGGCTTGATAAAATTGATTTTAGGGGAGATAAAAGAAATAGTAGCTAACATACTAATGGCACTATAAATAGTATATTCAGATGTAACCTGAAGCTGCAGACCAGCAAAGAGAAAGAAAGCTGTAAAAGCGCGTTAGCTAACACACAAAAATGACTCAAAGTGGATCCTGGGGAGAGGAAGAATAAACCACCACCATTAACATCCTGTTTCTCCCGAGAAAGGACGCCAGCGGCTGGTGGCTGTTGGTGTCATTCCCTCCAGCAGCCTCAAGCAACTGATCTGAGTGCCCAGAGGAGCAATCTCTAGGGGAAGGAAGAGAAACTATGAAGTGTGCATGTGTGTGTGCCTGTGTGCATGTGTGTAAAAATTTTAACCCTAATATCACTGTTATTGTGGCTTCTTCTGTAAATAAGTACTTTAACTGCATTATTATTCTTTCTCGTTTTATGAGATCTAGACTAATGACAATTCTTGCATTAGACTAAGATTTTCATTATACTTACCAAAAGTTGTCTTTACCTATCTGCGTAAGATTTGCTTCCTCATTACCCGTAAGCGAGATATTTTAAATAACATCACAGAACCTCTCTCCATTCTTGAATCAATTCCATTTCAAAATGCGAGAGCGTCTTGTTAGAAAATATGTTTAATTAGATACTGTCTAATATTATTTCATAATAAATAACTGCAGAATTTGAGCCTTTTTCCCCATTTTATAAGAATAAGCAAATAAAATGGCACATAAGGGTGCCTTATGAGGCTTGTCATTGTTCCTGGCATAAGATAGGGCCAGTGCCCTGCTTTTTGTGAAGTTTTCAGTGAAGGATGCACAAGGATGTCCTTCTGTCCTTACAAGCCAGAAAGTCATTCATATGAAACCTCATTATCACCTCAGAACTCCTGCTGCTGCTATCATGTTCAATCTTCACAATTAGAGACAAGAATTAACAGTATTGCATGTTTTTATTTACAAATTTATATAAGCTCTGACTGCCAATTTGTATGTTTTTGAGAATTTTAGGTTCCACCTTACAAAAGTTTATCTTCTGCAATATGAACTGTATGTATCTCCACCCTTCTTCCCTTCCTTCCCTTTCTCTTCTCTCCCTTTCTCTTCTTTCCCTTTCTCCTTCTTTTAGAAACAAAACAAAACAGTCTTACATATGAGAGCTTCTGGTTTCTACAAGAAGTTTGAGAGCCTTAGTACTGCACACACCTCTTGTGCCTCATTTGGGTGATTTTTGTGCGTGTGTGTTTTTAGTTGGCACTGGTGTCTCAGAGCTCAAAATAAAGGTTAGTACTGCTACTGCTCTGAGTAGCTTGCAACCTTCCAGCAATCAGGTATTTGATAAGTGGTGAAAAGAGGCAGTGAATTGGGAAGGAAAGAGGATTAGGATATCTGCACAGATTCATGTATTTTGTGGAAAAAAAAAGGTTGCAGTTAGTTGTAGAAAAATTTAATTAAAAGGTTTCTGGAAGGCCAAAATCAGATGTAGACACCAATGATTTACTATGCTACTAAGTATCCATGGTGTGCTGGTTTTGGCTGGGGTGGATTTAATTTTCTTCACAGCAGCTGGTATGAGGCTACATTCTGGATTTGTGCTGAAAACAGTGCTGAGAACACAGGGATGTTTTCATTATTACTGAGCAGCGATTACACGGCGTCAAGGCCTTTTCTGCTTCTCATACACCCCCCCTACCCGTGAGTGGGCTGGGGGGTGCACAGAAGCTGGGAGGGGGCACAGCTGGGACAGCTGACCCCAACTGACCAGAGGGACACCCCACGCCGTGTGGCATCGTGCTCAGCATGTAACGCTGGGGGAAGAAGAAGGAAGTGGGGGACATTCGGAGCAATGGCGTTTCTCTTCACAAGCAACAGTTACACATGATGCAGCCCTGCGTTCTTGGAGATGGCTGAGCAGCTGCCTGCCGCTGGGAAGGAGTGAGTGCATTCCCTGTTTTGATTTGTTTGTGTGTGTGGCTTTTGCTTTACCTATTAAACTGTCTTTATCTCAACCCACGAGTTTTCTCTTTTACCCTTCCAAGTCTCTCCCCATCCCACCAGCAGAGGAGTGAGCGAGTGGCTGTCCGGTGCCTAGATGCCAGCTGGGATTAAACCACGACATGTGGGTTTCTCGGCTCTGCTTCTGTCCCGGGTGTCTGTTTTTCTTGGTACATTGCTTAGTACCTAGTTTCATACATATAGGGAAATACAGAAATTTTCCTCCTGGCATACAAAAATTCACCCTAGTATCCATATTTTTACAAATTTAGTTGCATCTATATGCTTTGTTTTGACACAAACACCTATTGAATAAAATAAGCGCAGCAAAGTGTGGAAAACAGAGTAAGTGAAAGTAAGACAATAGTTATGCAATGCCTTTCTGTAGCCGCCTTTGTAACTCGCTTGGTGCAGCACAGGAAAATTCAGAAATACTCCTCCAGCCCTGCTGCTTGCTGCTTTCACGTTGGGGAAAGCTGCAGCTGGGCTGGCTGCTCGCAGGGAGAGCCGCATTGCACAGCAGCAAGTGCAAGAGCTGCTTGGAAAACACTTATTCAGAAACAACAACTGCATTCATATTTAGTACAAAGACTTTGTTCACTACGGTGTTCTGTACATATAGAAGAATAGGGAATGGCTTCAAAAATATCTACACATTTTAGGGAGAAAACTCCTATCTGTACATTTCCTCGGAGCTGAAATGGATACCTGCTGACCAAGAAGTCTCCCCTGGCATCATTAGCCCAGCCAAACAATTGCCTGAAATGCAGTTTTCATTATTAAAATACTGTAAATTAACTACCCCATAGTAAATGACAGGATCACAGGCCGGTCAGCCTCACCTCCATCCCGGGAAATGTGATACAGCTTATCCTGGAGGTCATCATCAAGCAAGTGGAGGAAAAGAAGGTTATCAAGAGTAGTCAGCATGGATTCACCAAGGGGAAATCATGCTTGACCAATCTGATAGCTTTCTACGATGGCATGACTGCCTGGGTAGATGAAGGGAGAGCCATAGATGTTGTCCACCTCGACTTCAGTAAGGCTTTCGACATGGTTTCCCATAACATCCCCGTAGGGAAGCTCAGGAAGTGTAGGCTGGATGAGTGGTCAGGGAGGTGGACTGAGAACTGGCTGAATGGCAGAGCTCAGAGGGTTGTCATCAGTGGCGCTGAGTCTAGTTGGAGGCTGGTAACAAGTGATGTCCCCCAGGGGTCAGTACTGGGCCCAGTCTTGTTTAACTTCTTCATCAGTGACCCGGATGAAGAGTTAGAATGTACCCTCAGCAAGTTTGCTGATGACACAAAACTGGGAGGAGTGGTGGATACACCAGAAGGCTGTGCTGCCATTCAGCGTGACCTGGACAGGCTGGAGAGTTGGGCAGAGAGAACCTGATGAGGTTCAACAAGGGCAAATGCAGGGTCCTGCACATGGGGAGGAACAACCCCATGCATCAGTACAGGCTTGGGGCGGACCTGCTGGAGAGCAGCTCTGTGGAGAGGGACCTGGGAGTGCTGGTGGATGACAGGTTAACCATGAGCCAGCAGTGTGCCCTGCCTGCCAAGAAAGCCAATGGAATCCTGGGATGCATTAGGAGGAGTGTGGCCAGTAGGTTGAGGGATGTTCTCCTTCCCCTCTACACTGCCCTAGTGAGGCCTCATCTGGAGTACTGTGTCCAGTTCTGGGCTCCCCACTTCAAGAAAGATGAAGAGCTACTGGAGAGAGTCCAGCGGAGGGCTACGAGGACGGTGAGGGGACTGGAGCATCTCTCCTATGAGGAAAGGCTGAGGGAGCTGGGCTTGTTCAGCCTGAAGAAGAGAAGGCTCCAAGGGGACCTAACAAATGCTTATAAATATCTCAAGGGTGGGTGTCAGGAGGATGGGGCCAAACTCTTTTCAGTGGTGCCCAGTGACAGGACAAGGGGCAATGGGCACAAACTGAAGCAAAGGAAGTTCCATCTGAACACGAGGAAGAACTTCTTCCCTTTGAGTGTGATGGAGCACTGGAACAGGCTGCCCAGGGAGGTTGTGGAGTCTCCTTCTCTGGAGATATTCAAGACCTGCCTGGACAAGGTCCTCTGCAGCCTGCTGTAGGAGACCCTGCTTCGGCAGGGGGGTTGGACTAGATGACCCACAGAGGTCCCTTCCAACCCCAACCATTCTGTGATTCTGTGATCATTTTAAACATCCTGGTTTATGCTGGTTTGAATTTAGCCTAGTTTAGCGTATAATCACTATGCTTGACAGCAGCAGTTGAGGCATTCTATAACTTGGGTTTTCCCCTAGGGGGGGAGAGTACCCAGTAATTAATTTGACAGAAAGTGGATCTCTGAGCAATGTTTTTGCTACCCAAGTTCTTTAAAATCTAATGACCCTAAGAAATGGGATTTGGGAACGCAAAAAGTCACATAGCATCACTTGTATTGAGCGACGTATCCATGTCTCAAAACAAGAGGATGCTATAAAAAGTTCAATGATTTTTCAGCTAAAATCTTACGGCTTTCTAAATAAACAGAAACTTTTGTGTTCTTGACACACTCCTGCTCTACCACTGTGTATTTTGTATCGGGTTTCTGTATTACTCTGAAATTATTACCGTGGTTGCAGTAACACGGACATTTATACGTTATTTGGTCCAAGTTTTTGCAAGCCTGGTCACACATCCCCTGACCGCAGACACGCTTCTCTGGGAAGCTGTAGGACTGCAATACCGTGCCAGTTGGTGGCCTCCGGGCACGAAGATGAAACAGGTTTGCGGGCAGCTGATGGCAGCCCTGCCGGAGCCGTGTTCCTGCGTGTAACTGTAGCCCGCTGGTGCTGGGTTTCGTACGTCCCGGCCAGGCTCAGAGCTGACGGGCAGGGGGTCTGTTCGGGCCAGAACAGCGGTGGCTGGCAGCGCCGGGCGGTCCGTCCGGAGGAGCGGCTCCGCCCGCGATGCGGGGCTCGGCGCAGCCCCCTCCTCCCTCCTCCCGCGGCGGCCGCGGGCCCTGCGGCGGGGCCGGGGCGGGAAGCGAGGCACAGCCCCGCAGGACCGGACCGCGGAGGAGGGCTCCGGGCGCTTCAGCCGAGGAGCGTACGCAGAAGACGAGGAGGGCTGGGAAGCGAAAACCGCGGCCGCCGTTCGCGGGGCTGAAAATGGAGGCTGGGGGGGCCGGGGGGACCGACACCGGCATCGCCGCAGAACGGCTGAGCCGGGCCGGCTGGGGCAGCCCCTGCCGCGTACACCCGCCCTGCCCCGCAGCGAGAGGCGACGGCGGCCGGCGGCCGGGGGCTGCGCGGGGCTCGGCGGCCACCGCCCCCGGGCGGCCTCCCTCCCGCGGGGCCCGGCGGGCCGGGCCGGGCCGGGCGCCCCCGCCGCCGCCGATAGGCCCGCGCCGCATGGCCTGAGCCGCGCCGCCGGCCCAGCGCCCTCCTCCCGCCGCGCCCCTCCGCGCGGGGAGCGGCGGGCGGCGGCGCGGGTCGGCCCCGGCGCGGCGGCGGCTCTGGGCGGAGGGCGGGCCGTCCCGCCGCCCACCCGACGGGGAGGCGCGGAGACGTGCGGGGCACACCCGGGCGGGGTGTGTGCGGGGCCGGCCGCGCTCATTCAGCCTCCCGGGGCCGCGCAGCGCCTCCGGGCCGCGGCTGCCTCCCCGCCGCCGACAGGACCGCGGGCCCCCCGCCCCCTCCCCGCCCTGTCAGCCGGGCGGCCGCCCCGCCCCTGTCACGCGGTCCCGTGCCGGCCGGGCGCCCGGCGGAGGCGGCACTTTCGCTGCTGCGCGGCGGCGAGCCGGGGCCTGCCGCCTGCTCCCCGCGGGGCCAGCATGCCGGGCCTGGCGGCCGCCGCTTGGCTGCGGCTGCTGCTGCTCCTGCTGCTGCAGGGCGTCGCCGCGTCGGGGGCCTTCGCCGGCGGCAGGAGCAATGCGGACCCCGAAGCGAACATGAACATCGTGAGTGGCGCGGCGGGGAGCGGGCGCAGCCGGGGGCTGCAGCGGGGCGGGCCGAGGGGTCCCGGCGGCGGCTCGCGGGGCTGCCCCCGGGGAGGGGGTCCGCAGCCGCCGCTCGCACCCTCCGCTCGGGTGCCGCCTTCTTCCCTCCGGCCTGGCTCCTGCCCCGGACCGGTGCTGGTTGCTGGGGTCCGGCCGCTGTCTCGCCGAGCCCCCGGGACGGAGCGTGTCCGTGGGGCGTCCGGTGCCGCCAGCGCGGTGCTGCGGGCGCTCCCCCGCCGCTGCTCTCCCTCCCGCCTGGCGTTCACGGGCTCGGCGTTAACTCCCCTGCTGCCGCGACAGCCGGCTCCGGGGGGTGCTCGCTGTCGGTAACTGGGTTAGCGGCGCTTTCGTCTGCCCCGTCTGAACTGTGCCGTTTTTTCCCACGTGCGAGAAGGTGTTTCAAGCTAGAAATGCTGAAGGTCTGTGAGAAAAGAAGTGCTCGAGTCGCCAGTATCGCCTACACAGCATTTCGAGGACTGAAACCAGTCACTTAGCCTAAGGCTAAGAGCATTTGGATGGAAATCATTTTGGAATGTTAATGTCACTGCAGGTGATTAAAGACAGGTTTAAAATAAATAGCGTGTTTAATTAAGTGCTGCTGCTCTGCCTTGCCCAGCAGCCTAAGAGCAGAACTCCAGTAACGTCTGGCATTTTCTCAAGGCACAGTTGGTGCCATAAAACCAATTATTGGCAGGTTCTCTGTGCTGATGGAGATACATCAGATGAAAATAACACAAAGCCCAAGACAGAAGAGATGGGAGATAAACCTATTAATGAAATCATAGTATTAAACATGTGTGGGCTTTTTAAATTATTATTTCTTTGTTTAGCTTGTCAGCAAAGTCACTTAAAAGCTCTGCAAGAGACATAAGGTTTGAGGAGAAAGGTGAATAAGAAATGGGACATGAAACTACGAGCTGAGGTGGCAATGTCAGCAGCTCACACATGTGAAGTGTGATGTCAGTGTTTTAAAGCTGCTGTGTTTGTGGCTCATTTCAGCACATGGCTGATCATGTCCTCTGTATGACAGAGAATTAGGTGTAAAGTTCAGATATAAATCTGAAATGCTTTTAAAGAAGCCTTTCGCTTCCTTCTCTTCTTCCGTATTCTGCTGTGGTGCCAGTGGCTTTTTGCTGCCCTCAGTGGTTTGTTACCAGAAGATGCTGCTTCTCTTGGGAGCAGACAGTTCCAATTTTTGTCTGCCAAATCCACATCTTGGTGTTTTACCCTGTTATCATAATCTCCTTTTCAACACTTCAATCTCCTTTCTCACTGTAAGCAGCATGCGAGTAACTAATATGACAGTGGAAGGGGAGATCCCACATTCCTAGGATAAGGTTTGTGCTCTGGCTGGTTCTGACTCTGTACTGGGACAAGTCTCGTAAGAAAACCTGTCTGCATCAAATAGGCAGGTGGTATAGCACGTTCCTACCTCATCCTTTAATTTCACATCGCTGTCTTTGGAAGGATCCCAGAGTACTTTGCTCATGTTAATGAACTGAGGAGGCTGGCAGTCTGACTCCAAGGCGGTTTCTTTTCTTTCTTCAGAGTCAAATTATTACCTTCAGGGGATACCCCAGTGAGGAGTATGAAGTGACGACAGAAGATGGGTATATCCTTTCCATTAACAGAATTCCCTACGGAAGAAAAGGACGTGAGAGGAGGAAAGGTAGGATTTACGTCTGCGTGGGAAAATGAGAAGTCATGAGAAAGGTCTCTTTAATTTATAAAACCTCTGCTCCTGTGATAGTCCAGAAGAAGATTAATGACCACGTGACCTGTGCTGTTAGAATGTTTTATTGGTGAATGTTATGGCCAAAATAGGTTAGTCATGTGTCAAGTGACTTGAGTGAAGGGAGAAGGGAGTTAGAAGGCTGTATGTTCCTGACATTGCCTTTTTTGGGGCACTAATGCAAACCCTTCCTTGTTGTTTGATTTTTTTGAGGGACAGAGAGGCCTGGATTTTCGACTAAGTGGAAAATATGGGTTGAGATTTGTTGGGTTTTTCGAAGTAATAAAGTGTCTTGAAAAGAGATTGATTGTAACATTCTTCGGTTATCTCAACCACTATTTTTAAAAATGCTTCTTTATAACAAAGAAGTTCACCTGACCGTTTTCAGAAGTAGGGGCAGTTCACATGCCTCTTTTGGTCAACTGTAACTAAACTACAAGAGTTCCCGCTAGAATGTTCAAAAAATCATTACTGCCTGATTTCTGTGTAAAATAAGAATTTGTTTGTTAATTTTATCCTCTCTGAAGCTTTATTTGCAGTAAGGTACATGCCAGACCCATTCTACTGGGGTGTCATATTTTACACACCGGCTTAAATAGGTAAAACAATATAATAAGGTAAAATCCCTGAGAACATCGTGAGAGCAGTACATTTTAAAATATACTGCAAACTGGGATATGTAACAGCTAGTGGACAACAGTCAGCCCAGACGAGGTTGTTTTATGGATGTGATTTGATGGGGACTGGGAGGAGCAATGGCATGTGCCACCAGAGCACTGTTACAGGCTGTGAGATTTACTGTGAAAGCTGGTATAAAATCATGGAAGGGATGCAGGGAGTGTACAGGTGAGGAGGTGAGGGAGAGAAAGGATAGGAGGAATGTAAGCTGAAACTTAAAGGAGCAATATAGCCAAAGGTTTCTGCAAGGACTGAATGATAGAATGCTTTAAAAATGAGACAAATGTATGTGGAAGAGGAGAGAAACTTAGCCTTTCACTTGCTATACTCGTACACTGCATATGGCATCAACAGTGTATCTGAACAGCAATAGCTGAATTTGGTATCAATCTTATCGCCACCCCTTGTAAAAGATCCTACAGACAATTGCATGCATACAACAGCAGCCTGAGAACCCTTGGACTGAAAAAAAGCTAGGATGAGAGATAAAAAAGAAGGAAATCTGATTATCCTACAGCCTTAGGTGTGACCAAGACCTGCAGAAAAACTCTTGTCTTCTGCCAAAGGCCAAGCAGCAGTCTTCCTGACCTTAACTGCTGGTTTTGTGTCAGTTAGGATGTTTGCACAGCCTGCTGTCTTTTACCAGGTGGGTGTGTAAAGATCAGTGCAGGGACGAGGCTGGTCAAACCTGGCACATGTCTTTGTACTTAAGGATTTCAGAGAAGCCCACGCAAAAAAGAGAGGCTGCCTTTGTACCTGTTGATTTTGTTGAATCCTTCATCAATGACATAAGCAAACAGAAGTTTCCTGACCTATGGGAATTCTCCACATTCCCCTTGCCACACCCTCGACCCCAAGTTCATGCTTTGCAAAGTGCTGTAATTTTGAAAACAAAGATTACTGAGCACATTTGGGGAAGTATGATCTCCTAGAAGAATGAAGATTTCAAAGTTCATGTTGATCTTAAGTTTTTATAGACTTGGTATCTTTTCTCAGAAAGATACCAATGATGTGTTACTGCTGACTTAGCGTATATATGCCATAATTCTTCTTTTGCAATACCTGCATAATGTGAAGAGGATCCCTTGAAATGATGTATCATATGATGTTTTGGAACAAAACCTACAGTTCTTCAGCTAAAAAAATAAAAAAGGGGAAATGTCCAGGGAAGCCAAAAGCAAAACATCAATGATTTTTTCTTTTAGTATTAACTAAAAATCTAGAACAGCTGCATAGCATGGGTAAACAGGGCATGGAAATTAGTTGGTCTTCAACTTGCTTGGGGTGCAGTGAAGAGAACAAAATGTTCTGTAGCGGAAAGGAGAGTTTTAAGGAGCTACTTCTTATTCCCCCTCTGGGGTTTTTAGGATCAGAGGTGATACAAAATTGTTATTGTCCAAGTCAGTTTGTCACATGATTGTGCAATTCATGTGCAGATCTGGTGACTGCTGGGTAAAGTGAAAAAGGAACTGACAGAAATTGGCGGCTAACAGGAGAACAGAATTAAAGCATTGAAGCAGTTAAAGAGTTTTCTCCTTCCTGTGTTATGAAACATGCAACTAGCAGCTTGAGGAGAGCCCATTCTCCAAAAAATCAGAGGGTGATTGATCTGAGTTTAGTAAAAGGGAAGAAGGTGTCAAAGCTAAAAGTGAACGTTATGAAAAACGTGTTTAATGTTAGGCTTGAAAATCCTGCACACTGTTCATAAGGCAATGAAGTGTTACTGCAGAGAAGTAACCAGTAGTGTTGAACTGTACTATCTCCCGTGCCAGTTTGGCACTGCTGGAGATTTGCTCTGGTTGCAGGGACAGGATGCCACAACATGTTTTTTTAACAGAATAGGAAAAGCAGGCACTGAAAAGGTTCCTCGTCACAGGTATAAAGAGTGCCGGGAGGGAGGAATACTGCTAATTTGGATTTTGGAGCTCACTGAAAACATTTGTGGACATGACCTAGAATGGAGGGTGTAGGTGACTGAAACAGTTGTAATTTGGCTGTTTCTGCTGAAAGATCCAAGTCTACTTTATCAATGGAGGAAGTATTGCAAGAGTTTAGTACTGCAGTAGAATGGTGCGTCATTGGAGGAGGTAAATTCCTGAGTAATCTCTGGCATTGAGCTAAAGTTACGATGTTATCAGATTTCAGTTATTAAAGGAGGAAAAAAACCCTGAAGCACCTGTGCTACTGCGAGATCCAGAGACAGGTTTTTGGATTTTATGAAGGTCGTGTTCCTCCTGAAGGATTATATATTATTTTCTTTGTGAAGAAGCAGGAACCTTCAATTTATTTTAGTCTGTATTCCACAGATAGGTGTCATTTCCCTTTGCAGGATGGGGAAGTCAGGAGAGAGGCTTCCAAAATTCCACCTGGCTCTTGACTGTTGTTCTTCTAACCGCTTAAGTCAAGGTGACCAAGTCCTTTGAAGCATAGATTGACAGAGATTGCCTTGCTGGCTACCCATACCACTCTTCAGGTTCAGCCAGAGGTTTGGTGGTGGAAGGGAGCTGCATAGCTCAGCACCCGAGTTTGGCGTTGTCTTAACTGGATAACAGAGATCTCAGTAGCATGTATAGGGAACGCCTTCCCCGGGTTTAGGCACAGGGCAGGGGTCATAAGTAGTTTATCTGTCTCTATGTTTGGGCCACTTTGCTGAGTATTTGTGATCTTGAAACACTTGCGAGGGCTACTTGTATTTTTCTTGTAGCTCCTGCTTTTCTTCTGTTTCCTTATTGCACATTTGCTGTCTGTTTTGAACTTCAAGGAGTCTTTTGCTCTAGTTAGGAAACTAGCAAGTTGCTAGTTCAAAATTCTTAATGATAAAAAGTAGCTTTTTGTGAAAATATGTGATTTCATGGCACTATGAATATTGTACAAATTGCTAATCTTGGTAGATGAAGTCAAGTAGATTAAATATTCAAAGTGCAAATCTAAAGCAGACTTTCAGTAACTCACTTGATTTATTCTTAGGCATTCAATTCCAGATGAACAGGAAGCTATGATAAATGCTTTATTTTTCAGGTCCAAGGCCTGCTGTGTTTCTGCAGCATGGTTTGCTTGCAGATGCCAGCAACTGGGTCACAAACTTGGATTACAACAGTCTCGGCTTTATGCTGGCAGACGCTGGCTATGATGTATGGCTGGGAAACAGCAGAGGGAACACCTGGTGCAGGAAACATACACACTTCACAGTGAAGCAGGAAGAATTCTGGGTTTTCAGGTATTCTCGTCTTGCTAGAGAAACTAGAGAAACTACACACGCTGTTTGCGAGCAGGCTTCTCTTCGTCTCTTTGCCCATCGTCTCAGTTCAGTCACGTTGTAGTTGTACAAGATACTTTTCTTCTGGTTACGTCTGCTGTCACATATGTAGGGGCAGTAAAGGGGAGTTTTATGGTTAGTATGGTGTCCTGAGACAGTCTTCATAGGTGGTCAGTAGAACGTTAATTGCTTTCACCAGTGCTTGGTGTAAAGACTCAATCACCAGTGTTCTGCTTCATCCTAAGGAAGCTTTTCTTTATGTCCAGACAACTGATCTGCAGTGCAGTAAAGCTCCGTGCAGCTATTCCGCACTGATAACTTTACTTACACAACTAACTTTTTATCTTTGCTTTGTAGTTTTGATGAAATGGCTAAGTATGACATTCCAGCCTCAGTGGACTTTATTTTGAAGAAAACTGGCCAGGAACAAGTATTTTACATTGGCCATTCACAGGGCACCACAATGGGTATGTGAAGAGATGCATTTGTTAGAATACATTGTTTTTGAAATGGTATCAAGTTCCACATACGTGGTTTAATGGTGAAAAAGTAGGGCTTTTGAAATCTACTGCTTCTGGGTTTTAGTTGCTTCCTGGAGTATTCATAAACATTAAAATGAAAAGACTTAACCTTTCTGTGTTTACTTAAAGCTGGGAAGCTGTTGAAATGATAAAGTAGCCACCAGTACAGTTTTTATTAAAATAAATCAGAATCATCAGACATGCAGAATAAAGATTCCCATTTGCAGAACATTTTGCTATATGTAAGGCCTGGCTCGGGTGCTTTTAGACCTGCAAACAGAAAGAACTGAAGAGTGTTGGGTTGGTTAACGTGAACTTGTCTTTCAGAAGAAAACAGTCCTTCTGATTTGCCTCATTTAATTTGTGTTCTGTAGTAACTAGATTTGATTTACAATATCTAAACTGATCCTAGACACAACAGTCAAGCTATTAATCTAAAAATACTTTTGCACACTTTCTCTTAGATTTTATAGAAGTACTGCCAGGTAAAATTCTCATCTAACTTGTGTCAGTGAGGTTTGTTAATTATTCTCGTATTATTTACAGCTTTCGTTGCTTTTTCAACTTTGCCACAGCTGGCTAAGAAAATCAAAATGTTCTTTGCTTTGGCACCAGTAGCTACAGTCAAGTTTGCCACTAGCCCTCTGACAAAACTGGGAGTGTTTCCTGACCTGCTGCTCAAGGTTTGTATTTGAGTGTAGATGTTTTAAGCCAAATGAGGTGTCCCCCTTTGTAGTTGAAAACAGCACAGCAAAGAATGTTAATAGCTGTGGATTAGAGAGTGACATGTTTGACAAGAATACTGGACCAGTTTTACTGTAATGATTCTGTGGAAGTCAGCAGTGGCTTCTCCAGCTTTATTACTGTCTAATGGGACAATTTGCATCAGCTTAAAGTAGTATTTTACAATTACTATTTAATAGATGGAATAAAATTATGTTTTTCTATTTACATGCTTCTAGAATTTAAGCTACAGAAATCACATGGCTAATTAAATAATCGGTCCGTTTTAGAAGAGTCATATGATCGCTTTATACAGAATACTTCTGAATAGTCATGAACTTTGACAGGTTTGTTTCACAATTAACCGTTTAGTATTGGAAGAGGATTCTCTTCAGCGGGTGATTAAGAGCAGCAGCTTTATTTAGATGCTGTGAATCATCCTCTGGAGGAGTTTACCTTTCCCAGTTAACATCAAAGGGAATGTAGGCAGACTGGCAGGCTGTAGTAAGTGCCTGAAGTCAGACGTTGTGAGCACCCTGCTGTGTGTCATTTTTAACCATCACATTTCTTTCCACCACTGGTAGAGATTCCCACGCGGAGCTGTTTGTTCTGTGAGATAAACCCTTCTCTAATGTACCTTGTACAGATTTAATGCGTGTCTGTTTGCACTATTAGTTCCCTGCTCCAAAGGCAGTTAACATAAAAAGTGATACTAACGATTGTGATCTCCTGTTTCGCATATAATGAACTTTGTCTAATGAGAATCGTAGCTGATCAGTGCCCTGTGCAGATGTTCATGTTGTGCTGAGGAACTTGATTCTCATGATGACTTGCAAAAAACTGGAGTGCAGAAGTAGATGACCATGACAAACCAATGGGTCAGGCATATCTTTAAAGAGCTGTGTCACTTTTAAGGAAGTTCTCAGTGGGACACTTTCAAATCCTTGGACATTTTAAAATAACCCATCAAGAGGCAATGGCCACCACAGCTTGTGGTTTGAAGAGAGGAAGTTGCATGCATGTGCAAAGCCACTTAACATTAGCAGATGCAGCTTAACATATTTTAGCCTTAAAGAATTCTGATGACAAGAAGCTGTACAGTGTTCCTGTAAAATACTGAATTTAAAATTGATTTGAATTTGTGGTTAGGTTTGGAATTCTTGAAAGATTGTCCCGGTTCCTGTGTACTTTTTGTGGGCGTAATGGACTGCGTCATTTGTAGCAGAAGCAGTAACCGTCACCTTCCCATTGGACTGTAAACAAGGAGATAAATAATTTTTGTGTGAGACATCTGTCACCAGTGCAAATGGAAGTAATTACCTCAAGACTGTTGTAGTATAAGACCTAAAACCAAGTAATTCTATGCAATTACATGCTTTTCCTATGTGTTTGTTATTTTGTAGGACATGCTTGGAAAGAAACAATTCCTTCCTCAGAATTCTGTGCTGAAGTGGCTTGCTACCCATGTTTGCACCCACAGAATACTCGATGACCTTTGTGGCAACATATTCTTTCTTCTGTGTGGTTTTAATGAGAGAAACTTGAATATGGTGTGTTCTAGTGACTATTAATAGCTAAGTTATTGTAAACTCTTAACACAGTATCAACTGTGTGTCATTGTACTGATTATCTGTTGTATTTAATTAGAAAAGCCCTGATGCTGCCTTCATCATACTGAGTTTGGATTAATATCTTTGCTTGGTATAGATTGATTGCCCAGTTGGGATGGATAGAATTAACCTTTTAAAATGTTACTGGAAAGCCAAAACTCATTATTTTAGATCTGTTGGGGAAGTGGGTAAGAGAAGTGAAGTAATATGATGGTGCAAGTATTTAATTCCTTTTGCAGTTTTCAACTGTTTTCAAGAGAACTGTTTAAATTTTCTGGTCTCTTCGTGGATGTGTGCAATTATTTTCTCTGGGACAAATTTCTGACCTTGTGATGGCTTGATCTGTGGTCCTAGTTCCAAAGGACTTGTTCATAGGACTTGGTTTATTATCTAAAAGCTAGTTAACAGCAACTAGCGTGAGACCGCCTTTTTTCGTAATGCTTCTGAAAGTTTTCTGACTCCCTGAAGTCAGTAGAAGCTGGTATCAGTTTACCCACAGATGGTTGAAGGCTGAGAATTTTTTACTGGAGTGAGATGATAGAATTAGAATTTTTTTTCCACCATTCTGTGTGCAAAAATAAACATTTTTTGTATTTTATATGAAGGTGAAAGTGCAGGTTTTTTGATGTTTTCTTCTCCAGCATATACAGGTTTTATGGTTTTAATGGTGGATTTTTTTTTTCTGCCAGGAATTAAGTTTGCCCTGGGTATTTTGTACTTCTAAACTCAAAGTACATGAAGTTCTGAATCAATTTGGACTGACAGCTACTATAGATGTCGAGTAACGCAAGGTTTCTCTGGAGGTCTATCTAAATATTAGTTAATGTGCCCCCAATTCTTACAATACTGGCACTTTAAAAAACATCTTCTGAATATACAAAAAAATGCATAAGTGATATCATTATTAGGTTTAAAGTTCAGGTTTAAAGTTCTGTGGTTAATCGTAGTTAATCCCCCAAACATTTGAACCTTGTACCTCATGTGTATGTATGGCTCCAGTTAACTTTTGTTTATAACGGTTTTAAGAGGAATGGAAAATTTTCTGTTAGTTGTTCGAGAAGCAGTAACGCATAGAACTGTTGCACTATGAGGAGTAAACCATGTTAACTATCTTGTTGCAGAGCCGAGTGGATGTGTATTCAACACACTGCCCTGCGGGGACATCTGTACAAAACATTATCCACTGGAGCCAGGTAAAGTTTCCAGAATCTAAAAAGTCCATGACTCTAGATTGTTTGTACAATATTGATGTCTCTGATATTTAAATGGAATAAAACCCCAAAATATGTATGCAGCATAGCCCAAGTGAAATTCAGGAACTGCCAATTGTCAGAACAGCAGCTGTTCACTGCAGCTGCTTTGATGTCACTGAGTTATGGTGGCTCACTCCTCTCCCCTTTTTTTTTTGAAGATATGCTAAATGTAAGTACTCCAGGCCAACAAACAATACAACAGAATAACTTAACTCAGAGAGATGCTGTTATAAGTATTTGCTCCCTTTCAGCAGACCCTGTTTTGATTGCAAGTTATAATTTTAGCTAATGAAAAGCAGCAGGCTTTCTGTTCTGTTCTATTCTGTTTGGCTTTATTTTATACTTTATTAGTATATTTTTAATTTCACTTCAATGTACAGTTTCGTGCCTGTGATGCTATTGTGTCTGAAGCTTGCTCAGCAGGCTGACAGATCAGAGAAGACGTTTGCCATGAAAGCAGTGGTCAGTGCTACTTGTGTTCTTGTAGCTGGACTTGGTCACCTGTTCAGAAGCTGTGTGTTCCACTGTACAGATAGCTGTTCAAGTGTTGGCTCGGAATGAAATCTGTGAGGACTTCTTTTTTTTCCCAGATCCCTGATATATAGAATTCTGTTTCTGAAAAATAGTAGGTGGTAAGTCATACAGAGTAGACTTTCTAAGAAAGCTACATGCTGTGTTCATATACATGTAGACAGCAAGGTAAATATTTCAGAAGTAAGCATGGAGCTGCCACGTCCTGGCTTTGGATACACTGAACTGTTTTCCTTAATCTTTCCTACTGTTGCTATGAAAGAGTGTGAAATCTTAAGGGGCCAAGTCTAATGGTGTCGAATATTTATGTTTCCCGCTCCTATGACACTGGGCAAAGCAGTGACACTTGTCCTTGTTAATATTTGGCATTTCACTGTTTCTTGTGTCAGTTGCCTTTGCCAGCTGTCCAGATGACCTATATACTTTTTTATTCCTGTGATAGAAGTGTTGCAGTTTTTCTTTGCATATGTGAATATTTGTTTATTTCTAGGCTGTGAAGACTGGGGAACTCAAAGCTTATGACTGGGGAAGCAAGGCTGCAAATATGGCTCACTACAACCAGGTAGACATCTTTTATGGATATGTTATAGTTTTTGAGTGTCACAAAAAAGTCTTTGGTCACTTCTCTGGGTGCTGTGTTTATGCTGCATACTGAAGAGCCACAAGTGTCACCTGGTAACCAGACTGGAGATCTGCCTTTTGGGAAAAAAAAAAAAGACAGGACTACAGAGCTCTGAGGTAGTCCCAAGTCAGTATGGAGCCCACGCTTGGATACGATGTTGTGATGTCACACTGTTTCTTGAGGGTGGTCCTGCCTGCCTAGATCATGAGATCCCACTGCACTTCTCACTGTAAGGCACAGACTGTTAGTTCTTGGGTATTGCTTATCTTCAGCCTGTTTAATCACCACGCATGTTTGTTCTAAATTGCTGTGTGCAATACTAAAAATATTTTGCCCCTTGTCATTTTAGTGACTGGGAAATATCGCAGTATCAGACTTTCAGGGTAGCAATCACTTTTAGTGTTTGATTAGTGTTTAGAAGTAACTCAAGTGGGATGCATTCTCTGAGGCTTCTGCTACCCCGCTGTCTTGTAAACTCCTTGAACCACACCTTTACTGCTATGAGTACTATAATATTGCAGGGCTTGTATTTTCTGTTGAGTCAAGACTCCATCTCCATCTCTAGCTGCTCAAGAGAGGAGGAGAAAATGAGAATCCGACACATTCTTCTTGCATTTGCTAGTATGTTACTCTGCAGTGTAGTGTTACACTGAAGACTTGTTCTTTCTAAAGCTTTTCTTTTTACTTTCCGCCTCCTCAGTCTACTCCCCCTTTCTACAAAATAAAAGAGATGACTGTACCAACTGCGGTGTGGACTGGTGGACAGGACTGGCTGGCAGACCCAAAGGATGTTGCTATGCTGCTCACTCAGATCACAGACTTGGTTTACCACAAAAACATTCCAGAATGGGAACATTTGGATTTCATCTGGGGCCTTGATGCACCTTACCGCATGTATAATGAAATAATTAACATGATTAGGAAGTATCTCTAAACCGGCATGGTATTTCAGAGTATTAGTTCACCAGGAATTTGTCTGTTTGGAACATATGCTTTTCTGGCAGTAATGCTACGTTGTTTATTTATGATGCATTTTTTAAATGCCAGCAATGACTACTGAATTGGATTCATATTTGTTTTGTTTTTCTCAGTATTATTTCTCTCTCCTGCAGAAATCCTCATTGTATCCTGCTGATTTTGCACGCAGTGGTGTGGTACTCAAGAAACAGCAGTGTGATGTTGCACAAAAGGAGTAAGTCGTGTGCATATACATTTAGTGACATGTCTGAAAGACAAGTTAGTCCATTCAGCACCTCAGGTGCTTGACAATTAAAATGAGAAGTATTTCACTGTGCGTACAACACTGCCATTTCTCAGTACATTGCCATTTCTGAGTACATTTCGGAAGTACTCCTTGTACTGCAGTGACGCATTTGGTGCTGGTACTTTAGAAAGCACTTAGTGACTTTTTGTTGCGTTATTATTTAGCCATCACATACAAGCTAGCTACACCAGATGACTATCTTTTTCCATACTGCCTGGAAGAACTGTCATAAAGCTGGAGAAGATCACCACTGTCAGTTGAAATCTCCTGTTTTGGGACTGATTCATTGCTGCATTTCTCTAGATTTAGTAGTGTCCCTGAAGCTTTTCATGCTTCACATATCAGCTATGGATAAGGATTGTTACTAGCCCTTGCAGATTCCTGGAACAGGAGAAGCAGTTAAAAGAAATACCACTTTCAGTTCGCTTTGTCAATAGGTTATGGCTTTCAAGGAGAATGATGTATCATACTTGTGCTTTGTTTTCTTTGCACTGACCACTAGAAAACAAGCTGCCCCAGTACACTACTGGTGAGGGAAGAGCCAAAGCATTAATTCTGTAGCTTGAGTGACTTAATTTGCATGGACATTGCATCTTAATCAGCTGCTGCTTTGAAGACATGTTTACTTTTTAGCTGCTTACATGGTGTTCAGGAGCTCTGCAACACCCTGGTGAAGCCTGGCAGTGTTAATGGCACTTTCCATTTGTCTCAGTTTCCACTTTAAATTGGGGCTAAGCCCCCATTTAATGGGAGGAGAGGATTCACATCTGCCTCAGGTGTCTGCCTTTGGAGCTGCAACTGTCTGTGATATAGGTGCCTTGCTCTTTCCATTGACTATGCAGAGGAGTTTGGCTCCTTTGAACTGCACAGAAGTTCCATGCCAGCTGCAGATGTATGAGCAGTCTCCAGAGTTAGTTGCCTCAGTCCAGATGATAATTTCTGTGCCCTGACTGGAGTTCAACCCAGATCTCTGTCAGTATTCCCAAGAGGAAGAAAAGCCTTTTCTACATGGAAAAAAAAAATAGTGCATTTTAAACTGAGGCAAACTTGTGAAAAAAATTGCAAAAAGATGCATAAACTATAAGTTTGTTTGCATTTTTTTATTCCAAATTCAGACTCAGGGAATCCTCAGGCTTTGTTTAAGGAAAAAGAGTTTAAGAGTATTTCAGTTGTGATTCCTGGCAGGACTTCTAAGTTTGCTTTGTATTTGTAGCAGCCATATTTGCTTCACCTTGTTGTGCTGAAAGGAAGTGGCTAACTTAGCAGTTGTGAGGGTATGTGACATAGCAAGAGCCATGTGCATCATGCTTATTAAGCTTGAGATATTTCAATAAAAGTGAGACCTGCTTGGAGTTCTGAGCGCTGTGTTCTGTTTCACTTCTTGTTGCATGAATAATCTGAATCTTTGGGACAGAGCATCCAGAGAGCTGAGCCTGTTTTCCACAACTATTCACCCGCAGAACAAGTACAATACAAAAGTAAAATAGCCAAGTAAGCTTCCATTTTACTTTTTTTTCCAAAAAGAGGCTTTTCCTAAGCCTAAAAGGCTGTTCATGTTATTTCAGAGGACTTCTCAGAGACTTCTACCTCAGGTACCGATTGTAAATAACCACTCGCAAGACGGAGTAATTTTGTAACCCTCCAGGTGAGGCTCTTTTCAAACCACTGACATGGTGGAAAGCTTCTTGTATCACATTCTTAAACCTTGGGTAACTGGATTGCTTAACCAACTGACTTGTAATCTCATAAATCGCATTAAACCACAGAGTAAGGCAGGGAACTAATCCTTGCTGTGGTACATTTGACATGATCACCCAGCTTTTGACCTTTGTCATCTTCAATAATTAATATGCTCAGACTGTACCTTTCCATACGTTCTGAATACAGTAGGTGTGCAAAGTAGCAGGGTGTATTAAATCCAGTGTGTTGCCAACTTTGTCAGCTGATGAAACCCCCCGTGTGCCTGGAATTAAAGCAGAACAGAGGAAGCTTTACACAAAAGCCATTACAGAACTGCTCTGCTTCGCTGGAGCAGCAACCGCTATGGGAATTGCAAGCTGCTGTGCTCTCCCTGACTTGCTAAAGCTACAAGCACTGTGTGACACAAACCTGGAGAGATGTCAGTGGAAAGAAATGTGCAAAATAAGACACCGTGAGCATAGAGAAGAAGAGCAAGAAGCTTGGTCTAATAAGAATGCGCAGTGACGAATGGTACCTTTTTCAAAGCAGATCTGACATACTTTGTGCCTGTTTTGTAGACACCTTTGTGTTATAGCCATATATATACAAAGTTCAAGGCTGGCTGAACATCAGCTTTGGGTAATACAAAAGTGTACTAGTGTAACAGAGAGCATCGGACACCTTCTGCTGACTTAGTCTCAGCATTTAGTGACGTGATCAAACTATAGTAGAAAGCCAGAGGAAAGTAGTCCCCATGCAGCTGTCGGGCTGCCAGGCTCACAGACCTGCGTGCATCTGAAGTGAACACACGATGCAGGGCTTTAGCTTAGAGATGTACCACACACTTGGGCATACAAGGGCTTAGGCACGTGTTTGTGTCCATGTGTTGTGCTTGGAACTTAAGATGGATTTTTTGTAGCCATCTGCAGATAAGTTCAGGCTGCTTGTCTCATGCGGAGAGCCTAAAGATGGTAGATTGTGTGTATGTTAGTGGTGCATACTGCATGATGTACTAGCTCAGCGCAGAGCATTTTTGCATTGTTTAGTGATCCTGTAGCTAGTGATAGCAGTGGCAAAAGTTCACACACCAACTCAAACAACATGGCAGTGCCTCAGCATAGAAAGTGGTAAAACAGCCCTCCTACTCCCTGGCGCCCTGTAAGAGAAACAGTTTTGTCAGCTTGGGAGCAAAATAAACCAGTTTTCTATAAATTACTCTTTATGGTGAATATGCCATACAAGAAAAAGGAAACATCAATACCTTAATACCAGGAAAAGCTACAAATGACTCTAATCTGTAAGATAAGAGAGAGAAACCTTGATGGAGGTATAGGTTCTCTGATATGTAATAAAACGTGGCTCACCGAGGAAGATTTTCCTGTAATGAAAGCATTTACAATGTCTTCTCCCTTTCGGTGGTGCAGCGTTGCCTGTTGTGAGATTGCTAATAATGGCTTCTCTTCTCTAGTAGCCTATTTTCAAGGAACTATATATGAACAAAATGCTCCTGACATTGCTACTCTGCGGTCAGTTTTCACTGAAATCATCAATAAAATAAAAAATTACTAAGGCTGGATGGACAGTAGCCACACCGGTAACACGATTGTCTCAGTCTTACTTTCTGAGGACACTGAGCTGAGAAGTATCTGTACTGCATTGCAGCTCCTCCAGAAATGAAGAATGTGTGTAGCTGTGAAGGATGCGAATCAGTTTCTCACTATGGAATTACAAATTGTGAATGAAAGAAATTTAGGATCTTTTCCTGATGGCTATTATTTTGAAAACTGATCCTGATAAGGTAAAGCTTGAAAATTAACAATTTACTTCGCTGGCAGGTTTCCATCCCTAGCTATTGCTAGGAATTAATTAAAAAACCTTTATTAAGCTTTCTTTCTGTGCTGCCTGGAGAGGTTTTTCAGTGAAGCTTGGTTGGGGAGGTGGAGTGTTGGTATGAAAATATTTTGATTAAGAAATGTGTTGGTTCTGTTAAGAAAAGCATTTTGTGTTTAGGCTAAGGATTTTCACTAAAACAGAGGAGGAATGTCTGCTTCATCCTCAAGGACCCAGCACGCCCATGGGCTCAGGGTTCAAGCTGCTCGCCTGGGGTGTGAGGAGCAGGGTCTCGTGTCCCTTCGTTGGGTTCAGATCCCGGACTTGACTCTCAGTGTACCTAAATGTAAGGAGACTACAGGTTGACAAGACGTGAATGTGCAAAGCTCCCGCTTTCCCTCCCCCCCTGTTACACCCGTGAGGCCTGTGACACACCTGTGCCCACCAGCGTTTTGTCCGGCTGCAAGACAGGGCGCATTTTGTCATCCCTGAAAAAGCTAACGAAGTCCGAGGGGCGCTTCTTGGCAACTGCAACAGAGCAGGAGGAAAACCGCTCCTTTGTAAGCGGTTCTTGGAGGGAAGCCTGCGGCGGGCTGCTCCGGGACTGGGCTGCGGGGAGCGGGGCTGCGGGGAGTGGGGCTGCGGGAGCGGGGTTGCGGGGATTGGGGCGGCGGGAGCGCGGCCTCGGGAGCGGGGTTGCGGGGATCGGGGCGGCGGGATCGGGTGGCGGTATCGTGTTGGGCCGCCGGAGGGCGCTGCTTCCCGCGCGGGGCCGGGCGGGCCGGCCGGGGGCGGCGGGGCGGGCGCGGGCCGGGGCCGGGCAGCGCGGCCGCGGGCGGTGCGGGTCCCGACAGCCAGGCTCGCGGAGTGAGGTGAGTTAGGGTGTCAGGGCCTCCGAGCTGCTGTGTTTTTGCAGCATGGTAACGACCGCTTTTAAAAGGAGGGAAGGGACTGCCTCTGCCTGCCTTTGCTCTTGTCACTGTCCTGTTTCCCTGCTGCTGTCCTGAGCAAGCTGTCAGCCCTCTTCCCCAGCACCCTGCTCCTGGGAGAAGGCTCAGCATGTGCTGGGATGGTGCCTGATCTCTGGTACAACGATAATCCTGGCATACAGAGTGGGTGAAGAGGAGGAGGGGTAAAAAATTGGCCTCTTCTGTTGTGATGTTGGTTTCGGTGTGTTAATCCCGGATTTCCCTCCTGCTAAATTTTCCTCATTTTCCTGCCCGCCTCGTGTGTTGCTGTGTGCCTTGCAGCTTCTACCTAACAGTGCGGTGCGGTGCTTGCGTCTTCTGCTCATGTGGAATCGATTTAAGACCCCTCGCAGGGCCCCATTCCAAACTATGTGCCCTTCAACCTAAGCTCTGTAGCTGGAGTCTTGGTTTTTTGAGAGACCCGTTTAGAATCTTGTAACACATGGGGAAATCTGGCAGCGCCGTCGGCCGAGCGAGAAAAGCTGGGGTTGTATCGCTGGATGACGTGCAGACAGGACTTGTGCACGCTTTGCCGCTTCTTCACGTTGTACCTTGCGCTGATGAAGAAACCTAAGTTCGCGGAGCAGAAATATGTGATAAGTGCTTTTTGGTGGCGAAACCAAACAGCTTGAAGTCAGTTTCTGCAGAATAAGCGTTTGCCCTCTCTGATGCAGGAGGATTCATTTTTCTGAGCGTGCCAGCTCGCAGCGCCTGACGCGGTACCCAGCCGGGTGCGCCTTGCCGGCAGAGCCCATCGTGCGAAGCACCATCAGACGGGGTGCGGAGCGCGGGCGGCTGCGCTGCCAGCACTGCGGCGTGCCGAGCCCGGCTCCGGGCTGCACCAGGCTCCCAGGTGGCTTCTGCTCGCCTTGCGCCTTGCTTGGGCTTTATGTTGCAGGATATAGAAGCAATGACTGCAGAATTCTGTTAGTTTTCCTTAAGGGACTTAAGAATATTTTTCTATGACCTAAACTGCTGGCAAAATGCCTATTCTTAAAATTTTAGCTTGTAGGCAGCAGCGCTTCTAAAACATCTCAAGACTTTGCCTGGCTATTAGGGATTAGTTGGAGTGGTGTCTCTAGGGCAGCTGAGCAATTTCTGTCAACCTCCGTTCAGGCAGATTTGGAATACGTTATAGAATAAATTCAGTCCTTGCACCATTCTAATAAAATAGAGAAGCACATACTCCACCTGGGAGGCCTAATTTGTGATTGTAACTACATAAATCAACAGAAAGCATCTCTCACAAGAATATTTACTGACCCAGATGGTGACTGAGTAACAAACGCTTTCTTCCTGTCCTTATTGTGAAATGGAAGTCAGGATAAAATACAATCAAAAGTTTGAAATGAAGATCTTGGATATAGATCCTCATCCATTAAATTAGCGTCTCTCACTGGGGTTTAGTTTCGCTACGTTCTACAGTTTGAATTAATTGAGTTCAACGGAACAGTCTCACAATAGCAGAAAATCTGAATCTATTTCTGAAATGTATATGCAAGAGGTAGTCTTTGAAGGCTGTACCATACCTGTCTCCAACAAATTCCCTGAGTAATAGCACAGATAATGTTACTGTTTCTGTAAACTCCTTGAAGTCTAAGACGAGAGAAAAACCTGCACTTGCTCAAGAGCAGAATCTCTTGAAGAGAAAATAGTTGAGACTGAAAGCAAATTTAAGGATTAGGAGAAGTCTATGCATGGTTCAGAAAAGGTCACTGCTAATGAATCATTCTTAATTATTGAGAAGCAAGGAAATTCTGCCTCCCATTTGCCCCCATCAGATGTCTTTTCTGAATAGTGAAGAACTAAAATAATCTGAACAAGCTCATAAAGTCATCCAGGAAGTTGAGCTCATTTCCAATACTAGAATAAATGCTGTACCTACAAAAGAGGTGAGTTCATAGGAAGCTGATGGCAAGCTGTTTCCCTACATGTTCAAAGCTTTGTCTTTTTCTAAAAGCGCAAAATAAGTAATGTCTCAGTGGATAAATCAAAACCTCCCATCATTTACTCCTAGAATACTTTTAGCAAATTAGAAATGTTGTGAGTCAAGCCTGCTAGCTGCTGTCTGGTGCGTGCTTGCCTATGGTCAAAAGAAGATCTTTAAAGGACAGAGATCTAGCTGGTGGATCTTTAAACTGCGTAAGTTAGATTGATACTTGGTCAAAGGATGATTTCCATATCACATTGCTCAAAGAGATGTTGAGATGTGGAGTTAATATTGTAATAATGCAATGATACTTGTCACTAAGTATCTGTCTGGAAGAATAATAAGATTTCACCTTGTATTCTTCCCAGCAACTGGGGGATATTTTGTTCTCCAAAAGCTGTTGGCTCAATTTTGTGTCTAGTCAAGTCAAGTGGATTTTGCCATGTCAGGTAGACACAGGAGCATAAAGGAGAACATGACCTCAAAATTGTATGCAGATAAGTCACAGCCACCACATTCAGACTGGAAGCATAGCGTAGGTCTCCTTAAGGTGTTGACTTAGCCTGTTGTATACCCAAAGGCTGTGTGTTTGCACAAATCCATTAACCACATAACATCCACAGGTCAGAGCCAGGGTTTAGTACACGTGCATCTTTGACACCAGTCACATTAAAAAATCAGCGGTAGGTTGTGTTTGCTTACCTATAAAGGCAAAAGGATAACAAAGGATGACACAATTTAAAATTAGTAAGAGACAGCAGTTTTTCAAGTGTGTGCACTAAGTGGAGTGGAAAATGTTCCTACCTTATTTCTCTGAATTCCAGTGTGTTAAGAGTTCTGCATTTCTGATTATTTTTCCTAACATGCAGGTCTCCTGTAGAGCTTCAGTGATTACCCTGGCCAGCTAATTCTGTTCTGAGATTGTAAAGCGTTGTGCCACTTCTGTGTAACAGGAAAGGGAACTTCCACTTTAAAGCTGCGTATTACTAAGTGAGGGCGGAGTTTTCCTTTGAGCAGGCTAGAATAAAGGCTTGCGGGATTTACAGAGCTCTCAGACTGCAATCAGCATGAACTGCAGCCTGCCAGAGAGAGTGCTGCTCAGCTACGCGATGGAGGGACAGCAGCACAGGTTGTGCCTTCAGTCTCTTTGGGACTTTGTCACAGAAAAGGAGCCATTGATCAAGTCACCGTTTTTTCCAGTGCTGTTTTCTTTTACAGCATACATGGCTTTCTGTCTTCCATATATTGCACTGGACTTTTTAAGCACTAGACTACAAAACTTGAGAAAATACAAAATCCAGCCGCAGAACTATCCAACTCTTGGAATGATGGTGCTCTGCATTATTCAAAGTGCATATCACCACGTTGTTTTCATCTTCCCGGTGACGTTTCTTCACTGGTACTGGAGACCAGTGAATCTGCCTGTGGTAGCTCCAGAGCTGCCTGAGCTCCTGCTGGAAGTAGGAGCTTGCCTGCTTCTGTTTGATTTTGAGTACTTCCTGTGGCATTTGCTTCATCACAAGGTGCCTTGGCTCTACAAGACCTTCCACAAGGTGCATCATAAGCATGTGTCAACGTTTGCTCTTACTACACAGTATTCCAGTGTATGGGAATTGCTCTCACTGGGATTTTTTGCTGCTATCAACCCAGTGCTCCTCGGATGCCATCCTTTGACAGAAATGACTTTCTTCCTCGTAAATATTTGGTTGTCAGTGGAGGACCATTCAGGCTACGACCTTCCGTGGTCAACTCACCGACTTGTGCCTTTTGGTTTGTATGGAGGAGCGCCGCATCATGATCTCCATCATCTGAAGTTCAAATCAAACTATGCTCCTTACTTCACCCACTGGGACAAACTCTTTGGGACATTCATGGAGTCGCATGCTAATTAAGGATGTTTACTTGTGGATGAACTCTTATTTTTTTATAGACTAAACTGGGACGTTAATTTTTCAGAGATGTACAGAAGATTGTATATTTGAAGCTGCCTACAAAAGCAATAGCTATTTATAACAAATCCTCTTAATATATGTGCATCTGTATGTATACTTAGAAGTGCCTATTTTAAATGACTGCAAATGGAGGGGTAAATATCTGTTGCTTAAATTTGTTTGAGTCAAAGGTGTAAGGGAAGCATTAAGAGACATTCTCTCTTTCCTTCTTTCCAGCTTTCATAAAGCATGTATTGTATTACTGTATGATATTTTATACATATGACAGAACAATTATCTTACTGTTGTAGGATGATTTATGATGTAAACAGAAAAGGTACACATCATGGGTTTTGTGGAGTTTAATCTGCCAGAGCATCTGATTGCACAATGATGTTGTAAAATATTGCTGCCAAACAGAGCTAGTTGGCTAACTGTGCAATAATTTTGATATTTATATTTTAAATGTTGATGTAGTCTCTGTTTTTCATAGAAAATAAATATGGTCATTCGTTTAAAATTATATTCCGTTTCATTTTTTTCATTTCTCTGTTCACATTAGGTATGGGTATGATTCCTTTTGCATAGGTGTTTATTTGAGTTTCAGACTTTCAGACCTTTTTTATTAAAATATTGTCATGTTATTTCAAAAGTGAACCATTTACTTTTTCTCCAGAATCATGTGTTATTTTAAAATCTTTTTCAATTTGTAGAAACAGAATAGTGAAGAATGCAGTTTACAGAGCCACGGTGAAACTTTATTATTACATTTGTGAGAAGCTTGAATAATTTTCACTAAATTTATGGTGTGAGAGCAGAACATTAAGCAGTCCCTTGATAAAATGGTCCTTCTGGTCCTTCACAACCACATCAATTAATTGTTACTGCCATGCAAAAACCTGGCAAGGAATATAAACAGGGTTTCCACAAAATAGATGATTCGTGCAAGCAGATTTCACAGGAATAGGATGAAACCTTTCAGGATGCCAAATCATAGAACGAAATGGCTACATGTTGCTGGAAGAACAGTTTTATATAAACATTGCCATGTAGTCTCACAGAAGTCACACTAAAAAAAAATAAGCATGAAGAGATAAGCAGGTCTTCCATGTCTCCTTCGGGAGAGATCACAAGGACTTCTTATGTCTTCTACATAATATTTTGATGCTTATAATATTCTATCCTGTATTACTAATAAACTTCTCAGGATAGTGATGGGAACAGAGAAAGCATAAACAATGTAGAGAGTGTGTAATGAACACTTACACATCATCATCCAAAAATGTCTTTGTCATTATGTGATGTCTAGAGGGTGGTGTGACCTTACAGAGGCTGTTTGTCCAGGAGAAGAGAGAACCCTTAGTATTTCCAGCAATGTGAACTTATAAAGAGAATAACCCTTTTGGACACTGCATCTTTTTGATAATGGGAAATAATTTTCATAGACATCTTCATAAACAGTATGAAATGCAGCAGTCAGTATTTAACTACTCCCTCTGCTCTCTGGGTATCACAGAAAAGCAACTCTTTTCAGTGGTAAGAGCATGACACATCCTGAGAGCAAAAAATGAGGCTTAGAAGAATACAGAACTGGAATTTTTGCCATGCATCTATTCAGCTGAAAGAAAGAATTGCCAATCTTTCTGATTATAATCTGAAGTATTTTGGGGTGTGCTACAAAGAAAAGGAAATATTCTTTTTTTATGCTGAATGCAGGAGGCAAAATGCAGTCTCTGATTTGAGCTGTCTAGCCATTTTCAGCTATCCCAAAGTTACCCTCTCAGTTCTAGAAAACCCATGTCATTCAGCTTGGCAAGCACTGATCATCTGATGGGGGTGCTCTGTGGTTTCAATGAGTTAGAACTTATACTGTTATTACGTAGTAACTATGCACTTTAACAGTCTGTTTCATGTACTATTGGCTCTCTAAGTAAGCATGCTTAAGGCTAACTGGGACTTGGATATGTTGCTATAGGAAGCCTATGAGCAAATCCCACAAGAAAGGTTGTAGCTGAACTCAGAGGGATTATTCTGCTTTTTTGCGTGGTGCTTAAGAGTTGATATAAGAAACTTCATTACTGGAGAAAGAGTCTTAGTCACCTGCAGGCAAAACTATGCTTGCTCTTGTCAGGTCAAGTGAGACAGTCTCACTTGCCATTGGCAGTGCAGCGTAACTGCGGTGAGCATGATCAAAGTGAGAACGGAAGGAGGCAATGTACTGCACAATGCTCCTGCCTGCTCCTCTCTCTCTCACATCCTCAACATTTGCACTTCTTCAGACACACACCAAGAATGCATTTCCTTAAATATGGAATTTCCCCCAGGTTATATCTATACTAAATCTCTTGCCAACCAGACCTGGAATCTCGGTTTAAAGGCTCGTCATTGCGTGAACTTGGAATACTAAATAAACCCGAAAATGAAAACAAAACAAATAACTGTCATACAGAAATTTGACTAGTACATGTCTGGAATGGCTTATCTGCATTCCATGCTAGAAATACCTGTACTTTGTCATCATGACATAATCCTAGCATACCTTGTCTCTACTTCTCCAATGATTTGAAGCTAACTCAGGCTCTAAACCGTGAGGAATGGAAACTATTTGCATGTTGTGTGTACTTTGAAGCGCTTCCTATGACAGAGTACTATAATATAACTTTAGGTGTATGTATGAGAAAAACTCCTGAGCGGAAGACCCAAACAAACATGTAACTTCATGCCTGTGTGATTCAATGAAAAGCAAAATACAGACAAAAACATATACTGAAGATAAAAAAAATAAAAGTTGGTTTTTTTGCTGTTTTCAGTGAAAGTTCAGCATATACTGTACCACTGAACACGAGAGCACAGCGAGTTCTGTGTATTGATGGTGCTGAGATTTTAAAACAGTGTTTGGCAGATGTTACTTCCTCTATTTGCATTTCCCCGTGGTCTTTACCACAAGTCTTTACCAGACAAATGGAAAGGCATGACACTCTGTTGTAAAGGTTTATGTCAGAAAACCAAAACCAACTTTCTCTCTCTGTTCCAAAATTCTCCTACCTCCCTTCCTCATTATAATGTGACATGATGTGCCACACAGACTTCCTATCTAATCTGCTGAAAGCTAATCTGTTGTCATTTGTGAGTAAAAAGAGGTTGTTTGCACAGACTCCTGAAGCTATAAAGTCAGATTTTTGATGCTGCTATTGTCCACTTTATATCTTTAAAAATCCTAATTTGATCAAGGTCATAGAAGTAAGATTTTATGGATTTCCCTTTGTAACTGTGTCTTAGGCACATGGTTAAATATTGCACTCTTTGTCTGATTTTCCAGATTGCAGGACTTCCCAAATTCTCACTGGCAATTTAGCACTATACTCCTGAAATTTAGGCAATTATGAGGTCACTGTATACTACACTGCAAAGGGACAGGTTTTTGCTTGGTGGGTGCATTCTCAGTGCTGCTGGAAAGTGTGCTGCTCAGGTGCTTTGGAGAGAGCACATGAGGTTTAGAGACTTGCGGAGTCAATATTCCCTTCTGGAAAAGGCTTTGTCCTTATCCGTGTTGATCAAATGCAAGTATTTTACAGGGGAAAACCACACAGTCTACAGTCTACAGCTATGATTTTTTTGTGATTTGAAAAATAATCTACGTCATTAATGGATTTAGTGACTCGGTTAATCTAGTGCACTATCTGGATTAAATGAGAAACTAGTATCTCTTTGGGCTATCAGACTATGCTATTTCTAAATTAGTTTTGAAGTAATTTGTAATGACAGAACACCAGAACACTTAACTGTCATCCATTGCCCCTCAAGGTTATTGGAAAGAGTGAATTACGCTTTGAGGTGGATTTAACTTTGTGAACTCAGCAGTCACTTCAGCAGTTTTACTTACTCTTGCTTTCATGCACAAGCTTCCACTATTACCCACCTACCTCCGTGCAACCCTTTCTGAATCGCTTATAGTTCTGTATCCGAAAAAAACTGTTTTCTTGGACTCTCAGAATACATCCCCCCCCCCCCCCCCCCGATTTATTCCCAGATTACCTTGGTTGATAGACTAATCAGTGCTAGCCTACTATCACATTTACATCTAAACTGCGTCTAAGACCCTGGCTTTGTGTGCTGGGCTGCTCTGATGTGCCAGTTTGCTCAAATATTCAGGCTGGTCCTGCGATGCTCGGTACAATCCAACCCAAAAGGTCTTTGTAGCACAGTCTGGAGCTGCGTTTGCAGTATGTTTTTCTTGTAAAAACAACAGCCATACAGCTGTTTTCTGAAACTTAAATGTGTTTCTAATTTGAGGAAATTTGAAGTTGCTTAGGACACAGAAAAAAACCCCCTACCCCCCAAAACAACCAACACAAGCATTCCAGACTTTAAAGGGAAAAGAAATAATACCAGGTGACATTTGGCTGTGGAAAACGATGCTGAGTTTTTTTAATCCTTCTTTTGAGACTTTTTTCTTTTTAAAAAGAAGATTTCCAAAGCTTACTAATTGCCGTGTCCCCCAGATGGCAATGATTGCCACGATCAAGGCTGCAGGTGTGGACAGGGGGAGGAAAAAAGGAGAAAGGGAAAGGAAAGGGATGTGTTTGCAGGCACTTCCGTCACTGTCCCTTGGTGCAGCGCAAACTGCCCATCAGGTATGGATGGAGTGCTGCTCTGAGATGCCCTCCCCACCATGGCACAGGTGCTTTCAGCCCTCAGGTTCTTACTGCTGGAGCACTGCAGGCTCCGCATCCACACACAGCTTTTCCTGTTACTGTTACCTGGTACTTTCTGGAAATTCCCATGGCTCCCATGGCACCAAAACACAGTGACCTGCAAGAGGGAACTCTGCCTTTGGGCAGCTTAAATGCAAACACACTTCTGTGCTATCAGGTGTAATATGAAGTTAAACAAAATCTACAGGCACATGGTGGAGTGCCTCTTCCATGCTCAGTTTCGAGATAACAGGGATGACGCTTGGGAGACCAAAAAGCTAACAAGCCAAGCTGGCTGGTTGGTAGGCCAGGCAGGCAGAAATACGACTACTTTGGGTTCAGTCTATTGAGGGAAACTTCAACACTACAGATATGTAATTTGGATGGATGTGGAAGGATGTGTTACCTGTATTTCTAGGGAGAGTTTAGGTGGCAGGTACTTATATTTGTCCTCAGAACTAAGCTGCAAATAATTCAGGGACTTAAGTAGTCCAAAGTCTAGGATGAGCTATAGAAAATCTTTTTTGGAAAAGCACTGCTAGAAATTGTATTGATGTGAGGCAGTTTATGTAACTCTTCAGACACAGAAGCTGTGGAAGATTACACCCCTAGGAAACAACATGCTTAGGTAATTACAAAGTGTCTTTAATTGATTTTTTTACAAAACTTCCAGAGCTAGTCTAAATAGCTGACACACTGGAATTTGTCAAGCTATCCAGAAAATGAATACATGGCTGCTAAGGGCTGGAAGATTTAATACCTTGTGAGCATGCTCCTCTGATGCTTGCAGCTCACAAAACCTGCAAGCTCAGAGGTGGCCTAGTCAGCTGAGCGTCCAGAACGAGCAAATGCCTACCAGCTGCTTTCCCCCTTTTTTTCTCTTAGCGATCTTCTCCACTGGTATTCTCTCTCCTGGTAACCCCAAAATACTTCCCTTGAGCAGCTGCTGACAGCCTCCCCTCCTCCCATAAGAAAACTGGCTGAGTACTGCCAGCTGCTTTGCCAGGTTTGCAGTGTTTTTTCACTTAGGCAGTCAGATGATCACTCCCTTGTGCCTGCATCAGTGTCGAATCCATGAGACATTGCACACAGATGTCCTGCTGCAAACAGAGGCTTATCCCTCACAACCTGTCCTGGAAAACCACGTCTGAGAAGGCAAGCGCTTGCCTGTGTCCCCTTTCCTCTCTGCGCTGCTCCGTGCAGGCTGGCTGGCGTTTCAGAGGTTTTCTCTCTAGCTCTTTCCCACCAGAGGAGAGCCTCCTGTTACCTGCCCACCTGCCTCTCCAGAGCCCACCTGAGCCCAGCTCATCCCGGCTCACAGGAACAGGAGAGCAGGCTTTCCCCTCCTGAATCCTCGTCCTGGGAGGCCTTGGTTCTGCTCTCTGTGCTCGCTGGAGTGACCTTAACTCACGGTGGACTTCTCTGCTGTGTAGTGAGTGTGTTTGTGGGTAATGTGGTAGCTCAAATGCTCCCACGAGTGGTTTCTCCCCTGGATGCAAAGCAAGTGCCGGGTGCCCCGGTGAGGAAGCCGAGCCGACCGACGGTGTGTGCGGGAAGGGGCTCCGCGGGGGTCGCGCCGGCTGGGTCAGCGGGGCCGTGCTGACGCAGAGCTGCAGGACGCAGCCTCTCAGGGCGTCAAGGCTTCTTGTCAGCGACAGTTCCAGCGTGATCAGGCCCAACCCAAAGTTGGAGCCTCAAGAAAGTGAGTAATGGCTTAGTAGCTTTGCCACTAGTGCGGTGAGGAAAGCAAAAGAACATTTAATTGCTCATTCTGTGGGGTTGATTGTTTCCAGTCAGTGCCTTTCCTCTGTTCCCACTGCCCTGGCTCATCTTGGATTCAGCTCTGATGCTCCTCGCGACTCGCCTGCGGAGAATTGCTCTTCTGGGTAATGATATCTCCATTTTGTATTATGTAACATGCCTGTTTCCGAAGCCAAAATGCTGAAGCAAAGTCACTAACTTGCAACTGGCTGGCGGACGATTAGTCTATGGAGCAACACTCTTTTGCAAGTACCACAACTGATAGTTTATTATTTTATCTGCTTTCTAGCAAATCCCAACACCATGTTCATACCCCCCACTCCCCCATTTGAACCTAGGCTCTAAACCTACTGTTCTGTCTCCTTTTCTTTCTGGGGATTAGTTGCATAGTTTAGCCAGTATGCTGTATGCATTTTTTAGATGTTTTTTTCCTTTCTTTTTGTGACTCCGATTTGTATCTTGAGTAATTGAACCATTTTTTAGAAGCAGGGATATCATTTCCCTCCACGCTTGGCACAGGCAGTAGAAAAGCACTGTTTTTCTCTGAAAGCTATGGACCGATGTCAAAAGAGTAGAGCATGTTAGATGTGGAAAGGCACACGCACTCTGCCATATCAGCCTAACAAACTGATTCTCTAGTTTATTTCCTTTGTCTATTGAACTTCAGCTTACTGCTTCCCTGCTTTACTTCAGACCTCTTAATCATACGATAGTGGGATAAATTAGTGCTCATGTATTAGCATCAGTATAATTTCTAGAATTTAGCCATCCTGATAGGTCCTAATAATTTGCAGTTAGCACTATTTCAAATACTAATATTTAAAACATAAATTTGAAACCCTGGCCAAAATCTAGGTGCTCAGAGCTCTACAAACACAGAGGAAAACCTAGGTCCCAGGAGGCTAGAGGCATAGTATGGACCTTCTGCATTTGGAAATGACTTACAGCACCTGCTTTTCGCTGCCAAAATTTCTTCTGAGACCTAAGCATTCTCTGAGGATGAAGTATGTTTCTAGTTATTACAGATGAAGAAAAGCAAAATGAAGACTGAAATCCATCAATACACACATTCTTCATCCACTGTGACCTGATGTATTTTTCCCACTAGGTTTGAGAGTAAGAAGTAAGAACTAAACTTATAACTGTAGAAGGTTTTTAACTTGAAAAATACCATGATAGTGGTGGAAAGTAAGTATTCTCTTTCTCTCCCAAGCGTTTTAGCAGAAAAGTTCAATTATGTGCTTTACCCTGCTACGCCAGACAATTTTCTTGGTACCTGCACCTTCCTGGTAGCTACAGTGAAGTTGTGAACGAAGAGTGAAGAAATCTGTAACATGTATTTTGTGAAAGCTGTATTCACCTCTTTGTTAGAAGAATTTAATCAAAACTTTCTCAATATAGACATCTACATTTGACTTGGCAGTAACTAGTCCTTTCAGATACCTGAAAAGCTGATGGGTGTGTGTTATCTACAAAGCACTAATACCCAAATTAAACAAGTAGTAGGGCTTTATTTATTTCCCAGTACTGTTATTACAAATCTTGATTATTTAATGTAGATGTTGCACTTACTAAGCTTCTAGCTGGCTGTGGCAAGGAGAGGAATTTAGGAGCTCATTTTTATTTTTGCAATACGCATGATGAAAGGTGTAAAACCTAGTGTTGTAGGGGTTCTCTAATGCTTATGCTGCTACAGCTGTGTACTTGAAGTACTTCTGCCTTTTAATGTAAAAAGCCCTGACAGCAGCATATTAAAAATAGCACAGGTTCCAAAGCAAGGTTTGGACTCATGTCACACAAAGGTAACTGGTGTTTTGTTTAACTACCTTTGCCAGTGGCTTCCAGGGAGTAACTGCATTTTCATTCTGCTTGGGTGGGAATTCCGGGATAAGATTATTAGAAATGGATGTGTGGCACTTCTGGTGATTGTCCAGCAATATGTGAGGTAGCTCACGGTAGTCCATATATATATGTTTTCTTTATATATAAAAATAAATATAATAAATAAAATAATTTTAATATATATAAAAATAAAGCCTTATTGCTTGTTTTGTTTGGATATATATATATATATATATATATATATAAAATAAACCCCTGTGGTATATAAGGTATGGTGTAAGAAAGCTGGAGATGACAACAAGCTGGAGTCATGGCTGGTAGTTTGACAAAGACCAACTTCTCCACAAAGGACCATGAGGGAGCATGATGGGGACATGTGGGCACACATGCCCAATCTCAGGAGCAACCTAAGGGTTCTCCTCTGAGTCAAGACGTGCTGACAGAGAACAAGACAGCTGAAACTTGTGTAGTGGTGATAGTGTCATTTTTCACTCAGTTTCAGAAGGAAACAATAGTTACACAACTGCAGCGTCTGTCCACGTCTTCCAGTAATTCGTGGGTTTATTGCACAACTCAGCAGAGCTGGACAGAGTAGGAGAGTTCCCAAAGATATTAAGTGATCTCACATTTTATGAAAATCACTAGCTGAGCAGAAGTGAGAGATATTTATACCATTTTACATACCCATTTACAAAGAGGCGGGGAGAAACCAACCCTGGTTCACTCTGTGTGAAAGCAGTTTGCCGGCCCCTGCGCGAATGTGCAGCTCCAGATTGATGGCAGCCTGTACCATCTGTTCGTTAGCTAAAGGCCAAAGGAGATACAAGGGTGATGTTGCAGTGTGTGTGTGGGGGGAGGTGAGCTTTGGGGACATGGGAGAAGACTGAGGATTTTGTGGGACAGTATAGAAAACCTGGAGGTATCTGGAGATACTGCTTCATCAGGGAAGACCTGGCAGAGGTTCTGTGGTTTTTCTGGTTGTAGTGTGTACATCATAAAAGCAATAATTCACAGGAAACAAGGATTTACAACTTGCAAGCAGTTTCTCTGAGTTGCACTATGCCCCTCTTTTTTTTGTTGAAAAGAGTGAAGTTAAATGTGACAAAATCAGGGAGCCAACTCGTGATCCAAACTGAGCAGTTCTGCAGATAAGACCTACTGATGAGCTCAGCAGTGTCACGCTTCTTCACAAGCAGGTAAAGTCCAGTGCTATGACCCCTACTTGCACAAAGGGAGGGCAGCTCTTGTGAGCGGTGCTGGTCAGTGCTGTAGGAGAGGGAGTGGTGGCAGACTGATCGCAGGGAAAAGCGAGTGGTGGGAAGCATGGAAAGAATTCTAGGAGGTAGCTTGTATGACAGACATCCTGTGCATACTAAACACCTATTTGTACTTATTTCTGGAAGTCTGATGCGTTACAGTGCCCGGAGTCTTTTATGACAGGAATCTTCTTGTCTTAAGCTTTCATTGCAACAGGAGGACTGGTGGTCAGTAAAACTATGCTGCCGTGTTTCTTATTTTGGCTCTCGTTGCATGCTATTTGAATTATCTAACTCATATAGTGTAACTCGTTGTAGATACAGTGCCTTTGAATGATTTAGAAACATAGAATGCTTTGGGTTGGAAGGGACATTTAGAGGTCATCTAGACCAACCCCCCTGCAGTGAGCAGGGACATCTTCAACTAGGTCAGATTGCTCAGAGCCCTGTCCAACCTGGCCTTGAATGTTTCCAGGGATGGGGCCTCCACCACCTCTCTGGGCAACCTATGACAGTGTTTCACCACCCTCATGGTAGAAAATGTCTTCCTTGTATCTAGACTAAATCTACTCTCTCTTAGTTTAAACCCATTGCTCCTAGTCCTATTGCAACAAGCCCTGCTGAAAAGATTATCCCCACCTTTCCTATAGGCCCTCTTTAGGTACTGAAAGGCTGCTCTAAGGTCTCCCTGCTGCCTTCTCTTCTCCAGGCTGAACAGCCCCTACTCCCTCAGCCTTTCCTCATAGGAGAGGTGCTCCATCCCTCGGATCATTTTTGTGGCCCTCCTCTGGACCCACTCCAACAGCTCCATGTCCTTGTTGTGCTGAGGGCTCCAGAGCTGGACATAGGACTCCAGGTGGGCTCTCACCAGAGCAGAGTGGAGGGGCAGAATCCCCTCCCTTGACCTGCTGGCCACGCTTCTCTTGATGCAGCCCAGGATATGGTTGGCCTTCTGGGCTATGAGCACACATTGGTGGCCTGTGTCCATCTTTTCATCCACCAGTACCCCGAAGTCCTTCTCAGCTGTGCTGCTCTCAAGCCCCTCATCCCCCAGCCTGTGTTGATAGTGGGGATTGCCCTGACCCAGATACAGGACCTTGCACTTCACCTTGTTGAACCTCATGAGGTTCACACAGGCCCACTTCTCCACTTCTCCAGGTCCCTTTGGATGGCATCCTGTTCTTCTTGTGTGTCAACTGCACCACTCTGCTTGGTGTCATCTGCAAACATGCTGAGGGTGCACTCGATCTCTCTTTCTAAGTCATTGATGAAAATGTTAAACAGCACCAGTCCCAGTATGGACCCCTGAGGGACACCACTTGTCACTGACATCCACTTGGACATAGAGCCGTTGACCACTACCCTTTGGCTGCGACCTTCCAAGCAATTCCTTAGCCACCGAAGAGTCCACACATCAAATCCATATGTCTCCAATTTAGAGAGAAGGATGTTGTGAGGGACTGTGTTGAAGGCTTTACAGAAGTCCAGACAGATCACATCTATAGCTCTTCCCTTGTCCGCTGATCTAGTCAGGCCATAATAGAAAGCCACTAGGTTGGTCACGCAGGACTTGGTCTTGGTGAAGCCATGCTGGCTGTTTCAAATCACTTCCCTGCACATGGAGGCATGTGCCTTAGCATAGATTCTAGGAGGATTTGCTCCATGATCTTCCAAGGCACAGAGGTGAGGCTGACAGGTTGGTAGTTCCCAGGGTCCTCCTTTCTACCCTTTTTGAGAACGGGTACAATGTTTCCCTTCTTCCAGTCACTAGGGTCTTCGCCTGACTGCCATGACCTTTCAAATATTATTGAGAGTGGCTTGGCAACTACATCAGCCAATTCCATCAGGACTCTGGGATGCATCTTGTCAGGTCCCATAGACTCATGTACGTTCATGTTCTTCAGGTGATCATGAACCTGATCTTCTGTTACAGTGGGAAGGGCTTTGTCCCTCTAGTCCCCATCTTGCAGTCCATCAACTGGGAACGGGTGAAGAGAGAGGTTGCTAGTGAAGACTGAGGCAAAAAGTTTTTGAGTACCTAAGCCTTCTCCTCATCTGTTGATACAAGGTCACCATTCCTGTTCATTGGGGGGGAACACTTTCTTTAACCTTCCTTTTCCAGCTAACAGACCTATAGAAGCCATTCTTGTTCTTCTTAACATCCCTTGCCAAGTTCAGCTCCAGCCACACCTTGGCCCTCCTGACCTCATCTCTACACAACTGGGCAGCATCCCTATACTCTTCCCAGGATACCTGCCCCTGCTTCCACTGCCTGTGCAGTTCCCTCTTGCCCTTTAGTTTGACCAGCACGTCTCGACTCAGGCAAGCCGGTCTCTTCCCTTCCTTGCCTGACTTCTTACACCTGGTGACTGACAGCTCCTGCGGTCTATGGAAAGCATCCTTAAAGATCTGCCAGCTCTGTTCTGCCCCCCTGTCCCTGAGGACTGTTTCCCAGAGGGTCCCACTGACTAACTCCTTGAAGAGCTGGAAGTTGGCTTTCTTAGAATGTGTAATTTTCTGTATTTCTAACCATCACTGTCCACCAAAAAATGTTTTCAGTAGCATTATTATAAATTTTTTCGTAGGTCAATCACTTATCTTTCAATTTATCTAGTCTAGATGAGTTTAAGGCCCAAGATTGAATGATAGTAATGAAAACTATTATAAATTCTGGGAGTAGAAAATTTAATCAGCAAATGAAATAGCCTTTTCAGAGAAGAAAAGTATTCTGCATTAAGTGGAGGTGAAATCACTATAAAGAATTTTGCTAGATATTGCAAATTGCTTTTATTTTTCTCTAAAACTTTAAGGTCTTTGAAAATTGAGTAGGCTAGTCTGGAAACTATGTGTAGATTCATTTCATCTGGCTTTCTCTTCCTATATGTGACTGTCTCATAGAACCAAACAGATCAGTCTGTCCCAAACTGTCTACTCTGCCCTCCAGTCTGTTTGACTGTAGCAATCCATGCTGTCCACTGCCTTCCACATCTCAGCTTACAAGCGTCTGTGAATCTCGCACCCTAGCAAAGCCAGCCCTAGCCTCATCCAGCTCAGCTTTTATCCAGAAGTTTTAATAGGAATTTATAAAACTGTGGCTTAGCAAAGTTCGATGGCAAGTTTCACTCTATTACTACATGGATGGAACGTCTATGGGAAAATTGAATTAGGATGATTTATACAGGGTTCATGGGTTCATTCACAGTTTTAAGGTGGATCACAAGATTTTTAGCAGCACTTAATCATTGACTAATTGAACATTTACAAAGCGAGTCAACAGAATTTACTCTGATCACAATAGTGACTTAATTACAGATTCAAGATGGTAATATTTATACTATACTTGCTATCAGGTACCTAAATCAATTCGCGCACGCACACAGAGACAAGGATATATAAACATGTAAAGGTATACCTCTTAAAATTCCCCTCGAGTTCAGCAAAATACTCACTTCAAATGTCTCTGCATCTTTGAACTGGTGAGGGCTGAGCCTCAAAGAAGGAAGGGTTTTGGCCCAGGTCCCGGTGGCAGTCCTCCAAACTTCATAAACTTGAGAGCTTGCGAGCTCTGAGAGGCGTCTCGCTCAGAGGGAGATGCTGGTTGCAGCCCGCTGCGGTCTGGGAGAGCTCGAAGGGCCCCACCTAGGACCGCTGTTTATAGGGGCACGAGGTGATTGCCTCTGGCCCTTTGTTTTAATGTTATGGCCACAATATGTGTTAGGTCATTCTGGTATGTTAGCAGCAACTGTACAATTCCAGTACTTTTCAGACTGTACAGTTCTGGCATCTACCAGATGGGGCTACAACCCAGGTAACAGGAGTTCCGGGTGTGGTCAGGGAGTGCCTGATTTTCCCATCTCACTGCTTTTGTAAAAAAGACAAGAAAAGCAACAAGTTGCTCCTGCTCTTGTAACTAAGGCAAGAACACAATGTTGGCTGACTGAGATTGCCAGGTGGGCCCGCGGGGTGGGGGGGGGTTGCACCACCACATTCCACCCCTTCACTAAAGTCCATCCATCTCTCTCACAGAGTGACCGTGTGGTCACCTCCTGCCTCTGTGCCTATAAACAGATTAGTGTTATATTCCAGTTGCAATTTGAGGGAAATTTTTGGCTGGTCTACTTAATTATTAAAATTTTTTTAAATGTGATTAAACAATGTTATATATGCAAGGAGGTTTCTGTAGCAGTGCCACCTATCTAACTATCTTTTACATTCTAATGTATAGAATAATGTTTATCAACAAGCAAAATACAACAAAAATTAGTAAAAGTATAATGGGATGTAATATTTGATTCAGAGTTCCTGTTGCTGTTGGTGACCATTTGAATAAGGCATCCCACCACTGATGTTCTCCATCCTTCTTCACTCTTTCTAGTATATGATGTATCTTCTCTGTATCACGACGGACAGTAGTCAGCCTTCTTTGTCCATTGTTCCAAATTCATTTTTACAGTTGATTCAGTCATCACGTTGCAACAGTTTTCTCACCAATGTGAGATTAATTCCAGTAGAAGTTGGTTGTAGCTCATGATATTGCATATAATCAAAAGACAAATCTTTGTGAGTAGTTATGGATACGGAAAAATTAAAATCACAATTAGTAATCATAGAAAAGTTACACATGCATAAACTAGAGTAATTGGTTATACTGTGAACAGTACTATCTATCAGTAAAGATTTGCACAATGTTCATATACATATATATTCTTTCCCATAACATGTAATTATAGTTTTGGAAGTTTCATTCGGATGTATTTCAAAGTGGCATATGTTTTGTTCTGTGAGCAAACAGATATCTTGAGCTTTCAGATTATTACTCTCACAAAAGTAACCTTGTTGTTTTCGCACAATATATGCATATACATCTATTGTTTGTCACCTTTTTCCTTTTGATGGGCCCACACCCTATGCTCTAAGGGATAGAGTACGGTCTCATTATCATTTAGTCCTAAGGTAATAATTGGATATATAGTGTATACCCGCACGTTATGTATAGTGAGAAGGAAGGCAACAATCTTATAATTTTCTAAATGATAAGTAAAGTTGACTAATTGCCACCATGATTGAAACTCTGTCGCAAACTCTGATGCATTGTCCCAAATCACTTTGTGAATTTTAGTGGGTAGGGTTCTTTCATTGCCTTCCTTTATAACTGCTGTTATGGTAGATTGCATCCACAACTGAGAAGCATGTCTGGTGCAGGATGTACCATAGTTACCATATTGATTAACATGAATAAAGCAAGTGAGGGTTTCTACCACATCCGTGAGGCTTGTTTGTGCATAAGCCAAATTTGGTCCATGCTGACAATGATTGCTCCTTTGAGAAGGATAATCAATGCTCCGATGGTTAACCTGATCTCCAGGGGAGGTGTGCTGGTATCATTCACAGAATCACAGAATCACAGAATGGTAGGGGTTGGAAGGGACCTCTGTGGGTCATCTAGTCCAACCCCCCTGCCGAAGCAGGGTCACCTACAGCAGGCTGCACAGGACCTTGTCCAGGAGGGTCTTGAATATCTCTAGAGAAAGAGACTCCACAACCTCCCTGGGCAGCCTGTTCCAGTGCTCCGTCACCCTCAGAGGGAAGAAGTTCTTCCTCATGTTCAGCTGGAACTTCCTATGCTTCAGTTTGTGCCCATTGCCCCTTGTCCAGTTGCTAGGCACCACTGAAAAGAGTTTGGCCCCATCCTCCTGACACCCACCCTTGTGATATTTATAAGCATTTATAAGGTCCCCTCTCAGCCTTCTCTTCTTCAGGCTGAACAAGCCCAGCTTCCTCAGCTGTTCCTCGTAGGAGCGATGTTCCAGTCCCCTCACCATCCTCGTAGCGCTCCGCTGGACACTCTCCAGTAACTCCTCATCTTTCTTGAACTAGGGTGCCCAGAACTGGACAGAGTACTCCAGATGGGGCCTCATTCCCAGTGTCGTTCCTGGAAAGTGAAAACAATACAAGTCTCAGAGGGGTTTTTCCAGATGGGTTACCCCTTAGTGCCTCAACTTGTTTGACTGCTCGGACTAAAGACAAAAGTCTCTTATCCCATTTGGAGTATCTCTGTTCTGTCTCTTTAAATGCAGTCAAGTGATAAAGGTCTCTTTGGCCTGTCAGGGCCAGTTTGGAATACACTGCAGTAAGTATCATGAATGGCAAAAACCCATTCTGCTACAACAGCGTCATGGGGGTGTACTGGCCCTAGTGACTGAAATGTTTTTAATTCCTGTATTAGGGTTTTGACTGGCGCTCCATGTTCTAGGTCCCATTTCCATGGACTTCCTTTACACTCCTTTTTGTAAATGTGAGTAGAGGCAAGAACACAATGTTGGCTGATTCTGCGATCACCTGGTGGCCCGACGGCGGGATGTTGCACTGCCACAGTAGTTCCAGCTCTTTCCCCATACTCCTTTTCTCCTGATCCTATGTGGTTTAATACATCCCTGCCCCCGTCAGAGACACAAGGAGCCTGGGAGCATATCTGAAAATGAGAACACTGCAGCTTTTTTTTTTCTTTTTTCTTTTTTGTTTTTTTCTTAATTTGGTTGCTCTTTAGCATTTTGCTGTCAGCTTGAGCAAGCGACAGCTGGCTAAAACATTGTGTTACCAGTTCCAGAAATGCTTCCTCTTTTGGAGATCAGTTGAAACGAGCTGCGCTTCCTTTGCTTGAGCAATACTCTGAAAGCATTTACCCTTGCCTGCAGGTATTGCATTGATCTGAGCTGAGTCATTCCAGCTAAGGTAAGTTGTTTTGCATCTGGAATAGGAATAACAACAACAAGCAAAGAACCCACATGGGCTCTAATCCTTTCTCCTAGGTAGAAACTCAGTTTTGGCTTGCAGCATGTCAAGAAGAAGATTAAACCTCCCTTCCGAAAAAAAGGAAGTGCTGATGAACACTTTAGCAATGTTTCCTATGAGCCAAAACTAACATCTGAATCTGGAAGGGGTGGGAAAAAAGCTTACTCAAAAGTACAAGGACCTGAAATATTTTCTGGGGTTTTCTCAACTTTGCAATACGAAAGGGGAATAACAGTCTGTAAGGACAGAGAGAGCGGAATTTTTCTTGTGATAAAGGGGAGTTTTCTGTCCATGTGAAATTCTGTGTTAGACCTCAAGCAGCATTGTGAAGGTAGTAGAACAAAATCTGTGGTCTGAACTGGTCTAAACACTGGCTAAGGTCAACTATCTCTGTCTTTGCACCAAGGAGAATTGCTCTGTGTTGAAGACTGATATTTTTGTACTTATCATTCTCATTTGTCCTCTCTTTCTCTTGGGTGCTTTTTTTCCCCCAACTTTCTTTTTTTGTGATGCCATACCACTCTGCAATGCTAGTTTTGCCTCCAGAAGCTTTCTGGTTTTTGGTAAGTTTTATTACTGGGCTTCATTTTAAAGGAATAAAAATTGAGAGACCATCAAGAGTCAGAAGTGATGCATGCCCACAAGTCTTCTAATCATACATTGGGGACAGTATAATAATGTGTCAAAGCCTTTCATCCATCAGGATTTTGGAAGTCTTATTTTTATCCACTGCAGCCATGTTTAAAAAAAAAAGTCTCACTCATAAATATATACTTTTTAAATGAATGGACAGGTTGTAACTTTTTGGAATATTTTTCTGGAAATTGGGATGATTAAAAGATTTCCTTGGAGATCTGCATAACTGAAGAAAATTCCAAACTGTACTGAGGCTATTAGGTGACTGGATGTCATTTGATTGAAAATGTTCATTCCTGATCCCTTAGGAAGTAATGAGCAACACAGATGCAAAATCTTAGTTGAATATATTCTGCATAGATCTATGACTGGTACTGCCTACTAGTATCTTACTTTACAAAATGCAGGCTGGCCATAGGTAGAATGGAAACGGTGGATTCAGCTTTGAAGAGTGCTGTGCAATGCTGATGATGTGAGGGTCCAGAATTGTAATGAAGACAGCGTGATTTTTCTAGGATTGTGTAGGAGAATTAAGCAGTCTGGATAAAAGATTGAGCAGAAAGAAATTCACAAATTGTCAGCTTCTAGTGATGGACCTGCTTTCTGTCTAGACAGTGAAACTGCAGCTTGAGCACAAAAGGTGCTTAGCATCCAGTTTGACCTCTTTTTCTAAGGACTGTAGAAAGAGAAAGCCTGCCTCCCTGCTCCTTCCTTAGGCAGGTGAGCTGAAGACTGAGAGAATAAAGCTGGCCAATACTGGGACATAACAGCTTAATGACATGCAAACATTCTGCAAGAAATTAAAATCAGATAAATTGCATTTATCTCATGTAAGAATTTAGATAAATTACATTTATGTAGAACTAAACTTCACATTATGACCTCATTGGGATGCAAAGCTCTGGCACTTCATTTCAAAAGTACTTGCTAAAAATGTTGGGTTTAGTTTGGGTTTTGTTTTCCTCTCTTCATTTCGTCTTATCCCATCCTTTACAGTTTTCCTGTACCATCTCCACATTGCTCCTGATGATCAGTTCCACAGACTCTTACTGCTCTCTCCTCAAACTCTTGTTCTCCTCCTTAACAAGAGGAGTTTGCTGTTTCTCATCTCAAGCTCCCTGGTCATCCCAGAATGCACCACGTAGTGTAGTCATAACTCACAGCAGCTCTGCAGTAGATGGCTTTATAGCATCAAGGGAGCCTATAAGGGGGACAGGTTTGAGGCTGGAACAGAGCACAGTGCTCTGGTGTCTCCACCTGCCTCAGCAGGGGCAGAGCCTTGGTCTCCCTTCTCCTGGGGCCACATGGGAAGGGATACACAGATGTGCAGAGTGGTCTAGAAACAGCTGCACCCATCACAGAAAAATCTGAGCTTTCTGTGACTTTAATTGCCTCTGTTGGTAAAACAGTCTTTTGGAATCAAACCAAGTGGGCTATTTTTCTTTCCATTTTTAAACGGAAAGTTTCATTATCTGTTTCTTGGTATTTTAAGGTTTTATATTAATCCAAAATTATTAGTTTAAATTGGAAACAAAACTAAAAGCGTTTGGTTTTGAAAAATGGAAATTAATCACACAGATGTGTTACTTTAAAAATTTGATTTTTAGCCCTAGCAAAAATAATATAAATTTCCTAGTTGTTTTTAATAATCCAAATATGCATCTTTTCAGAAAATTAAAGTTTAGTCTTATTCTGAAAAAAACTACCTAGGTGCTATATGAGAATTTGATGCATGACATTCTCTCTGGAGGATACGTTCTCATATTTCAACTCTGACGTCAAAAGACAGTACATTTTCCTTTCATTCTTTACATTGTTTTACTGTGCCTTAGCTTTTTGGTATTATATAGCAACCAAGAATACACACAAGACATCTATTTTCTGCATACTGTTACGTATACTTCATCTAATAACCTCATTAATGAAAAGCTCTTCCTAGATGGGTTACTGACAGTGTGTATTATGGCTTATTGGATATTTTAATCCTTTAATTTATTTGGATGGATGATCTGATGTCAGGAGGCAATGAAAAATGCAGTCTATTCTGAAGGTGCTGTGCACAGTTTGTACCTTGAATTTACATAAACCGGACGCTGAAAAAAATGACATTCCTACCATTGGGCTCTCATTTTACTTGAGACTTATTTTGGGTTTGGGTATTATCTAGAAGCGAAGCCTGTAAATGCTGCTTCTGTTTTCTAACAGTGAGAGCAAAAACTTGCATCCCGCCACTCTTGAAAGCAGTTGATCATTCTGCATTTTGCAGCTGAATCATCCATGTGTGTTTATTTTATATACAATCTGAGCGTTTTTTTTACCATAATTGCTGTGGTTTCTTCTACCCACGAATTGTTTTGAGACATACAAAGCAATTGCATTCCTGCTTGCTTAATCCGTTCTGATTACATGTCTTCTAAATTAACAAGAGTCATAACCATAGGTGCTAGAGCCCATAGAAAATATCGCATATAATTCAGAATCAAAACTAATGGTTAGTTCTTTACTGAAGAGGTCACTAAAGTTTGTATGATTTTGGTCTACAAAGCTCTTTTGTTGAAGTCTGTTCTTTTCTTAAGACCAGTGTAATCTCTAACTGTGTATCGCATAAATGAAGGCAAGATTGAGCAAAGAAACTCCCAATATCTTGCTGGGCAGAGCTGGGTTGAAGGGATGTAGAGCCTCAGCCTGTTGGAAATGGGTGGAATGGAGGGTGGCCTGTGTTTCAAAGAACTTAAAAGTCACATAAAGTTCAGCAGCCTGGGACACCACTTTCTGCAAAAAGTGGGATCAGAATCTGAGCTGAGATTCCTAACAATGCTCTGCAACTTCTAATGATGTTTTGAATGTGAGACTGAAGGAAGACAGCATGTTGTGGCAATATTGTCTTTTATTTTCTTTACAAACAAAAACAAAAACTCCACCGAAAGCAAACAAAAAAAAGGGGAAAAAAAGAGCAAGCTTCTGTGAAGGAGAATTTAGTAGCTTTAGATGCTACCATTTTCCTTAGGGAGGAAGGAGACAAAATTCTGATGGGTTATGTTGATTGGAAAACCAGCTGAGCCATGGAGAATGTGGAGCCGAAGGAAATCATGAACAGGGAGTGGAACTGAGTACAGTGAAGAACGAAAGGAGGTTGGAATAGCAGGGCTGTAGGATGTGATTTACGGAGGAGGAGGAAGATGGCTTAAGGTGAGTTGCTGGATCATCAGTGAGGCTGGCAGGAGGCTTGTAACAGTTGGTTACAATCACTTACTGCTAAATTGCCCAAAGTTACTTGTTATGACACAGGCACCCACAAGAAGGAAAACGAAAGTGGACTGCAACGGTGGGTAATTTTTGAATGCTCGTAGAAGCATTTTCTCACTCAGAGGTTACAGATGTGTTCCCTATCAGCTCAGTTTAACTAGAAACATTCATCTCATGTATTAATAACTTAAAAGAGGATACTGAAAAATTGTCAAAGGAAATAGATCAGCACCATAATCTCACTCAGCCTCTCCACTGTTTTGTGGAGTAGGTTAAGTTCCTTGCCACCATAAAACTCTGACTTGACACTCCTTGGAGAAAACTTGATACTTCTACTTGATACTATTCCTTTTTCACTTACTTTACTTTTTACTTTTACTTGACACTCTTTGACACTGGCTAATAAAAAACATAGCAGTGGGACCAGGAAATTAACGGACTTCATTGGCTCAATCTGCTTACAAAGTTCCTGCTGATAACTCAAACAGTGATACAAGATATAAATTCCCAGACTTTTCTAGGGAAAAAAAAATCCTACTGCTCCCACTCCCTAACCAGATCATTTGCATCCTCACCCAAACATCCAACTCTCAACCCATTGTCTGTCTATGTTGATTTTTAAAATTAATTTTATTTTATTTTTCAACAAATAAAATAGCAATCCTAAGTGAATCAGTACATACCTGTGAAAGTGGATTGGGACAACCATCTTCTTTATGGGCTTCTGAAAATCTAGGTCAGAGTGTATTCAAATTCTCACTGATGTAATCGCTTCTGGTAGCAGAAAGTCTAATAGACCAAAGCTGTTTGTACTTGAATGTCAACTCAAATGCTTCCCATACCAAGGGTTTTGATGTTCTCCCCACCCCCGGTTCCTTCACTAGTAGCGCAGATAATGACGAAGTCTGGGACACAATGTTTTCATTGTGCAAATGTTTCTTGGCTCTTTGTCCTTTTAGTCTCACACAGATCAAGAGGCTGCTTGGCTTTCCAGAAGACAGCGAACTGCATCTGGCCAAAGATGCAGAGAAAGCAGAAGGGCGGAGGAACAAATATGTATGGTGGAGGTATGGTGGAGGTGTCCCGAATCCCTTTGATTACGGTACTATGGGCATTCACATGGTGTGTTCAGCCTCGTTCAAGCCACCTTCTCTTTCTATTGCTACAAACCTTTGACTTCAGCTCAAGTGCTGAAACCCATGAGCTGTCTGAAGTTGGCATAGAGACAAGAGCTCCCTGATATCTATCAGTGCTGTTTGCAGTTAGCCTTGCTGTGAGCAGGAGGTTGGACTTGGTGGTCTCCAGAAGACCCTGCCAGCCTCCAGAATTACACGGTTTCCTGTTTCCAGATGGGGCTGAACCAGCCAGCTTGGTGCTGGTCTGTGCCAGGCACTGGTGCTCCCTTGGGCAGATGGATGACTTCTGAATTTTCTCCAGTTCTCTGCTGATCCCCCCAGTGTTTCTCACCCTTACCAGTACTCAACCTTCACAGTTGGAATAGGAGCAATGAACCCCAGCAGGATCCCCTCACAAGTGCAGAGACTTCGACATTACTTTCTGCTAGCAAGTAGAGGAACTTTTTTTTAACCTTAACAATATTTTTCACAGAGTTAAGAAACTGCTGGTGATGCTGGTGATGTGTTACAGTGGCACATCCTTTCTGGTGATGTGGCTGAAGTCAGCTCCATTGGTTGCCTTCCCCAGTGTCTGCTGAAGGATCGCTGACCCTTTGAACTTCTTTGCAGCCTGTCAGCAGAGCGTGTGCAAGGCAGGGACCACAGACATCTCAATAAGAAGGCGCTTACTGGGGAGCTGTGAATCACTTTGTGGGGCTGCCAGCATGCTTTCCCTTCTTCACCACAAGTGCTGGAGCTCCTGACACCCACTCAGCCAGGAAGGGGCCCTGCCAGCAGCTGGGGCATGTCAGTGCCAGGGTCTGCTCCAAGTCCCCAGCTGCCCAGCGAGGTTTGTCATGGCTTTGGCTGCTCTTGTGCAATGGGTGGGAGTGAGGCTGAGTGCTGGGGACACTGGGAATGGCCTCTTCAGGGCAACTGAGCTGGAAGGTGAGCAGCTAGCAACTGAATGTGAAATCCACACTGTGCTGGAGAGGGATTCAGCGCTCGCAGCCTGGATCCAGAAGCCTGTCTCTGCCAGGCATGCTGTTACTGTTTGTTTATTATCACAGTGTCTAGGAACTGTGCTTAGGGATGAAGACCTCTATTGTGACTGAAACTGTATAAACATATGGTACCTACAACATCCTCCCTTCCCTGTCTCACACCCCCTCCAATACAGTGTGTGCACTGAGTGTGAAGCATAGGGTAACAGGAAGGTCCAAGCTGTTGGAACGAGGTAGGGAGGCAATTTTGGTCATCACTCTCATCTGTGTACGGTGGCAAAAGGGATTGTGTATCCTTGGAGAAGGACAGCAAAATGCTTTTGTTTAATGGGAGCTCCTTACAAGTATGAGTTTTTCCAAGAGGTGCCTTCCTGAGATGAACAGCGGTAATAGATCAGCTGACTGATACTGGGAGCTAATCTTTCTGTATAGAGGGATAGAAAGGCAGAAATTGGAAAGGCCTTGGGAGGGAAGATAAAGAGCTTCTATTCCATGTGGGGGCCAAGAGTGGAAGGATGTGATGAAGAAAAGATGAGAGTGCTGATATTTTCGGCTGCTTTCTATGTGGATCGGAGCTGGACAAGATTGTACTTGATAACTCCTGAGAAAAGGATGTTGCAATACACAACACGATGAGAACATGGATAGAAATTTCGGCTGGCTGGCTGGGGTGAGAAATGTCTTACACAGAAAGAACTGCTGTGATTTAGCTGTAGGCTGAATCTGAAGACTAGAAGAGAAGCCAGTCTCCAAGTCTCTTCCCTTGGTTTTGGGCAGACAAAAGGCATAGCTTCAAGTGAGGAGACAGCAGAATAAGAGGAATTAAAAGCTTTATTGAGGGTGCAAGTATAGTAATCTTTTTGCTTTTTTGGGAACACTTTGAAACAGACATCTGAACTTCCTTATTCCTTCCACAACAGCCCCTTCATTATTTTTGAGCCTTATCCAGCCATTTAGTGAGCTAATTAGTGAGCGTTTCTTCTCTTTGTTGTCAAAAGTAGAAGTCCATTAATTAATGTAGTTGTTCTAGTTAGTTTTACTGAAGCTGCCAGTTTGTAGTGTGGAAGCAAACACTGTGGCATCTAATGTTGTGTGACTGATGAGCTGGGGTGTTTACATGGGTTTAGCTGGGGAAGTGGTTGCTAGCTCTGAAAAGCACACAGAGGAAAAATAGGGGATTGATTTAAATTAAAAGTTAAGCATGTCTGGGTAAAAGTAAATAGCAGCTCTGATTTTACAGGAGTTTTTTATAGCTCTTTACTGAATAGTCTTGCCCATGGTCTGCATTACAGTTTACTGGCACCCTAGCATGGCACATTCTTGGGGGGTTTTATTAGGAGTTTGCCTTTTAACTCATTTCCCTTTTCCATTATACATTAACTCCCTTCTCAGTTTTATGTACATTAGATTTCAGCTTGTCAGCAAAACTTCTGTTAACTTTCTAAGTTGTCTGGTAAAATAATGAGGACAGATAACAACACCTAGAGGTAGAGGACAGGAACTGGCTATCAGGGCATGCCTTGCCTTGTACATAAAGGAAAAGGAACGAGGGATGGAAGGAAAGTCTACAGAAGGTCAGATCTGCTGAAAATAAATATACTGTGGTTAAAATATCGACTCATAGGAATACAGAAAATGACAAGGACTTAATACATAGGTGGATTGAGCAGGCTAATTTTTTTACAAGTGTTTCATTTTTTTTCACTAAGGATAAAGAGAAAAGCAGGGGAAAGAGATAAGCAGAGAACATGGAGTGTGAGACAAGAGTTTCAAGAAAGCAGTGGAAGTCATGAGACAGAGAGAGAGAGTTCTGAACTATACTGGAGCACCTGGTTCCCAGTAATGAACAAAACCAAAACTAAATATACTTTTGTGTACCCCCAAATTTCTGAAAAAGGAGGTGTGGTATTTGTTTGCAGCACTAAGATACCATTTGTAAGTCTAAAGAAGGTGGTTTTTCTAAGGATTAGTTTTATCACGTTTTGTTTCCCTGAGTTTGATCTGGAAAAATATAATGAGAGTGAAAGTGATTAGAGTGTTAAAATGTAACTTAGGTTATTTGTAGTTTATCAGATACCAGTCAAGGCTAAGATGAATCAGTGCTGAATGATGCAATGTCCCTCTCACTGTCTTCCTAGCGGGGCTCAGTTTCTCTTTAGCAAGGGTTTGTCTTCATCAGACACACTGCTGAGAAGATGACAGCATCTCACAGATAAACATACTTTTACAGGAAACTGTGTCGGTCCTGTAGGAAACTTCCCTGGAGGGAAGTCTCTTTCATTAAGCAGACTGTTTGAGCCTCATGTATTGGAATACCCAGTATCGTCTCCACTGCATATGTCAGAAGGGAATATATAAATCCTTGATTTTCATTTAGAGGCAATTACAGTGATTTTATTTAATATTTAAAAATATTTTTTAAAATGTTTTAGAACCTAAGTATAGTATTTTGAGAAGGTTTGGTTTAGTAAAAGCATAGAATTCAGTCTTGTAGCCCTGGAATCATTTTTTTTCACTTTTATAGTGGATTTTCACCTTTGTTTGTTTGTTTGCCAGATGCATTAGAAACTTCTAAAGCTCTGACAGATGGAAATATAACCAGAGGCCTGTACTGCTAGGAAGTTTACACTACGGTTTGCAAATTCTCCTGTATGAGAAAATCCCTCCAAACCTCATGAGAAAGTCTGGCAAATGAAGTACATGCTGGCTTCAGAGGTGGACCAACTCATGAGCTAGCACCATGTGTGAGTTGTAATGGGATAAAGCCAAAACCATTTACTTGCCCACAGGTGAGCTGAAACATTTTTTTTCCCCCTCATTTGGCACACAGATTCCAGGTAGCCAATTCATTCCTCATGGCCCTGAATTGAGCAGCCACAGGAGGTGGCTCCCATCTCTGGATGACGTGGGTTAGTCCCGTCACAACACAAGGAAGGACAATGACATGAAGGAAAAAAATAAGGCAGTGTATTTCATCATTCCTGTTCTGGAGACCAGAGCTCATCAAGGCAATGATGTGAGCACACTTTAGGCAGTCCATGGGCAATTGCCCTTGCCTGCCATTTCTGAGTGGCTGGTAAGTAGGGAAGGACAGATTGTCCTCCCCGTAGCTGGGGGATCTGGTTTCATTTAACCTTCTGAGTCTGCACCTGATTTCACAGTTGGAAATTCCTACTGCTCAGAATTAGACCCAGATTGTATAATTCTTGCTTAATGATAATTATATAGCCCCTTGAGGAGCAAAGCATACCCAGCAGATACTCCAACTTTTATCAGCTCAGCAACGACAAGGAACAATGAAACTTTGTATTAACTGTTTTTATTATAAGCTAAACAGGAGAAATTACAGAGCCAAACTGTCAGTGTATTTTTTTTCAGTTTGACTTTAGGATAAGCTTGATTATAAAGAAAGTACTCTGTCTGGTTGGCTTCCTCTGATGACAGTGTAGCTTCTTTTACAGTGAAAGGAGAGAATACCTTTTAACGGAAAATATGAGCATAAACCCAAGAAACCTGATGTGGGAACTTTGGCAGGTATAGCACATAAAACTACATCTAAGCTGGTTCTTCTCTTTTGGTTTTACCTGACTGGGGTACTTACTGACTGTGCTGCTTTTATGTTACATTTCCTGCTACAGTTTTCAAGCTGTAGGAGTTTTTTTTAACAAAAATTTCCCAGCACTAAATTTGTGTCAATAGTTTCTTCTGGCCTACCCTTGCAGATAGAGTATGCTGTATGAATCAGCGAGAAATGGCTATTTCATGAGTGGAAATTCACAACCTGGTGCCCCTCTGTGGTAAGCACAGCTCTGCGTGGTTTGTGTTCGCACTTTGGCATCGGAGCGCCTCAGGAAGCATAGTGTATGAAATGGATTGCCTTGGCAACAGAAGTGTTCTCTGCTTTTTTTTTTTTTATTTTTTAGAGTTAATAGGTTCTGGGTTTCTTGTTTAATAGGTTAGTGGAGTGTTAACAGGTTCTGGAGCAGGGAGGTCAGAATTGCCTTTGCAGCCAAAAAAACCTTAGTTTCTATGTACACAGTAATGTAGACAGCTCTTGGAGATCTCCTGATAGCTCAGGAAACTTGAGATCTCAAGATCAGCACAGTTCTTCAGAACATGGGTTTGAATGAATCACCTGCAAAGGGCCTGAGCTTTAATCTTGATTTACATATACTTTAATCCTGGTGAGTATACCGTTAAGTTTGCTTTTTGCCTTGCATTGTCCAAAATTGCCACCCACTTGTCTCAAACTAAAGACTCCACGTGTGGAAGACAGACTATATCTCAGAGAAGTGACCAGTACTTAGTATATCTGAATGCCATTCTGGTCTTGGGCCACTGGCATGCAGTAGTCCAAACAGCACATCACAGAGAGTTAGTTATGCCTAGAGATTACAAGTCGAAACTGTCCTCTGTTCCTCCCTTGTTCCACTTTGCTCCAGCTCACCCGATCCCTGCTTCTTCCAGACAACATACCCTTCCTTTGCAGGACCACTGGCCAGAGGCTGCCAGGGGTTTCTTGCAGGTCATCTGCATTGGTCGTGATGGGGGAGCACCCAGGTCCTTCCCAGATGCGCTTCCCCTCGCTGATGGCAACAGATGAGCGAGAGGCTATGAATGGGGGTCCTTGCCACCCCAAAAGTTGAAAATGTCAGACCCCACTTCCCATATCAAATGCTACTTCTTTCTAGGGAAGGTGATTTAACATTGCAAGGGTCAACTTTGAAGTTAGCAGAGGGATTTGACTGCTGCCAGAAAGCTCAGCATGTAGTCTTTTAGCTAGATGAATACTTTTTTATATGCTTTTATTATATGAGAAGCCCATGTCAATGAAAAATCTAAGAAAAATTGTTGGTCTGCACTCTGTAGTTTTTAACAGCATTCACAGCCAAAAAACAGGCCAGATTGACAGAAAAGAGAAGTATCAAGTGAACTGCATGTGCATAGCTACAGATCTCCTTGATGGAATTAAGCATCCCATAGTTACCAGTTTATTCTAACTTTTCGCTTTGTTAAATCAAACTTCTTCCTGCAATTATTTGTACCCTCTCATGCATGCAAACAGGGATAGGTGGAGGATGCTTGTGTTTACATTTATGTGAATATAAAGTGTAAGCTTCAGTTACCTATTGATAGGGGGTGAAGTCAGACCCAAGCAGAGCAACTGAGAAAGAATGTGGGAAGTCAAGCCCTGTTAGAAGAGTGCAGCGTTTTGCATTAGTGTAAGCAGTGAGCAAAGCCTGAGGAAAATCTGAGACCAGACACCACAGAATCATAGAATAGTTTAGGATGGAAGGGACCTTTAAAGGTCATCTAGTCCAACCCCTCTGCAATAAGCAGGGACATCTTAAACTAGACCAGGTTGCTCAGAGCCCCATCCAACCTGGCCTTGAATGTTTCCAGGGATGGGGCATCTACCACCTCTCTGGGCAACCTGTGCCAGTGTTTCACCACCCTCATGGTAAAAAACTTCTTCCTTGTGTCTAGTCTAAATCTACCCTACCTTAGCTTAAAGCCATTGCTCCTTGTCCTGTCGCAACAAGCCCTGCTGAAAAGATTTTCCCCATCTTTCCTATAGGCCCCTTCAGGTACCGAAAGGCCACATAAAGGTCTCCCTGCAGCCTTCTCTTCTCCAGGCTGAACAGTCCCAACTCTCTCAGCCTTTCCTCATGGGAGAGGTGCTCCATCCCTCGAATCATTTTTGTGGTCCTCCTCTGGACCTGCTCCAACAGCTCCATGTCCTTCTTGCGCTGAGGGCTCCAGAGCTGAACGCAGGACTCCAGGTGGGGTCTCACTAGAGCAGAGTGGAGGGGCAGAATCACCTCCCACACTTTACAAGTGTGTCTGTTATGCATAATCTTTTCCTATCTTGAAATTATTGTTTTAGAAATTTTCACCTTAGTGTACAAACTAAGATCTTAGGTATCTCTCTTATCTTTAGGGTTTTGGAAAAAACAGTATTAATGCAGAAATAAGCCTTTCAGACTAAAGATTTTAAAATTTCCAGAACAGATTAGCAATAATATAGTCACCGAAACCACAATGTCTCACGTGTAAGGTCACAGCTAAGAAATGCAAACCAAACAAGCCCTACTCCCTAAAGGCTGTTTTCATTTAAGAGAAAATTCTCCTCACTTTCATATCATATTTCTGATACGTGTAAAATAAAGGATATTGCATTCTGGTTCTAAAATAAAGCTCTTGAATGCCCTTTATTTTGGAGAAGGTCACCCTTTCCAGTACCAGAATTACCTCTGTTCCATGCAAATCTATTGTTCCTTCAGCTTTAGTATAAATAATTGCTTATTTGAAGAATTGTGAAACAGAGTTTTACCATACTCTTGTAGAATAGCTCCTAGAGGAATTTACTGTCGTGGAGGAGCAACTCTTTTATGATTGCATGTGTTCACATCCTGAGTCTTCCTTTGGCATCGCATTCAACTTCTTGGCCATGGAAGACTGAGAAATTTAAACAGAACAAGTCTCAGTTTGTCTCAATGCAGAGGAATTAATTCTTCCTTAGTTCAAGCTCAATGAGCAGAGCTATATCTTGTGAATGATCTGTTCACCTGGCTTCATTCTTTTCTAGCTCAGAAATCTTCTGGTTTACATTTTATCTTTGTTATTATTACTATGAGTATTATTTCTATGCTGGGAAACTGTAGCTACAGAAGGAGATTCTGTTTTGACCATAGCCCAGAGAAAAAGGTCCCTGCCTCACAAAGCTTGCAGTTTGAGTAAAAAAACAACACAAGTGCCTGGAGGACCTATGTGCAGAGACAATAGGGCAGTAACGATCACCAAGATGTACCGTGGTCTTCGTAGGCCAAACTGTTTTCAAGATTATGTAAATATCACAACAATGGAAGATTTTTAAGCAGGTAGTTGAAAGAGAATAGTAATTTTCATTTTGCAAATATTAACAGAAAGATCATTCAAGTTTCAAGTGCCAAGTGGATATAAGCAGAAATGTAGAAATTTAAAAATGTAAAATGTAATGATTAGTCAACAAGCATTACTGTCAATGAAAGCTGAAATCTGACTTTGACATTATGAAAAATGGCAAACACAAATGGATCATGTTATGAAAAATCTTGAAGGTGAAGATCAATAGTCTATGATTGATGTACTACAAAGGAAAAATGAAAAGAGGACTGAGAACTTCAGAGGAAAGAAATTAACTTTGAAATAGCATATAGACTATATGTGAAAAGGTCAAGTATATTCTTCTTAAGGAGAAAGACATTACAGGGATGAGATGACTACTTGAAGAGCAAGTCTTAGATATATAAAAGGCTAAGGAAAGATATATCTTGGTTGTGGCAGTGTACAAAAATAATTGGCAAGACTTAGGCATAGCCTCAATATAAGGACTTAAGGAGAAGCCAATGTTAGAAATGGTGTCATGAATGTTTTAGTGGTGGCAATGCGTCTTATCCATTGTGCCTGAGAAAAAGAAGTACAGGTATTTGTAGGGGAATTATGAGCCCTTTTTAGATTCTGCTGGGCTTGAGATGTCAACTTAACATCTATAAGAAGACACCTGACACATGGAAGAAAGTTTTTCTTGGGACAAATAAAAGTACGTAGTGTTCAGTGGTAGATCTGTGAACCATCCGGCTAGAGATGGGAGCTGGGTTTGTCAATCTTACGATTTACTAGAGATAAGGTATAAATGGAGAAGTGGGAAGGACTATGTATTTAGGAACTTGAAAACAGCTGGTACTAAAGAAGAATAAGGATTAAATATTGTTTCTCCAGTTGCTTATAGCCTGAGAGGAGTTTCTTTTGAGTGTGAGGATTGGAGAAGAGGTAGGATGGCAAGGGAAGAAGCTGCTTCCAGGTGGTGGTTGTACAGAATATGCTCAATGAATTTAGAGGTGAAAGGCAAAAGGAAGCCAGGGATGTGATCGCACATTGTTGATACTGGAGAAATGAAGGCGTGTTGGAGTCTTTAGAGGGGATATCCAGAAATAATTAGGAGGAAATGGAAGTGACATGACCGTGCATGAAACAGATCACGGGTCATGCTCAGAAGGGAAGGACAGGAGCAAGTGAAGTAAGTAGAGGGAGAGATCGAAAGAGAAACTTTGGTAGCTGTTTCTTTTTCATGTATAAATTAGAGGACTTTATGTCCTAGGACATTAATTAAAAATTGTGTATATGATTGTACGTACTTGTAAATAGGATTTATGTAAGTCAATTTACCAGGGTTCAGCAGTTAAAACTTCCTGTATGCAATTGTTTTGCATGCAACATGGGCATCTTAAATATGCTTCCAGATCTGAAAAAAAGACTCTTTTGCTTGTTACTTTCACAGGAATCCAGCTGTAAGGGGTTAGTTGCAGAGACCACTTTCTACACATAGGAGTTTGATTCTCAATACTCCTGTTATAGCCAAGGGGACATGGTTCCTACAGAAGATACTTCAGATCACCTGCAAGGCTCCTGCATGATTGAACCTCCTTAGAGGAATCTATGCAGGCAACTTTGTAAGGTTGCTCATCAGACTTCACAAATACTTTCCAAAGTATTCCCCTTGTATACTCATGGAAAAAAATACACTACATAATGTAAATTGTGTCTGAATATAGAAGCACCAATACACAGTTTGCTGAGAGAGGTTCACATAATATTCAAAATGTCTCGAACAATCTGGCTTAGACTGACCCAGTCCTGAATTCAAACAGATTGAAAAAATAATCTTAAAACAAAAATGAAAGAGGAAAATTAAAATCTGAACTTGCTTTCACTACTGGGTTCAGGAAGGATGGAGGTAATGGACTGAGGCATGAACAACTAATTTTAGCAAGGAAGAAGGGAAGGAAGCCAAGCAAACTACAAATTAAACTGTTATAAAAATGAGTAACAGAGTTTGTAGGAGGTTGTATTATCTTTTGCTAGGCCAGACAGTGTTGTTGAAAAAGAACTCGGCTGCAATCTCTTTTTTTCAGCAATATTGAACTGCCTAATAAAATGATACCTGACAGAATGGCTTTTTAAATCTCATAGCATGTTCAAAACCCAAATATGTAATGTGGGGTTGATGTGAAATAGAGCTTTTTTCCTTCAAACATAGAAATAAACATTGCTTCAGACTAATGGTTAACTTTGATATCAAAATAACATGAAAACCTAGAACCCAAGATTTTGCTTGCTTTTTAATAGCTTTGGGACTCTTAACAGGTTTTTTTGACCTCCAAGAATCATTCTTGCTGATTGTCTTCTTTGATTGAAACTATTTGTGTTTTTTGTTAAATTGGTTATTGGTTTCAGTTGTCATAAAAATGCTATTTGGGGGCTTTATTTTTAGGTCTGGACCTATAGATGAGTCAAAGTGTTAGTATTCCAAAATATACAAAGCAAAGGCACATTTCTGACATTTCTAGATCAGGCATAGGATGGATTTCACAGTCAGATTTAATTTTTAAATTAAATTTATTAAAAATTTTATTATATTGTTGCTAATAATATTTAATGTATTAATACAATATATAAATTAATAATTATTATATTATTACAAACAGTTATGTTACTATTATAGATTAACATTGTACTTTATAATATTAAATTAATATTTAAATTTATTTTAATGGAATTGTTAACATAGTGAGAATTAGCTTACTGGAAGATAAACAGTGAGAACAGAAAACATCAAACGACGTTTTACAACTTAACTACCGAGAAACATCAAGAGAGATTTATAAAATTGTTGCTGTACCAGCTATGATAGGTAAAGAAACAAAAAGTTGAACAAATTCCCTTAAAAAAAAGAAGACTCTCAGAAATGAAATTAGGTTTGTTTTATTCATTAATGACTTGACAGGAAGTTTCCTAGCATGCCTGTTCTTTCATTCAATGATTTTCTTTCAAGTGCAGTACAAAAGATTAGCTCAGCAAATATAATGGGAAAACGTAATCAGTAATGTGAACCTTAATGAGGAAGTGAAATTATTGTCTTACAAGTTCTTAATAGCATTTCTTTCTCCATCTTTCCATGAACAGAAGGACACTGTGCTTATATAATTCGACTAAAGTTAGCATTGACATCATTGTATGAGCTAGCCCCTTTCCTGTCCCATCTTTTGTCTCTCAAAGTGCACCCTTGAAAGTTGGATCTGCTGCCATTACAGATGTGTTCCTAGAAGACCCTGCCCAATTGATACTAGTATGGCCTTTCCCCTTCAAGCCTGCCTTGCTCCCATGAGAAGGAAGCTTGTACTGCCTGTAAAGACAGGCTTTGTACTTGTACCAACGGGAAAGACTGGTTTACACTAAGTTCAATGGCCAGTTGGGATACCTATGTTAGACCTAGGGATAGTGTGGTGTTTGGGATTAGGGTTAGTGTTTGAGGCAGCTGGAGATGGTGAGGAAGGTTTATTGATGGAAACTATAGAAGCTGACTGCTTCAGATATTATTTTATTTAGGTGTGCTAATGACTGAGGTGCTTAGTCTCTGCTTATGGAGACGGCTAAATTAGGGTAGTGGTTAGAGAGCTGGTTAAAGAAACCCAGAGGGGATGTTTTACTGCTGGATGTTGTCAGGTAGAGTGAGCTCCTAAGCACCTGGGGACAAATACCTTATGCTTGTTTCTTGGACATATTGAAATATCTGCAGTGTGTATATAAAGCTGGGTTCAGGGACAACATTTACAAAGGTAGGGCTGGGAGAGCTAAGTTTGTTATGGGAGCCTGTAATGTCTATGAAAATGAAATGAAAACTGGGATCTCTGAAAGCAAATGTCTCTCATTGCTTTCTTAAACGCTGATTCCAGTCCCAAATCTCAAGGTAGCTTTAGCACCATATGGTACCTGTTGTGGTTAACCCAGCAGCTGGCAGCTAAGCACTACAGAGCCGCTCATTCACCCCTCTCCTTCCCCCCCTTAGCGGAAAGAGGAGGAGAATGGACAAAAAGGGAAACTCATGGGCTGAGAGAAAGACAGTTTAATACAACAACAAAGTAAATACTACTATTACTATTGTTAATAACAATGATAATGAAGATGTAAAACAAACTGTATACAATTTTTCCACCATCTGACGACCGATTCAGAGCAGTCCCCTAGTAGCAATCACGGAAACCAGAAATCATGAATTTTTCTAAATTCCGAAAAAAGCTCAAACTCCCTGAAACAAGAAAACCTGAGAGTTCCCTGCCTGCCAGCTAACCCCCATTCATAAACTGAGTATGACACCTATGGTATGGAATATTTCCCCTGGCCAGCTTGGGCTGGCTGGCTGGCTGTGCTCCCTCCCAGCTCCTGCACACTGCTCGTTAGCCGAATATGAGAAACTGAAGAAAGTCCTTGATTTCTTAGCAACAACTGAAAACATCTGTGTTATCAACATTCATCTTGTACAAAATCCAAATCATATCAGCTACTGGGAGGAAAATTAACTGTATCCCAGGCAAGACCAGGACAGTACCTCTGTCAGCTGCAAAAGTAAAGTCTAGAAAGGGGGTTCGCTGTTTCATTATAAAATGTGTATGGTAATACAGCAAGAGAGAACTTCTATGACCAGTAAAGATTATGTTGAATTCAGGGTCTGCTGGGGAAGGTTTAGGGTAAAGTTTTGCCTTAGAAAGAGGCTTCAAGCAAACAGGGCCTGAAAAATGATGCTAACTGTTCAAAACCGTAGGGTCTGCAGAGATGGAAACGAGAACCAGTGTTCTCTGCCATATTTCAGGCCCTGTGGAGATAGCTGTACCAGACATAAGGGTAGGGTTTTGGAGGATTTGTTAACCTGGTAGATTTGGTTGGGATGGTAGCTGGTCATTCCTTTTTAATTACATGCCCCTAATGAGACTGTTTTTGCTTGAACCTTCAATGTCCTTAGATCTCCAAGAGTTTCTGGAGGATCCAGATAACATGTGAGGGAACTATGACTGACATTTAAATGCAGATCAAACCAATATCTGCTTTATACGTGAAGGTCAACCGTACTGCCTTAGCTAACTCTGGAGTATTGAGTTGCCTTACTTTTTACAGATGGACTGAGTTTTCTTGATGTCTATAACTCACTACTTCTGTGGATTTTCAAAGTGCAGGTTTTTTTTCCAGAAGAAGATTTTAAGCTCTAGTTTTTTTCTTGCCATCATGTTTTTTTTCTGTCAGCCTTGCCGTTTCTTGGACTTCACAATTTCACCAGCACAGAGAGCCTCTATATATTTGTGGGATATGGGTGGTAGGAATATATTTTCACTTGTAGAAGGAGCTGTGCGGGTAGCAGACTAATCCAATGAGCATATGCCTATGTGGGAGGGAAGGAAGAGGTATCTGCATGTGGGAGCTGACTTAATTCCTTCCTCACAAGGGTAGTTTCCTAATTTGTGCAAGTCATTGGTGGTGATGAGATTTATCGTTGTAGTGTCTACAGCCAGGGCTCTTGGAGGAACATCTAATAGATGTTTTTACTTCCACACTGGATGAACAGCATTTCTGATGTTGAAGTGGGGCTCCAAGGAATTTTTCAGTCACTTTAAGGATTTTCAGGAATAATCTGAAATAATTTGAATAAAGGTGAGAGCCAGACTGGCCAGATGTAATATGGTAGAATCTATCGCTAATTCCAAATTTGTTCTTGCCATATGTAATTTGTTCCTTTGACAAATAAGGGCAGTGGTTAATTGTGTATGAGAGGGCATGAGTAAGGTTACAAACATATTTGTGAGATACATTTTTTCCAGTTCACACAATAAAGCACAAATTCATTTCTGCACAGATTCGAGAGCAGCATCCTTCTATCAAGGGATTTCTTTCTGTTGGAGAGTTTGTACCAGATTTTCCTGCAGTCAGGTTCAGTCTTTGCTGACGTTAACAGGGAATAGGCTGAGCAGCAATGTCTTCTTTCTGCATTCCAGAAAATGCTGATTTCCAATATAAAACTGACTTGATATTATTATGTAAAAATTTATGCCTTATTGCTGTTAAAAGAATTGATGCTTGCAATTTTCAGAAAGCACAAGCATCTTGCTTAAAACTGCAGTTACAGTCCTACCAAGTGAATGCTCCAACCAACAGTTTTATTATTCTGATTATACCCTCTCTGTATGAGGCTTAGCTGTAATTATGGGAAATTAGGTAATGTTTCTGCTGTGGAAGCATAATAATAACCTCTGTTGGTATTGTTAGATCTGTTTTGAAAATGTAGATATGAACGATATTTGGCTTTCAAATCTCACATTAATCAGATCTTTGTATGCTGGGAAACTCCTGGTTGACAGAGGCAGCCAAAATCTTTTTAGTGGGGTAGACAATTTGAATATTCCTATGAAGAGAAAGCTGGAGGTTTTCGAATTTATTTTTTTAGCAGTAGCTAAAAGAGGGTCAGCAGAAGAGGAAAAAGGGAAGGAAGTCTGGGGTGAAATAAAAACGAACCTGAGAGAGGGAAAGGGCATTGCAATGGGGCTCTGAGAATGAGACACAGAATTAATAGTAGAGTCAATTCTAGATAAAGACAATGTGATCTTTTTTTTCTCTCTTTCTTACTTTTCTCTCCTTTCATGCAGTCTTCTCTGTGTCTCGAGATCCCCCTGCTGCTACCAGCACCCACAAATCTGTCTAGCCCCTGCAGAAGCCTAGTGCCACCACCATTCCAAGTACCAGTGACCACACTTGATTTCTCCTGTTCTCTGCATCTACTTTAAGGGTTGTCTTAGAGGACCGACATTCTCAGCCAGCACCAATCTGAGTGCAATCTAAGGATTTTGATATATAGGAGGTCAGATTATGTGGTCTGATGGTCTCAATGCCCCTAATGAGAACAAACATCTCAAGTGGTCAGGGATCAAAATGACTGAATGTTGGATTCAAGTCCTGGCTCCCTTCCCTTACAGAGGAGGGCACAGGGTGACAGGAATATGAATCATCATTCTGTGACATTCAAAAATAAGAAGCTTATGACCTTTTGTTTTTCTAGGATGAAAGAAAAAGAGCAAAGGAAAGAAACATTTTAGCTTTGGAGGAAATGGGATAGTCAGCTACAACTTTGAATCAAGCTTCAGATCTGAACTGATGACAAGTTTCTGATAAAGCTAGCCTTGCTAGCTATTCTGGTCATATTGAAACTAACTCTAATTCAGAGAAACCCAGAATACAAACCTCTTTCTGTACAGATACTTTCAATCCCTCATTTAACATAGTGTCTTTGAATTACATGGGCCTCTTCCCTAAGAAGAGACAGAGCTCTCACAAAAGTGTGTTTACGTGAGTGCAGTAACAGCAGAGCTGGAAGAAACTCCACAAAGGTGATGCAGGTGTGTTCTGAGAATATATTGTCAGAGCTGTGTTCACCCAAATGATGAGCGCACAGTTATCTGTGCATTTAGCTGGGCTGCTTGGTACATGCTATATGTAAAGTACTTCTTTTCTGTCTTGTTAAAGATCTGAATCTCTACATCCATCTAAGTCATTCTCTGACTGTTTAGAAGGCTAGTAAGAAACTGAAGAGGAACAAGTTTCTTTCAGTCTATTAGAGACTAAATATGTGCCTTTTGGAACAAAAGAAGAATGCGAACTTCACTGTGTACTGCCTGAAACCGGACCTGTTCATGCCTTCAGCAGAGGTCTGTACAACATATGCCTGAGCATGTCCTTGCTACAAGGGTGGCTGCCTAACTATGGATTCCTCTGACTTGTTTTCCAGAAAAAGCTGGAAATTATTTTATTACTGTGTCAAAATGTGTGCCACTAGTAAAAGGTGAACACTTCCTTCATGGATGACAGCATTTCTTGAACTAAACAGATTTTTGTGGAAAGCTCTACTTTAAGGAATCCGTGAACAGTGAGGGGTGTGTGTATCTTGGAAATGTTTCAGTTCCCTGCAAGGACAACTTAAGGCTTTCACTGGAAAATCACAGAATCACAGAATAGTTTGGGTTGGAAGGGACCTTTAAAGGTCGTCTAGTCCAATGCCCCCTGCAATGAACAGACACATCTTCAACTAGATCAGATTGCTCAGAGCCCTGTCCAGCCTGACCTTGAATGTTTCCAGGGATGGGGCATCTACCATCTCTCTGGGAAACCTGTGCCAGTGTTTCACTACTCCCATTGTAAAAAATTTCTTATTTCTTCCTTATATCCAGTCTAAATCTACCCTCCTTTAAAACCATTACCCCTTGTCCTATCACAGCAGGCCTTGCTAAAAAGCTTGTGCCCATCTTTCTCATAAGCCCCCTTTAAGTACTAAAAGGCCACATAAAGGTCTCCCCACAGCCTTCTCTTCTCCAGGCTGAACAGCCCCAACTCTCTCATCCTTTCCTCATAGGAGAGATGCTCCAGCCCTCGGATTGTTTTTGTGGCCTCCTCTGGACCTGCTCCAACAGATCCATGTCCTTCTTGTGCTGGGGGCTCCAGAGCTGGACATAGGACTCCAGGTGGGGTCTCACCAGAGCAGAGTGGAGGGGCAGAATCACCTCCCTCGATCTGCTGGCCATGCTGCTGGTGGTGCAGCCCACCGTACAAAATGCACAAGCACTATGCTTCCAAAGTCCTTCTGAGGGTGAAAAAAGTGAATTAGGTTGCCTGCTCTTGTAGAAGGACCACAGGTAGACTGAGCAAACAATCTGAAGCGTTTCCTGAAATTTCTGAAATTTAATTAATCATTAGATACGCCACACAAATGGCCCTTAAAATAGTGTTGAGCAGACCACTTCCAAAAAGCTCTTTGGGCAATGCTCTGTTCCAGTTTGAGTCATGTGGTAAAATTGTCATTGACTTCAACGGGACCTCGTTTTTTCAGCTTCATGTCTCTGTGGAATACAGAGCAACTATTCCACAGAAAATAATTAGGTAAGTCAAGTGTTGGGACCTTTTTTTTGGTTATTTTTTGGGTTTTTTTTAAGCATTAGGGAGACTCATCAGAGCAGAGATTCTGAGCTGTGTTGTGGATCATTCAAACAGTTAATCCCTCTGGTCCATCTCTTGGCATTTCCTTTGGCCTCATGTTTCCATTCTGGAAGCCAGCTGGGAACAACATGTGAGAGGACAGGCACTGGTTCATGGTATTTTATGCCACTTCCAACATGGGCAATGGAAACTACAGCAAATAACATCCAGTAGAGCAGTCTGATTGTTTAAGTGCTCTTCTCTGGTCCCACACTGAAGCAAGCACATTAGTTCAAGCCAAACATTGATTAAGTCTCCCAGTGTCACTTATCCCTAAGATAATGGAGAAGCACTTCTGCAGTTGGGTACCAGTTTTACCTTGGCCTCTTGGTGGACATGGTGTCTCTTGCCTTTCAGCTAGAACTCTCAGACCGACTGTTTCCTCATTTGGACATAATAGTAATGGACAAAACCGTTTTGGGATCTCTCCCTGGCCTTCGACTTGTGCCAAACGTGCAGTGGAAACTTGGTGGGTTGGAACGTGAGAATTACATCTGCTTGTGGGGGCAAAAAGCATGAGTTCAGTGAGATGGTAGACTGTTTTGTTTCCCATGAACATGTTAAAGTAACTCACACGAGCTCATTTTAGAGGTACATTAGGCTGGGGATAAAAGACAGGACAATACTATTGATTTATACATGCCTATATTTGGCACTATGTCATACAGATCAGCTCCTGCATTTTCAGTGGTTTTATTCTTGGCTTTGAGAGAAGTATAACAGATGTTCTCAACATGTGACTGACATAAAAGACTTCTGCTTTGGTAGGTATTCAAAAAACTATTGGAATTGTGTGTTTTTATGAAATGAAGTGTAAGCAGTGTTTTGTTAATATGTTCATTTGAAAGGAAAGGCGAGATGTAGTGAGGGCAGCAAGCTTTGTCCCCTCTTGTTTCTGCAGTAATATTTTACTTCAGGATAATCATCTGTGCAGAGAACAGTTTATTAGAAAATCACCCTGGATGGTAAACTGTTCATTAGTTTTGCATAGCAATTTCCTGGTGATGAATGCATCACTGCTATTGTTATCACTATTTTATTAGCAACTGCTTCCTGAAGACATTGTTTTTATATGCTTAGTCTCAGTTAAAATATTGTTCCTGTTAAAATATTATTAATGTGTATTTGCTTCCAGTAGAATCTCCTCTACCATTAAACGAAATTAACTCATGGACTTAAGAATTCTGCAGACTGCATCAGTGGCCATCAGAATGGGCAAGCGTAAGTCTCAAGGAAAACTAAAAGAGTAAGTACCAACAGTGCACATTTATTCTTAAATTTTTAGCATGCCCCATTTCGTCCTACTTAGTGACATCAAAAGCTTTTGGCATTGATAATATTCCATTTACGAGTCTCATAGTTGCAAATGACACCGCTGATGTCTTTATTTGACTTTCAGGAGACATTCTAGATATGATCACAAAAGCATGCTTTGTCAGAGTTTTACTTCCCTATTCTGTTTCTTAAGGAAATTCCAGGGCTGCTGACATGTAAGATATATACAAGACCTATAGTTTTGGATCCAGGCTCATAGTCTCATACATGTTTTAGTAGCATCCCTTCTATTTGTTTTCCTCTTTGTGAAACATTGATGCAGTATGCCGCTTTTTCTCAGAAATGTGTACTGCCAGTCTATAATGTTGTCTGATTCACAAAGTCACCTACAATGTTATTTAAATTTATTTAGTGATGCAAAATCTTGTATTCATTTTCTTGTGGTCCTTGCCGACCCACTGTGGAAGCTCATTTTCTTTAGGTTGGCTCCCTGGTGATAGTGTCATTGCAAGAGCAAGGACTGTATTCAAGACTAATACATGACTTTTAAGTAGGGGATGATTTATGCTGTTAATGGTTTCAGGCAAGCCAATAACAACAATCAGTCTCAGTGGACAGACTGTTATCTAAATACAGGAAAAACTAAACTTTACTACATTTTCCTATAAAGGCAATGTTTACTGACAAATTGGATGTCTTTATTTAAATTATAAAGTGTATGGATAATAAATGAACTTAATATTTTTGAGCAAGTCTTTCATGAAACAGTGACCCATGTTGTGACTAAACATTTTAACTTATTAAATACCATGCAAGTTCCTATTTCTATGTTGAATCTTTCCCCAAAGTGCAGCAAGTGCCTGGGGAATTTGTACCCTACTCCACATCTGAACTCAACTGTATATTTCAAAACTGCTTTTTCACAAACGTTGTTCTTTTATTATATTGTTCAATAACCCAGAGTTTCCAATTCTTTAGAACAGTTGCTTCATTTTCAAACTTTCTCCTACTCATTTGAATGTATGCCTCTCCACTCTATACGGTAGATAAGACTAGTTTCAAGTTTGAAGTGCTTTTCTGAGTGGTTATGCTCCCTCTCAAAGGAAGTTACTTGGTAAACTCAGGATTGAGAAGGGGAAGCCGGGGAGGTATTTTAAGAGAATAATTGGTCTGCATTGGTATCAGCTTGCAGCAGGGTCTGAGAATTGTCAGGTATTCATTAGTGCGCTGAAAATCTATGATGCCATTTATTGAGCAAGCTGAGAGTAAGAATAAAGTTTCTTTTTCTATAGTGATACTCACTGATATGACCAGAAAGTTAGTGCGTGTGCTCTCCTGGTGTGCCACCCAGTTCCACTCTGACAGCAGTGGACATCTCCTGGTGCTCCGTCTCAGCAGGGACAAAATATTCATGTTCTTTCGTGAGAAACAGCAAATTAAGTGGGATCTGATCACAGAAAATACTTGCAGAGTGGTCAGCCTAGTATAAACAACATTTGGGGACAGCTGTAAGTCAGTGATGAATTAAATTTCATTTGAGAAGTGAACACTGTGAAGTCAGAGAAATTTGCTTCATTTGTAGTCTTCAAAGATTCAGCATGCACCCAGCTGTTTCTTCTACAACTGGTTAAATGTCACTGAGCTGAGTGCTTGTTAAAGGTCTGAGCTGAGACATAGCAATTTGGCAAGTAAGCCTTGAGATTTAGAAAATGAGATTAATCTGGTTTCAATTTTCACTGTACAAATCCCAACACCCTTTTTTTTTAAGATTAAGTAATTCTGATAATGAAAAATAATACAGAAGTTTCCCTGGCATGTGTTTATCTGTGACAGATTCTTTATATCACTCGCGTATTGTAATATGTATGTTTATTTTCTTCAGCAAATATAACTAAGCTAAAACTTCTTGTGAAAATTAGTCTTCCACTAAGAAGACTTTTGTCTACTTACGGGAAGAAGCTAGGCTTGAATGATTATGTTTACCAGAACCAAACAAGGTAAAAAGCCCTTGATCTGTCCAGATGTTTCCTCTAGGGACATGCCCTTCTCTTCGGGATCTCAACATGTTTGGTGAGTCATTAAGTTGTCTCTTTCAGTGCTCATGCCTTTGTTAAACTATTAAAGGTTTCCTTTTCGGTGAGGGCTGGGTGACTGGAATGTTCAGAGAGTTATCTTTTGTAGTCAGGACAAGTGTTTATTCTCATAAGGTTATTAATGAGATGTTTCCTCGTGTGAAGTATTAGCAGTCTAGTATTTCCTTAGTTGGGGTATTCACTATCCGTGCTTCTGACACCTACTTTCAGGAGCTCAAACCACTTCTTAGATGTTAGATCTTGTGTCTAGCATTAAGCCTGTGGGTCTTTTTCTGTTCCTTTTCTCTTAAATTCTATAGCTAAATGCATATAATCCTTACAGATTTTATCCAAGAAACTAATACTTTATTGGGCTTTTTCCCCTTAATCTGCTTTAAATCATCTTCTACCCTTCCCTTCAGCGCAGTTTCCCAGAGAAACAGGATTTTTTCATTCCACAGGTGGTACTTATGGGCATCTTCCTTCCACTGGGTAGGTCCAAATAGTCAAAGATTTTCTGCCCATGTCTATGTCCTACCTGAGCTGGCCAGGCCCAGAGCACCCAAAAACTTTGGGTAATCTTGAGACTGGTGCTTCATTTCCATATTACTCCTCTAGGAAGTTTGCATGAAGCCCTTTATTCGTGTTGCAAAACACATATCTATACGGCAGAAAATGCTGGGGAAAAATACAACCTAGGAAAATTGTAGGAATGATCCTGAACTCTCTTTGATGTCAGTCACATAATATCGCTTTAATAGTAGATCAGGCAAATGGGGGCCAAAAAAAACCATCTGATGTAATTATACAAAATCTGTTTAGGAAAATTGATTTTCCCTAGAGCTAGCCCTAAGTCATATAACATGAGCATAAATGTCACCTTAAGCTAGCCTTTGGTAGTTCTTTTATCTATGTATGACTGTCTGCAGCATTCACTGTGAATTAGTGCCTGGCAAAAAAATTCGGGTTCATTATGGGATAATTTTGGGGGTGGAGCATCCACCTACCATCTTGAAATAACACTTTGATATTACAGAAAATGCCAGTGTTGCTGTTTCGGGAAGGGAATCTTTGGTACATGATGGCAGTGAAAATGTGGCACCAGGACAGTACCACTCTCCTACTGAGCTTTAATAAATGGTAATCCCTTGTAAACCCAAAGAAATCCTCCATTATTCTTCCCCATGCTCTGTGGTATGGAGGGAGCCATAAGGCTGAAAGCCTCTGTAGAGTCTGTCTCTCTGCAAATACAAACTGAGGAGTAATATGATTGAAACATTGGTAAGGATTATGCTATGAATGTGGAAAGAAGGGAGTAAGTAAGCACTGGCAAAGAGGGAGAGAACTCAAGAACTCAGCTCAAGGGTTCCAGTGTGCATCCACCTAACTGGGAACAGCGAGAGCAAAAAGCAGACATGGATGGCTGGAAACAGGATCAGCCAGTTCATTTTACTTTTTAGAGGAAGCTGGGCCATTATAAGCCTAGCCGGATGCTTCACTGCACTGCACAGATATATTTTTGGTTTCAGTACTGGCAGGCATGTTCAGTGGTGAGAACATATTGATTTTTTTGATATAAAAAGAAAAATCAGCATGGTTGCAAGTGGGGAATGGACTAGCTGAAGCAGGCTGTAACTCTTCTTTTTTCCAAGGAAACACTTCCGTCAGATTATTTACTTTGTGGTACATCACATGTTTTATTTTCAGGTTGCTTGTTTTTAAACATACGAAGTGGTAACTGAACTAAACAGGAATGAAATATATTAAGAGTAGGATTGTTTCTCAAAGGAGTCTAAATTGGAATGATGATATTTGAATGTTGAAATTAGTTCTGCAATATTCTTTCTTTTCTTTTTTAATTATATTTTATTTGAAGGGGTTTTTTTTGCTATGAATCTGTAGTGGATAAAAAAAGTTGGCTGAAAATAGTGGTAAGATTAGCTGTAGTGTGCTTCAATTAATAATTTTTTTTCATGAAACATGTAAATCACAACATGTCAGGTTGTCCCTCCTACACAGGGATCAAAAGAGAAGGGATAATTTAAATAAATTAAATCCAAGAGCTCTGGGCTTTATGTCAACCTGCATGCCCTAACACACAGGAAAGAATGTGGGAGCATTCCTCTCAATTTATTAAAGATTCCCATTTCTTGAAGCTGAACAGGTGAATGCAAATTTTGTTAATGAGAATAGATATCTACCCATGCTTCCCTCCAGCAGTACCATGAAAGTCACCGGAAGACCTGCCTGTATTAGACTTGTGTCTACTAGCTGATGTCAGGTGATTGAAACTGAAGTAAGCCTGTGGAATTTCACTCAGTGAAATGTAATTTGTTTGCACTCCTACATGTACTTTTGTCAGCATTCATAGGCATTCATATTTTCCATTCCACCAGTGAGGTGCTCCAGAATTTATACTTGCCTCTTGTGGACGCTTTGCATAGCTCTGTGATGCATGTTTATCTGGCAGACAAATTCTTCTTGCTCTTTACAAAAAATTGGGAAGCTTTTCAAATAGCTTGCTGATGCCAAATTCTGCCTTCCTTGTTCTATATTAGTCCCCAAAAGATTTATTTCTTCACTAAACAGTGCCATAAATACGTATGAAAGCTGTAGTTCTAATACTGTTTGGAAGGTTTTTGTAGGTGATTCTGTAAGCATGAAGATATTATGGACAAGAAACTCCTCAAATTAATTGGTTGCTATTTAACCATTTCAGGTCATGTCATATAAGCTGGCAGTGCTTCTTTTAGGAGTGCGTGTTTGAATAAAATATGAAAAGTATATGGTAAACAGAGTGCTGAGGCTGCAGTCATTGACTTTTGTTGCGTCTAGTGTGAGGACCAAGGCTGAACCACATGCAGTATGCATGGTAAAGCCAACTGATGTGACAAATTGCAACAGCATTCCTCAGGAAAGGCTTTCATGGTGGAGAACTACTGGAATAATAATATGAACCAGAGATTTTCAGGTCTTCACTGGACAAGGCCCTAGAGCAATCTGACCTGACTTTGAAGTTGGCCCTGCCCTGAGCAGGGGGTTGGAGTAGATGACTTCCAGAGGTCCTCTCCAGCTTCAGTGATTCTAACCATACGTTAACTGATTTTTTAACTGAGAAACTTCCTCAAAGATTTTGAGTTCTAATGGATGAAACTGGAAATAGTCCATTGTCGTAATAGTAGGAAGGTACAGATGGTTTTCTGGATGAAAAAAACCCCCTGTGATAAGCTTACTTCACTGTAATGACTAAAGCGCTTTTATGGGTAGTTGAAAGAGATCCTATTCAGCCCATTAAAATCACTTCTCAGAACAGGCATAATAAGCCAGTAATTTTCTTGGTTAAGAAAAGCACTTGCTTCTTTTGTTTTTTGAGTATCCACTCAAAATTCTCAGGCTATTTGAATCAAAAACCAGTCTGGAAATATGATTTTATTTTTTCTTGCCAGGAATATGTAAATAAAACAAAGTAGGCTTTTCTCTTTTCCTGGAAATGACAGGATGTCCTTCAATTGTTAAACTCACGTCTAGACCACAGTTTAGAAACATTTTTCACGTTGTCCTAACAATTTTCATGTGCTTTTGATGACGCTTTCTACTACTTCCTTTTGAATGCTAGTTGTTTACCGGTTACCTGTGAAGTCTCTGATCTTCCAGTAGATCCCGTGTTACTGCAGTAAACTGATCATAGTGTTATGTTTAATTCTATAATAATTTTTTTTCTGTTATCTCCCTGTATACTGCTGACTTCAGTGACTTCATCTGCAAAATTCTTCTGAGCTGTGCTGAATACATACTTGTATCCACTGCTTAGACACTTATTGTATTTTCTCTGCATCAGTGAGAAGGAAAGTAGGAAAGAACTGAAGACTAAGACTCATAAGCTTAGTTTATATTCAAGTCATAATAAACCATGAAACTATTTCTAAGCAGAATAGTCTATTTCCCTTCTAAGACTTAGTGTAACTGGCCTTGTGAGCATAGAGGAAGGAGTAGGTTTCAGGTGTTTGTGATTTTGCTGAGGCTTTTGATGCTGTTCAGATCAGCAAATCAGGGAAACATGATGTAGATTAGTATAGGATGGATAAAGTGGGAGAATCTGGTGCTTCATGAGTATGTCTTGTGTCTGATAATATTTTCAGTAAATCGAAGGACAGTAAAATTCAAAATGATCTTAACAAATTGAAGAAATTGTTGGATAAAAATAGGATGTGATTTTAAAACAAATCAAGCAGTCTGTCACAGGTTTTGGTGGGGAACAAGTGGTTAAATGGCAGAAAAAGGCAGTTGAAAACATGAAAATACATCAACAGTATTGCCACTCTGCAAATGACAAATCCTGGGTCATACAAACAAAGCGCTCAGCTTGCAGGATACATCAAAGTTTTCCTCTTGATGTTAGCAAAACATCAGCTGCAGCACTATGTCTAGTTGGAGCAGTATGGCTTTAGAAGGATGTAGACAGATTGGAGATACTTCAGAGACAAGGAACAGCAATAAGGAGTCTTTTAGGATACACGATCTATGAGGAAAGATAATAAAAAATGGCACTTTGGAATTGCTTAATCACAAAGGAAGACTAAGGGGAGACATACTGGTCTTCAAATGCATAAAGTGTTGCTTCAAAGATGGAAGCATTAGTTTTTTTTTTCTCTATACTTACTGTAAGTAGGATAGAAATAGTGAATTTCAATTGCAATAAAGGAAGATTTGGTTAGACATTAGGGAAATGTAATGTATTAGGAAAATGTCTGAGGGTAAGAATCATGAAAGGCTGGAAGATGATTCTCAGGAGGGTTTTCAGTCATCATCAGAGAGCGCAGTTCAGAGGCATCCATGGGGATACATATGGATTAGTGATTTTGCCCTAAATCAGGGAGTGTTAACAGATGTATGTTAACAGGGTTCTCCTCTTGCTCAATTATGCACAGTCCTGGGAAAAAACAGAAGCTCATGGCTGGTGGGAGCCAGCAGCACAGGTCTGTTTTATGTTGTGTAGAGCATCTTTCAGTCCTGTCAGCAGCTCACTGTTAACCTCCAGTGCTAACCTATCCTGGAACTCTGTGCTGTGTCCATGCACTTACCCCTCTCCCTTTATCCTCTGGGCACTGCCAGTTCAGTTTTTGGTGAGCTGCTCATTCTATGCCCCTATGTAAAAGGAAAACACATGTAAACTATAAATAGATTTACTAGTAAACTAGGAAAATAGGTAGTTCGTTCCACTTCAGCTAAGGAAAGCCCGAGTGGGCTGGAAGAGAGCCCAACTGTGTCACGTGAGTGCGAATGTGATCTAGCCAAACAGATTTGATAGAACGGGGAAAGATTGACACAATGGTCCCTTGTGAATTTAAGTTACTTTCTCTGCTGGCTGGATTCTGCAGGTTTCTTGTGCTGTTTCTCTGCACTTAAGATCTCTTACTCAGTTGCTAGAAATGCACTGCTGGTTAATGATATAGAACTGTCTCCCTTCTATTACATAATGTGTATTTGCTTTTAAATGTGAACAGAGACATAGATGGACAAGAAGTCCTAGAATCTTGGGAAATTCCCTGCTATCTTTTGTGACTGTTTCTGAAACCTCATGTTATTACCAGTGTACTAAAGAAACGGGAATCTTTCCACTGCTTTTTTTAAGTGACCTTTTTTTGTTTTTTTTTCTCAAAACCTGTTCCCAGCAGTGTCAAATGTAATCTGTCTGACCTTTCTCTTATTTAACTACTGTAAACTGTCTCTGCTGAAAGCTGGAAATGCCTTCAGATTTCTTTTGATAAAATTATTAGGTGTTCTACACTTTGATGTCGAAAAGGACTGTGTAGTTGACCATTTACTGTTACAGTTGCTGTGTCAAATGAAGCTTTTACAGCTTACACTGATGCCAAACTTCAACAACTCATCTCTGCAGACCGCACACCAAAAGCAATTGTACTTCAACAAAAACATATACATAGAATATACACATATCTGTGCAAATATACATAACATACTATTAACTAAGGACTTCAAGAGCCGGGTCAGAAACGACATGCAAAATCCTATACACTTTGCACACAGCTTTACATGGGTTACTTGATCTCTTGCCAAACTATGCGACACTGAAAATGGACAGTTTTGCCTTTGGTATGAACCTTAAGCAGTACAACTCCTGAGCCAGTCCCTCATAAAAGTCATTGCACAAAATCCATTCCAAACACTTTAATGTCAATTGTTCCTTAAGATTAGGAGGATAAAACTAAGAATAGTTAAAGACAGTGGATTTTGTCCTATTTATCTCATTTATAAACAAAATGGATAGATTTACATTAGGGATTGAGAATGAGTTTGTTTGCAGTGCTAAAACTATTCTGATGATACCTTCTTTCATGTGATCTCTTGCACTGGTGCATCAGACCAGGGCCTCAAATATCAGCAGAGAGTGACCTTTGAATCTGTAACAAGCGTGTTGCTTTTCTAATGAAAACTGTCGCACACTTGGGCCACTGACAAGCAGCTCAACACTGGCTTCTCAAAATAGAAGATGAACATTTTCTGAAGATCTCTCACGGCTGAGCATGCTCTACCCTTTCTGACTCATGAGGGCAAAGGGACTGCAAGCTGGTTCCTTGTGCCTGATTTGAATGCTGAGGAGCCAAGATGGCCTGCAGGAAAAAGACACAGAAGTGAGATGAAGGTACTTTAAGGCTGTGGTCGGTAGTAAGAGAAAACATGCCTTTCTTTATCATTTTTTTAACTCTTCTGTCTCTGAAACGTGTCTCAGTAAGCCCTGAGAGAGTCTGGGTGTTTTCCACCAGTTTGTGAAAAGTATGGTGTGGAGTATATGTCATTAAATACACTCAGAGTGTGGTATAGCATGCTTTAGAGATTGTGGGGAACAGTCACCCCAAACTGATGATTATCCTGAACTGGTTGGTCACATCTAGTCTCAGTCAGGAACAATATACTTTAATCATATTTAGAAAACAAATCATCTGGATATCAGAACAAGAATTTTCTGATTCCCTCAGTAATTTCTGTAAAATCTACAGTTTCCTTTCTATTTTGGATGTGAGGAACAAATGCTCTTTTATCTGCATTTTACCTTTAGTCTGACCCGAGTTCAGTGTTGGTTTCAGGTGACCCGGGGTTTATCCAACCATGAGGCTTTCTCCATCTGTCTATTTAGAGAGCTGACGAGCTGGGACATGGCCTTCTCACAACAACTACCTGCTTTCTCTAATGCATTCTCCAGCCTACCCACAGTGTAAGTAGTGCACCTTTGTTAGCCTTGTGGAGAACTGGTGGCCTGGGATACCCCAGAAACCTCCCCAGCATGAAGCTCAGTGCTGGTGCGCTTGCTTGAACAGGAAGGATTGCAGAGCCCTGCCCACAGGCGGATGGGCCAGACTGACAATTTCTGAACCTTTAAGATCTTGACTTAGCAATCTCAATACGTCTTTTAGATCCGTGTGTCATATTCAAAGTCATCTTTCCTTACTTTGATGAGAATAGTGAGTTATAAATTATACCCTCTGTCTGCTCTTCTTGCATTTTTTCTTCTTTTCCCTATCACATAATTTAGTAGACTTATTCTTCTATTTTCTGGTAAAATAATAAGTTTGTTCTGTCTCAAGAAGCTTAATTAAGACACACAGAGGAACTTAGGCACCTAGACCTTCACTGAAATCATTAGATATTTAGCTAAATGGTAATTTGGTGTTTATTTAAATGTCTCTGTGCACTTGGCACTTGAATGTCAAAGTAAAGCATAATAGGTGGAATAGATTTTCATTATGTCTGCTCCCTGCCTAGATCCTCTCATTCCCCACAAATCATATAAAAATATAAAAGATTAACTTTGGGGCAACAACCACAAGTCACCCTTCTCTGCATCGCCAAATGGGACTATGGCAGAAGACAGATGAAGAAGCTGTGGTAATGTTCCAGCAACAACCTCAGGAGATATACTGACCAATTAACTCATTAAATACCATGGGTTCTGTCATCCATCTTCTTTCTTGTGTTGTATCAGAGAACTGAAATGATACAAAAACCTTTCCAAAACTGGCTGAGGTAGAAGAACAAGCCCTTCTACTTTACCAGGAGAGGACATTGACAAGGAACATCCTGTTTGTGAGGCTCCATGGCTTTGAGAGTTGTGAGTGAAGGATGGAAGTGTCACAGTAGAAGGACAGTGACTGTTCTGATGCCTATGGCAGCATTCCTGGCAAACCCAGGCATTCCTTTTTGGAATTCCTGCCTGTTAATGCAGGTTGAATCAGCATAAAATACCCAAGATCTGATCTGCAACTCGGTTCCTGGAGGCATAAACAGAACACTCACTGAATGGTTGATTGGCTTGCAAAAGTTGAGAAAGGGTAGCTGGAAGAAGATGTGGCAGGATCTGCATACCATGTAGAAGTCCAGAGGTCAGTGAGGATGTGCTCTTACAAGCACTTGTAACATGTGCACGGCAGATCTGCCAGCTGAAAAGTTATGAGACAGTTTAAGGTGTGGTTGTAGTTGGATCTCACTCCTTTTGGCCCACTAAGTGAGATCATATGACAATGATGATTTTGTGCTGGCATGAGTTGGGGATGTGTTGTATCACAGATTCCCTGGTGTAGTCTGTTCCCTTGCGGGGATTTTGGGCCAGTGTTCTTGGCGGTTCAGCCTTCTGTTTCTCAGATCAGTTACTGTCTCAGGAAGTAGTTTTTCTAAGCAATGCCACAGCTAGTCATTATTTCCATCTTGTCATTGTGAAACTAATGTTCCCCTCTAGCCTCCTACCAAGAACTACCAAGGAATGCTGCAGCAACCCCTGAAGAATGGATCTTGGCTTGGCTGAGCTTCTGCCAGCTTCTGCGCAGAGTGCAATGTGTTGCTGGCCATTGGCTTCCTTCAGTGTTAGGCTGTATGCAATATAGAGATATTGCAGAGCTACAGTGCTGGATTAAATCACAAATGGAGTCTTGCTTATGCTCAGACACAAGGTATGTCTTGCAGTATGCTGTTGGTCCAACAGATCGTGGATCCTGCTGTGTTAGAGTTCGTGCTGGAGGGGCTGGGCCCACGGAGCAGACGTAAGTACAGGTCTTGGAGAGGTGAAGAGATGATTGCTCCAGGGGTCATCTTATCGCTGTATTACATCTCACACAGCGTTCAGCATTGTCTTGCCTCTTGCTGCTCCCATTCGATGCTTGTGCGCAAGACCTCAGGGCACTTGTCCTGCAATTCTGATGCATGGCAGCCACAGAATGACTCAATCCACATCATGGTCCGAGATGGTGGCTTCCAGTCAACTCTCTGTGCCTGGGCTCTGTGGTTGTAGATTAGACACTAGTGGTCATCCAGCTTTGGCTGAGGATGTCAGTATTCCTGAAATGAGAAAATAAAACCTGTCGTCTTCTCTGCATTGGCTCTTCATTCTACTAATTTGCTGAAAGTGCTGCAGTTCTTTGCTTGAGCCATCTGTTGGGGTGGTTGGCACTTAGCGAACAGTCCTGAGCAGTGCTGATCCTCTGTGGAGTATGTCTGGGGAAAAGTGAGTGCTGCTTTTCTGGAACACCCATGATTTCATTGTAACTTTGGTGGTACTGTGATCCTTGGACTGTGAGACTCGTGTGAGCAGGATGGATCGATAAAATTGGATCCAAGGAACCGGGGAATCAGATGCAATGGAGAAAGATGGTTCCACAAGTATCTTTTTGCAGGCTAGCTTAATACAGCACCCATCCATGTGAAGGCTTGTCCAAGACAAGAGCAGATGGGTCCAGGTCACGCGAAAGGGAAACGGGCCCCGGAGGGTTAATGAGGAAGCCTGCTGTCCTGCTATATACTGCACTCTTGTCATAAACTGCTGCTCAGTAAGCTATTTCTGGGGCTGTGCCTGTGTTGTGTCTGCATCTCTTCCTGAAAAAGGTAACCCAACTGGCAGTGGAAGCCAGTAGCTTGCAACTGGAGGAGTATGTGTGGGCAGGGAGGAAGGCTGCTGGGAAGGCATGGTGAGAGGTATGGCTCCGACACGTGCTCTAGGCGTGTGGCAGAAATGAAATCTGGTACCAGAGAGTGTTGTGAGGTCAGTCTGGGAATTGTCACAGAGGATGCAGCACTGCTCCAGAGGCTGAGCAGGCACAGAGGTGAAGAGGCTCAGGCCACAGCAGGCTAGGTGAGGGGAGCACCAGCACTCCCTATGGGAGCCTTTTCCAGCTGTAAAACTAGAAAGTAATGAGAAACACAAATAGGTGGGAAGGACAAGCTTTTTACTAGCCAGATAGCAGCTTACACTGCCCTTCAGTTATCTCCTGGAATTACTGGGGAACAGAGGTTACTCTGACTCCCAAATGCCCTGTCTTTATGAGGCGTTTCTCTCTCTCTCTCTCTCTCCCAGATCTCCCCTATAAATCCTGCCCTTTCTCCTAGGGAGACAAACTATCCCTGAGTGCAGAAAATCCCTAGGATTGTTCTGTGAAGTCCTTGGGGCCTCTCCAGGACATACGATCCCAGTCAGGATGTGGATAAGCTCCCAGGAGTATGGGTGAGATGCCTTCCCCTACATGCAGCTGTCCCTGGCATCCCATGCTGTCCTACACCCCAACCCCACCTTCGGCTCTGCTCTTTATCAGCCCCCTTTGGAGCACACCTTGAGCCACCTGTGTGACCTCCAGCCACCCAGAGGTGTCCTGCCACAATGCTAACAGGGCTGTTGGCTCCACCGGGTTCCCCTGCGGGGCTCATGGTGTGGGATGACATCCAGAAGAAGGATAAGCCTCTGCACTGCAGAGGGAGACGTTCTGGTTTGGTGCCGATATTATGCTGTCCCACGGCATGCTAGACACAAAACCAGAGGCTGGAGAGGGACTGAGGCAAGTAACTCATAAAGTCACAGTCAAAGAAGAAATCTGAGGTCAAGATATGGGTGTAAATGACTAGAAATTGGGTGAAAAATTGAAATGGAAAACACATGGCATGAACCTGTGCTTAAAGAAGAGCAGAAGGCACCAGAGGGAAAGAATAGGTTGATCGAAATACACAGAGGGTAACCCCGTAAATCCTGGGGGCACAGCTGCCAGCTGGCAAAACTTTTTGGAGATGTTGGGATCTTTCTAGAAAGTATCAACAGTTTGTTTGATCTGCCTGTGGCATGCCTAATCTGGCAGCAGAAGGCCACAGTGGGTTTTTGCATATAGTGGAGCGAGAGCCTGAGGCTGTGGTTTTACAGCAGGAAGCCTTGAATGTTGTATCAGCAAAGATGTTCTTGCTCCAGCTCCAAACCTCAGGCACCTGCAACGTGTTGCTGCTCTTGCAGGAGCACTGGTCTGAGTGTTTGCCCAGCTATCCTGTGAGCCGCCTCGATCACAACAACCCCATGCAACGCTACAGGATTGGGTAAGAGTGGCTGGAAAGCTGCCCAGTGGAAAAGGACCTTGGGGTGTTGGTCGACAGCTGGCTGAACATGAGCCAGCAGTGTGCCCAGGTGGCCAAGAAGGCCAACAGCACCCTGGCTTGTATCAGGGATAGTGTGGCCAGCAGGAGTAGGGAGGTGATCGTGCCCCTGTACTCAGCACTGGTGAGGCCGCATCTTGAATACTGTGTTCAATTTTGGGCCCCTCACTACAAGAAGGACATTGAGGTGCTGGAGCATGTCCAGAGAAGGGCAACGAGGCTGGTGAGGGGTTTAGAGAACAAGTCTTATGAGGAGCGGCTGAGGGAACTGCGGCTGTTAGGTCTGGAGAAGAGGAGGCTGAGGGGGGACCTTATTGCTCTCTACAACTACCCGAAAGGAGGTTGTAGTGAGGCAGGTGTTGGTCTCTTCTCCCAAGTAACTGTGTTATAGGACGAGAGGCAATGGCCTCCAGTTGCATCAGGGGAAGTTTAGATTAGATATTAGGAGAAATTTCTTTACTGAAAGAGTGGTCAGGCACTGGAATAGGCTGCCCAGGGAGGTGGTGGAGTCACCATCCCTGGAGGTGTTCAAAAAACATGTAGAAGTGGCACATCAGGATATTGTTTTGTAGGAATGGTGGTGTTGGGTGGATGGTTGGACTCGATGATCTTAGAGGTCTTTTCCAACCTATGATTCTCTGATTCTAAGTTGATCTGCCCTGGAAAAAAAACTGAGGAAAAAAGAAAAAAGGGTCATCTCTTGTCTATTTTGTTTTGAAGTCAAATCTCTTCCTTGATATGGTCTAGCATGGTGACGGGGGCCAGTATGCCAGGAGTAAGTGGCTGACAGGCCTGAGCAGGACTACTTTAAGGCACTATAGCTACCAAAGGCTTGTGTTACAGAACCATAATATGAATTTTCCTACAGATGCCAGAATGACCATGACGTGGTGGTGGATAAGTACACTGCTTCTCTGTTTTTACTAAATCTTTATAATAACCTTTCTTCACACAGACTTCCTTACAGGCACAAAAGAGCTGATCATATGTTTGATTAGTTACTGAATGGCAGAGCAGAAATGTAGAGGAAGACAGGAGCCTGACAAACAGAAAGGAGTTTTCTACAGAGTGCAATCCAAGATTTCTTCTACAATGTATGACTTTTCAGAATGCTGTCATGTTTAAAACAGAGAACTCTTGAACAATCTTCTGCTTGCATAAGGAGCTTGTAGTGCCCTGAAAATTTTATGGTCTTCATTATGTTCAAGTTCTGAGAAAGCTCTGTGTTTACTGAAGCTGCTTCATAAGTAAACACTTCTAGAATTAGCTTTACATTTACCAATTAGTTTTGTTATATTTTGGTAATCTTTGTCTAAACAGAATGATGTGAGTGACTAATACAGTTGTCTGCTACCTACTCTCTCCCTTTTCTCAACAGCTTCCTACACAGCATTTGGCCACTTTCAAGCAAATCTGATGGTGGCAAAATAATCTTAAAGACAGCAAGTTTCTCCAGGTGTGAAAACACCATGCAGTTAATAACAGATTTTGACTTCCTGTGCTGATGACGTACCCACTTTTCCCAGATAAATAAGCAAGGACTGAAAGCTCCTGCAGGCATGACTGTCAAAGCATTGCACAAGCAGCAGAGTTAATGGCATGCCGGTCTTGCAGAGTCATGGCTTGTGTCTGGATTTCCCAATGTCTAATCTAAGTGGCGTCCACACTGTAACCCTTTCTTCATTATAAAATCTCCCTTCTTCTTGTCTGTTTTTCTGCAACCTGGAGAATGTCTTGTCTTTGGTCTGTATGGGTCAGATTTCTTGAAACTGGTCAGAGACTGTAAAGCCATCAGGAAAAGGAGGCAACCACATGAGAGACAGATAAACTGTCATACACGGGCAGAGTGATCACATAAAACTTTGTGTTGAATGTGGCAATTTTATTGCTCTGTGATAGGAGGAAAGGGAGGCAGAGTGGAGTGGAGGAAGTGGCACAGGGGAATTCTCTAGTCCATGTAAAGCCTGCTTCAGATAGCTTTATCCACCAAAGCAGACAGCAGCATCTGTGAGCTGCCTACATGTGGCAATGGCTAAGTAGTCCTTGCCATAAACCTCCTGGGTAGGTTGCAGCTACGGGCTGCGGGAGCAGCTGCCCTGGCCATGCAAGTGGCACAGGTATTCTGCCTTTCTGCTTCTGGGGAGGCCTCCAAGTACGAGGAGCTCTCATCTGCAGCAGAGCAGGAACCTTAAATCTTTGTTGCTATAAAGAGGAGGGAATGTAGGTGTTGGAAGAGTCTGCTGACTTTTCCCTCTATCTCTTGCTAGGAATCAAGAAACTAAAAGTCACTCAAAGGAATTTTTCCATCCCCAGAATCCCTCGCCTTGGGAACGCAGCCACAGGATCGAACACTTCATGAGCAGCATAAGCACGGTCATTCTGAATATTTGTTCTCTCTTATCTCTTCATGTTTTCCTTTGAGATTGAAAAGCCTATTTCTGGTATTTGGCTGAATTTAATCTGGGCAGAGTCAGCGAAGCCAGACTTCATCCTTTCATATAATTCTAGCCTAGCCCTGGGGACAAGTCTGAATCCATAGGGACTCTGCTGGCTTCTCTTCATAACTGGTTCCTATCCTCTGTGTTGCTTATTGCACGTGTGTGTGAGTATTAAAAATGAAACACTGATTAAAAGTTTTCCGTGGTAACGGAAAAGGCAATGTGATATGTAGAAATTATTTCCTATTCCGCAGGTTTTTTTGAGTAGTTTTTCTTAGTATTTCTTTGCTTCTGTGCCATACAGTCTATAGCTCCTTGTCTTATAAATGTGCAGTTATATGCACAGCAGATCCATGGAGATCTCTGTGCACCAGGAACAGCACACAGAGCACCTCCAATGACCACAGGCATATTCCCTTCAGAAAGGCTGGGTATAAATTGAGGATAAGTTTCACCATTTGCTGTCAGAACAATAGCTAATGCCTAATGTTGGCAAATACGCAGCTGTATCACCCTTACATAACATCTTTGATACTGCTGCCAGCTAAGTTCGACAGCATTAAGGGCATCTTTGAAGAAAAGTACTTGCGGCTTTTTTTATAATTTGAATGGTATGTCCAGAGTGACTTGCTGAAACAAAATTTTGAAAAGTATGCAAGATTAAAAACTAAAGAGCCTGCCAACTACAGCCACCCTGTTACCTGTGCTACCATTGGCTCTTTAATGATCCTGGCTGCACAATAGTTTCAGGAAGGTCTAAAGGTAAAGTTCAGGGCTTAGCCTCTCAGGTATGCAATACACAGCTTCAGGCGCAGTGACCTGTGGGCTGTGTAAGTCCTGTTCCTGTTCTTCTGGGAGCTGGAGGAGACTTGGGTGTAATTCAGTAGAATTGGGTGTTTATGTAAGTGGTGACTGATCTACGATTCAGAACAAAACCTGGGCATTTCGTTGTAGTCTCTCCTCTCCAAATGGACTTCCTTACCTTATGCCTATGCTTCAAGGAGCCAGTATTGAAGCAGCTCTGCGGAGAGGGACCTGGGCGTCCTGGTGGACGACAGGTTAACCATGAGCCAGCAGTGTGCCCTGGCTGCCAAGAAAGCCAATGGGATCCTGGGGTGCATCAAGAGGAGTGTGGCAAGCAGGACGAGGGATGTTCTCCTTCCCCTCTACACTGCCCTAGTGAAGCCCCATCTGGAGTAGTGTGTCCAGTTCTGGGCTCCCCAGTTCAAGAAAGATGAAGAGCTACTGGAGAGAGTCCAGCGGAGGGCTACGAGGATGATGAGGGGACTGGAACATCTCCCCTACGAGGAGAGGTTGAGAGAACTGGGCTTGTTCAACCTGAAGAAGAGAAGGCTGCGAGGGGACCTAATAAATGCTTACAAATATCTGAAGGGTGGGTGTCAGGAGGATGGGGCCAAGCTCTTTTCAGTGGTGCCCAGTGACAGCACAAGGGGCAATGGGCACAAACTGAGGCACAGGAAGTTCCGTCTGAACATGAGGAAGAACTTCTTCCCTCTGAGGGTGACAGAGCACTGGAATAGGCTGCCCAGGGAGGTTGTGGAGTCTCCTTCTCTGGAGATATTCAAGACCCTCCTGGACAAGGTCCTGTGCAGCTTGCTGTAGGTGACCCTGCTTCGACAGGGGGGTTGGACTAGATGACCCACAGAGGTCCCTTCCAACCCCTACTATGCTGTGATTCTGTGATTCTGTGTATTGAGAGAATCCTCACCAGTGCAAAACTGGGAATTTTTTTGCCTTTTGGCAACGTAGGGGAGATGAAAATGTCTCTCCACAGGCTTTTGAATGTTTTGTGAAAATTAGTATAATTTTAGGCACTCTATTAAGACAATGATTCTTCACTAAGAAGTTTTTATTTTTGCTTATAATTAGTCAGGGTAGATTTGATCTATTTCTGCCTCCAGGGAATCTACTGGAATTACTCCAACTGAATTCAGTGTAGACAAGATCAGACTCACCTGGCTGTTTGTTTCAGTGTAGAATACTTCTGTTTCTGATGGGACTTCCTGGTTAGGTGATTTTATTTGAGATCATAGAAAACATATTCTCCAGTCACTTTTTCATTTAAATCTATTAGTTTGCTATGGCAAAGTTGCTAAGTAGCCCTTGCTGCTTCCTGACCTTTGGCCAAGTGTTCTAATAGTTTCCCTATTAACAGTAAGCAGACATAGAATTTCAGATGGTACCAGCTTTGCAACAGGAATTATGGTTTGGAATTTTGTTGTTTTTTTGGTTTATTTTTTTCCTCCTTGGGGACTCTTCTTGCTCTATATGAGTTTCATGTGAGAGAATAAAATAGCACAGAAGACAAATAGCTACATTAAGCAACAAACAAAAATCGTGACATTGATGCACCACTAAAAATTGTTCTTAAGAGAATCTCTGAGATTGGAAAACATCTCTACAACATGAAAGCCAAAGCCTCTGTGATAGCTTGTTGCAGCTTTTATAGGGATCACCTGGTTTGATCTGTTCATTGTGGTGTTAAGAGCTAGAATGTTCTCAGCTGTGGCCAGATGGAAAATTTACATTTAGATTCTGATGACTTAGATAGGTGCCAGCCCACAGGTTTAATTAATACGGACAGCAAGTTTTCTCATGCATTGATGTGGGTGTACTAATTTCAGCAGAGCTGCTCCCATTTAGCCATCTGGGAATTTAGATTCTTCTGAATTTTGAAAACTTTGAATTGATATTGGTATTGGACTTCTTTCTGCTCTTGATTGCTGCGAAAGTTTTAATGATTTCACTGTGAGCTGAAACTACAAATGAGCATAAAATTTGCATATAAGTAATTACTTTTGTAATTGCTAAGTATGTTTTTTAATTTTTTTTTCAGTGAATTCTACATAGTTTTGTTCTTCCACATTCTACATGCACAGCTGCAGGTCCACTGCCCCGTTGGCAGCCATAGACCCTCTGAATCAGTGAGGGGAAAAGCTGTGCTTTGAGGTCTGCAGTGGCTGGCTGTGATCCTCGGGGAGGTGCTGGTAGCCCAGTTTCTGGTGGGAGGACAAGTCCAGCCTGAAGTGCAAGGAAAGCTAGAGGCACTTGGTGGAAACTGCGTCTGTGGTGCAGGGTTGCATTGGGACCTCTGTGCTGAGTCACTGAACCGGAGCTGTGTGGGTGCGGCAGTGCCAAGTCGACGCTCAGCACCTTCGCGGTGAGCAGCCTCGTGCAGGGCTTGCCATGCCGGGGGCTCTGGTAGCATCTCTGGGCATATGGCATCCAGGGGCCGGGAGCGGGCACACCCTGCAAGAAGATGAAAGAAGAAGTCTTGCTCAGCATGTGGTGGGAGGAAATAAGGCAACCGCTCCCTGATTTTGAATGGCCTTATGCAAGGCTGGTTTAAAAAAAACAAACTAAACCAGAAAATTACTTCCTGTAATGTTGAGATGACAGTCTGCTGCAGTGTGTTAATGTTCATATTTGCACTTGGCTTTAAGAGAGCTCAGACTAAGGAGGAAAGGGATGCAGCCTGTGTCTGGTTTTATAGTGGTCAGAAAAAGATCTGGACACCACTGCAATAAAACTTTTGCTTAGGATGGGAATTTAGAGTAGAGTAAACAGACAAACAGAGCAAGCAAATGACAAGCAATCAGCCAGACATAACCAAACCACTTCCATGTAAACACTCCTGGAAACTGGGAACTGTGGCCAATACGTCATGCTAAGTTCAGAGGAAGAGGCAGCACACGAGATCTTCACACACTGATTCCATGCGTGATGTCTTACTTCTCTTTCCTTTTTGGCCACCTCAAGTGGAATATTTGGGGTCGGAAGAGCCTGCACCACCACTGCTGTGGAACACGGAGGCAATTATAAAACCCTGCTCTGGAGGGGAAGTGAGAAGTGGTGAAGTGCGAAGATGGAGGGATTTAGCTAGCTCTGGTTAGAATGACCAGATGTTTGGTTGTTAAGGGGCAGAGGGCGAAGATCCTTCTTGTATCTTTTTAAGGAAGAGGAAGATGTGCTGCTGGGTCAGATGAGCAGTGGAGGAGCTTGGGCTGAGATCCATATCTTCCCCTGTCATGGAATAATAATGGAAGCAGGATAAACATGCCTGGCACTGCTGCTCAATGGGTGAACACTGCATTTTGTTAGCAAAATGTGAACACACAACATCCCAGAGCTTTTGTCAGGATGGCAACACTCTAGAAATGCCCCAGCCAAGGGGTATAGCTGATCCTCCTTTTTGCAGTGGCCTATCCATTCGTACAGCATCTCTGTTAGCTACTGCCACAGAAACATGACACAAATAGTCATCTTCTTTTGCTGTTTACTTAACTCATTTTCTCCCCATCTCTGTTTCCAGCGTGCTTGCTCTGTCCCTGTTTCACCTAATGCCATCAACTTCAGCTGCTCCACAGACATATCCTGTCTTTTATTTCATCTCACTGCTGTTAGCTTTGCTGCTACCACTTAGTGCAGACCTCTTAAGACCGCTTTACTGAGAAGGCAGGAAACAAGATAGTTATGACACTGTGGAAACAGCCTACTGTTTCTCCTCCAGCAAACTCCCTCTGGACAACAGTGCTGGGAATAAGCTCTTTTTGTGCAGTGTTTTTTAGGAGTTGCATTGGTGGTGTATGTCATGGTAAATTTGGCAGGCACAGAGAGTCACTGCCTTTCACTGCAAAGAGGCACACTAGACTGTCACTGTGGAAAATCAAACATTCAGAAATGCTCCACAATGGTGCTTGAAATCTGGACTGTTTCCCTTGGTAAGGGTGGATGCTCTGGGAGGAACCAAGCGCTGGAAGCAACATGTCCTGAAAGTCAGGACTTCTGATCCCTTCTGCTAACTGGGACAGAAAAGCTGTGGGCTTGGTAGAAAACAGCAAATAGCATGCTGTTGAGGAAATTGGGAAATTTTGCTAGTGAACTTAGTATACTCAAAAAATTCTTCCTGTCTCAGTCTTTTTTCCTTTCAGATTTAGGCTGATATTAAATAAGAAACATACAATATGAAAGCTGCCACGTGATTATTCTTCTTCTGTTTCCTGCCCTCAAACTTGATTGTTTCTTCTCATGTATCTTTGTCAATACAGGTCTGTCCTACTTCACACTACTGTCTAATCCTTCTGTGCATATTATCAATTCATTGAGACAGGGTTGCTACCATGAATTTTGATGCTTAAGAATCCATGGTGTAAGAGACTTCAACCCCATTATGCAACGATGTATAAGGTATTAAAATCTTATAACTGAAATTGGAGTTCAGCTAAGTGAGCATGGAAAGCTTTGATGAAGTGGGTTAAGCAAGCAAAATCTTTTTTCAGCTACATATAACGGAATGGAAACAATCTTTGATAAAGACATTGAATAGGATACAGTATGTTATGAATTATAAATTATTGTATAATTAACTGTTTGTAAAGTAGAACCTGATGTGTAATTTCTACAAGTGGTCTCCTGCAAGACATATTTGAATAGATATATGGACATGGAAAAGTTTAATTGATAGGTATTAAGACACATCTTTGCCCTCACTGAGATTAAGGAATATGTGGAAACACCTCATTTGGTTAGAAGGATTTAATGTTTCACCTGCACTCACTTTTCACTGATCAGTGGCTCCATAATTCACTTAGAACTTAACTGGCATCAAATCGGGAATCACACTTCAGCAAAATATTTTGGTTTTTTGCTTATAGTCTTGAGCCACTGTTAAAAGGATATTAACAAGTTCTTCACCCTTTTGTGAGTAACACAAAATACGAACTCAAAGAGTCCTTGGGGAAATTCCTCTCATGCAAACAAACTCATCAAGCTAGTGGAGGAGCTCTGTCAGTTCCAGTACTGGCTCCAATGTACATTCTTTAGCTACAGCTTCTGTATTTGATGCTCTCCCAGGCAACAGGATTCTGTGGTTAGATTTGGTTGGAAATCACAGTTAAGCCTTGTAACTTATGCCAGTTCTTCTTACTCTTCTTAAGCTATTGGATGTTTTTTCATTTTCTTTTTGCGTTCTTGTGGCTGCTGAATATTTTCCTTCTTTTGTTCCTTTTTTCTTAATTATAGACAGTACAACTAACATGTTTCTGTGGAGATATTTCTAAACATATACAGTCAGAAATATTTTTTAATAAAATAAACATGATAAACATGGGAAAAACTCAGAGAAAAATAGAGAAACTTTTTTTAAGTGTGTCAGCATGACTTGGAGTGACCCTTGATTAGGATATCTTTTCAAAGTGGCAAGCATATTCTGTTGTCTTTTGTTTATCTAAAGATAGGTAGGGCACGCAAAGATTAGCTTGAAACTCTTCACAAATACCTGAAAATCCTTTTCAGGTGCCATAATGCAGATGTATGGACACTTCAGTTTCCTTCTTTTATCTGTAGCTTTGTGTAACATAGAAACCCAAATTGTGCTCTTCTGTGATCTTTCCTCAGTTGCAAGTGGAAGGCAGACTGAATGCTTCTGTGGCTTATTCATAGCACCTTCATGATAACTGTTTGCTGTTCCATCTGAACATGAGGAAGAACTTCTTCCCTCTGAGGGTGATGGAACAGGCTGCCCAGGGAGGTTGTGAAGTCTCCTTCTCTGGAGATATTCAAGACCTGCCTGGACAATGTCCTGTGCAGCCTGCTGTAGGCAACCCTGCTTCGGCAGGGGGGTTGGACTAGATGACTCACAGAGGTCCCTTCCAACCCCTACCAGTCTGTGATTCTGTGAAATGAGGGATAATCATGGGTCTTACACCACAGATCTTAATGTGGTAAGACGATTATAAAGTCTTTCATAGTACTTGGACAAATCAAGAGATACTGCTTGTGCACTGCAATTTAACTATTCTTGGTAGTAAAATGCTGAATTGCCTTCTCAGAAGGAATGGGAAAAATAATATATTGTCCTTTAGGGAGAATCAGAATTTTAAATGGGTATTAAGATGACACCATTTCAAAAGATTTCTGGAACTATTTAGGAGAAAATCTAGGTGCAGTACAGAAGTCGACTTCTGTTGCCAGTAGTGATGGCGTACATTTGGTCAGGTAGTTTTATTATCAGTCATGGGATTGCTACCTTGGACAACTCTGGTCCATTGAAACAAAAATTTCTTTCTAGGTATATATATGTACACCTTTGAAAAACTTTCAGTGGAAATACTTGAAATTTTTGTCAAACTAAATGACAATGGATCTTATAAAAGAAACAACCGCATAGTGGCCTGAACACTCAGCAACAATAGGAGACCTAAATTTAAGTCTTTGTTCTGTCTAGTTCAGAGCAGGGATCTGTACCTTATACTGTTATTGCAAGAGAGAACTTTGGCCACAAGACTTTACTTGTGATGAATCTCCCTTTGTGTTTCCACAGTCCTAAAGGTGCCTGTTTTGGTCTCGGCTGCCGCCGGCAAAAAAAGCGCCACGCGGCCGCCCCTCCCCCCGCCGGCGTGCGGAGGAGAATGGAAAGAAAGAGGCAGAAACTGGTGGGTCGGGATAAGGGCAGTTTAACAGAACAGCAAACAGAGGGAAAACAGGAACAACAACGATACAAATAAGGAGAAAACACAACCACGAACCGTACAACCGCCGCTCTCCCGAAGGAGGACTGGCGCTGCGCCCCCCCCAAGCCGCGAGTGCGTTCCCGCCGCGCCGCCCCCCCCCACCGGAACCCAGCGTGACGTCACATGGTATGGAATACCGGGCTCTGTTCGGCCAGGTGGGGTCAGCCCCCACCCCCCGGCTGTGCCCCTTCCTGGATTCCGGTGAAAATTAACCCTGTTCTGGCCAAACCCAGGACAGTGCCACTTGCTTTCCTGTAAAGAATGTGAATGTTTTTCACGTGAAAAATATATTCTCTTAATAAGGCAATTTTTTTCACTTTGCTCTAACATACACAAGCATTTCAAAGCCAGTTCTTTCCCATGGAAAGGAATGAATCAAAAAGTTGGTTAAGTGCATGTATACCCTTGCTGAGGAGCGGGAAGTGAGGCCTGAAGGAAGCTGCAGCCCATGGAGACCCCATGCTGGAACAGGATCCTGTCAGGAGCTGTGGTCTGTGGAGAGAAGCCCACACCACAGCAGATTTTCTGACAGTAACTGTGACCTGCCAGGAACCCACATTGGAGCAATCTATTCCTGATGGACTGTACCCCATGGAGGGGATCCATGTTGGAGCAGTTTTTGGAGAACTGCAGCACATGGGAAGTTAGTGAAGGACTCTATCGCACACTGCAGCTGTGTGGGTCTTCTCTGGAAAGGATTAGGGAGGACTGACAGAAATGCAAGAGTATTCTTGTCCTTGTGAGAAAACTGTGAGTTCACTGTAATGGGTATGTTAGGCCTGGAGAAATTCTGGGTCTTCCCATTGAATTAACATGGCCCCAGCAAAGTTCTTCTCTTTCCCATCTGCAGATTGGTTCACTACTTGATTTAGCAGTGTACCTAATTTAATCTGTTGGGATTCCTTTTCTATCTTTCACTCCTCTTCCATGATCTCAAAATTTGGGTGGGTTCCTGACCTCTTGAATTTATCTGGCAATGTTATGGTCCTGCACTAAGATTGATAAACAGCATGCTTCTACCAAGCCCACAGCTTTTCTGCCCTAGTTACTGTCCTAGAATACACCTGTGACAGAGGAGAGAAAATGAAGAACCTCAAGGAAAGGCTGCTAAAATTCCTCTTTTTCAAGGAGCAGTCTTGCAGGATCAGTGTGGAAAGTTTCTGTCCAGAACAGGATCCTTGGCAAGGACGCACCACTGCCAGGTGAGAAGCAGATGCCCTCAAGACCAGGCAAAGCATCCAACATTCTTCCTCCTGTTTGCCCCAGGTATATATTAGGAAGTTGTGGGAACAAAGCTGGGAACTGTCTCCTTGCCTGTCATCCTGAACTGCACATGGTGGTTTCCAAGACAGAAAAAGATGGGTATGTGTCAGCTAGGAGGGGCTGAGGAGCTCAGGGTGGCAGGGCCAAGCTGTTTCTGTTGCCAGAACATTTCTCAGGTTACTGCTGAGGAAGAAGGTGGCTGGCAGTAGCTTGCACCAATTGTCTGGCAGTGGCAGCCTGTGCCTTGCTGGTGCTCCCCAAGCACGCACACGCTTCACTGGATGGCTGCACCATGCCTGAACAGTAGCTCCAGTGCTTTCAAGGAGCATCACGTTGACTGTGTGTGCATTGAACACACAGTCTTGTGTGTGTGTGCATGTGCAAAACATCCAGTTTTCTGCAACAGCAGCAGACCCGCTGTTCTTGCAGAAATAGGCTGGGCTGTTCCAAGTGCAGCCGATGCATTCGTGTGACAAAGGACAGCTGTTCACGCGGCTTACCGGAGAGGGTAAGGGAACCGGCCGGGCACTGTTGTGCTACGTAGCAGTGTACTGGGCCATTGATCCCACTTCCCCAAGAGAAGTGTGGTGAGGAACTGAGGACTAGACAGCTATACCTTAGGGAAAAGGCACAAAGCTAGCACAGGACTTTGTGGGCTTTAAGGTACAACTGAACTGGTGACCCCTAAGTAACATTGACCAAAAAAGCTTAGATGTTCTGGTGTATTTCTATCCTCAACACCAGGGATGCTAGAGGCTGTGACAGAAATTTAAGTACAACAAAAAAAAGAGACAGTCTGAGGTTTAAGAATAGGTAGGTGGAGGACAAGGAGAAAGATATGCAGCCGTGTATGCAGTTTGCCTATTATTTTTGACACTTCAAGAGCAAAGGAGGAAAAAACAAATTTTTGCAGCTGTAGCCTATGTGGAGCCACTGTCACATTGTTTGTCGTGCAAAAGTTTTATCTTCCACTTGAAGAGGTAAGGCTGCAGCTGTTTAAACGGTCTAGCTTTCTGAAAGACAATAACATATTTATGCTGTTGCATTTTTTTTAAACTTAAAGAATGGGAAAACTGAATGTTGATATTTATTGAATTAATAAAAGCAAAACTGAAATATACCTTTCTATTTAAATTTAGGTCCTGGAACTATTTCAGGTCATCATATTATTAAGCATCAAACTTGTATGTATTATATTTCCTTTTCCTTTCTTCTTCTGTGTTAGGTAATGTGAAGTTCTCTCTCTGTGATTTACCATGATGCAACACACTGTAGCCCTTGGTTTGGGCCTTTTCCTACACATATCAAAACCAGAGTCTTCTTCAGTTCTCTATTTTTATTCTTTCCACACACGGATGGAACTGAAAGAGTTTCTGCAGCCATTGCATAATGCCGTGGGCTGCCATTAGGTGCTACCAGCTGTCTAGAAGATCTAGTTTGAGTCCTGTGGTAAGAATACATCACAATTCTAATCTAATTTACACTGGTAGAAATTAAAAGTAATTCTATTGAAATGAATGAGCTATGCCAGCCATCTAAATGTGGGGAAAATCTATTAATTTCCAAGGGTCTCTTCCCTTTAATAAGCTTAGGCTTGGTTTAGTGCCTGCTGTAAACAAGGAAGCACTTTTTTTTACAATAGCTACTTATCCAAAATTATCTGCATTAACTGCATTACCTACAGCAATGGCATGGGAAATACCTTATACTGACATTGGTCAGGCCAAGGCAGAAAAATTACAATCAAACTTACAGGCAGCCATAAGATCTGCTATATTTGTGCTCAGTCACATCCCTTAATTTCTTCCTTTAATTTACAGACACAGATATATTTTTTCAATTCTTTGCGGGCTTACCTACGTTTTTCTTCTCATGCAGCCTCCATATTCCCACGCATCAGATACCAGCACATGGAGCCTCCAGCAATATCTGCAATTTTCTGCCATGTATCGAAGCTGCCAGCCTCTAGTCCTGGACCTGCTTTGCTCTTCAGATGACCCATTTGTCTCTAAGTCCTCATGGGAAGGTAGCTACCCCTCTTTACCTTCTAGGCACTCCATGTGGAGCCTCCCCAGGACATATGAAATGAGATTAGTGTGTGTAGGGCTGCCATGATTATGATGCTGAAAAATCCACCTTATTGCAGAGTAAGCTTGATGGTATCTGTAGTTACAGCAGTGCTCTGGGTACTCGTCCAGTTCACTGATGAACAGGGCCTTGAGATCCTGAAATCTGTCATTTATCTGAAAGGAGCCAAACACCAGGATGCTCAAGACAATCCTTATACTTGCCTTGGGGAAGGTGGTAGTGTAGATACACAGGAGACATCCCCAGGGGAGGTCAAATTGCTGTTGCCTGGCTCTGATGTTAAGGTGAAGTTGAGAAATGTCCATCAGTGAATTTGGAGTGCTGGATGGGGGTGGGGTTGTAGTGTGGTGCATACACAATCTCCTCCTGGTGCTGTTTAGTCGGCTTTTCTAATCTGCAAGTGATAGCGGTTTGTGTTCCTGTGAAAATACAGGCCTGTTTTGGGAATCTGTTGGGACTCCCATCTCCTGTATCTGTCTCCTTCTTAGCCCAGTTTCTGGTCAGGTCCTTTCCTTCTTCATCTTGGGTTCCTGCTTGCATCCCATATGTGATCAGCTGTCATTTCTGGCTGGGTCCCTACCATGTATTTACAGTTCTTCCTTATTATTAGGACTGTCTCCCTACAGTCTGTCCTGTGTCTGCTCTATGACAATGCAGTCTTAAACACCCAGAGAGAAACCTGCTGTCTGTCTGCCCGGCTGTCACCAGTGCTGCTAATCCTGGGGGCAGGCGGGAAGGCATTAGGTTGGTGTTGTGGTACCAGTGGAGGTGTTTGCATCTGTGACGCACCATCTTTGCTGTTGCTTTCTTTCTGGAGGTGCTCCTAGCTTTGTGCTATCTGGCATAACTAAAAGTAACAGACACGCAGATGGAAAAAGAAGAACAGATTTCTAGAAGCAGAAAGTGAATTTTGACATGTGTTGCTTATGTTCCAGACATCTGTACCACTATTGCCACATAAAGAAATCACATGTAAGGGACAAAATATGACATATCTATATGTCTGCAGTTACAGTGCATTTACAGTAGTACTCCACGTATTTTAACACGGATGTTTAAATACAGCTACAGATGCAGATCTTTGGCAGGTTAGTGGGCGTGCAGAGTGGTTGCTGAGATTAACTTCTGTCAAATGCTACCATATCTAAAACTGCAACACACCTGTGAGGCCTCAGAATAACTTTTCAGATGCTGGTCACATTCAGTGCTTGACTGTTTTGCTGAATCGGACTGTGTTTTGGCTTAGGATAAACATTGTGACTGATATGCCGCATCCTGGAAGTGTTTTAGCTGTGTGGCCACTGGCAGCCCTCTAGCAATGTGTTCTTCCAAACATTTTTCTGTTGCTGTGGCACATATTGTTTACTTTATTTGCATTCAAATGTGCTTTCTGTTAAACATTTTCTGTATTTCTTTTTCTTTTCCTCCTCACTTCATCAGGTGCAGCAAGGCTGACTGCTGGTGTAGGGAAAGGTGTCACAGGAGCCAGTGCCCAGCGTGGACCACAGAGCTTCCCTCCAAGCTGGTGAGTCATGTAGCATCTCTAAAGATGCAAATCCAAATGGCAGATTAGATCCCTGTCTAGGTTCGAGCTGCAGAGGTTGTTTGGAATCCAAAGTTATACTGGGAACAAACTGGTTCACTAGTGTCATTTTACAGCTGATCTTCTTCAGGGCAGAGATAGACCACAAAATAATTACATCTTTAGGGTCTTAGTTGTGTGACCAGTGTACCAACACTGTTGACAAACCCCTGTTGTGAAAGGGATCCCACCAGTAATGGATGGCATGAGGGACGCAAGGATATGTGAGATTTAGGGTACATGATGCCTGTTTCCCAGTAGCCACCTTCTTTCTTTTGTTCATCTTGATTATGGCATGTGGTCTCATAACCCATTTAAAATGTATTTACATAGAAAGTGATGCCTTTGAGCTAGGGATAGAAGTACTTATTTACACTTAATGTGTTTAGCATCATTCATATGCAACTATGTAATCTAGATTAAGATTTTGTTTTAGCAATAAGGTATTTTAGAAGGAGTTTCCTTGGGCACTGAGCAGTGTTCTCGCTGGAGTTCCTGTCTACACACATCCTAAAACTTGCTTTGAATGACAGTGCCAGAATATGTGTGTTTAGGAACGGGGTTCTTTCCTAGGAGGTTGACCATTTGTTACTGATCTTCAAGAGAACACTTTAGTTTTGAATCTAAATATATTTATACTTATTTCATTTGTTCTTCTGTATCATTTATTATTGTTGTCTGTAACTACTGTTGCTGCACTGTTGACAAGAGACTAAAGATATATGGTGGAGCATGGTGTGATGGCTATCCTGTGGGGACAACAGCTGAGGTAGAGTAAGCCAGGAGTTATGTCTTAACAGAATGGCACCTTTTGTGACTGCCTACAATGTCCCAACAGCAGAGAAGGCGTTGATTAATTATAGTGATTCAGAAAGTTATTGCAATGATTCAGAAAGAGCTGCAGTCAGAAAGAGCAGAAGAGTTATGTTGAAATTAAACTTTAAAGACTAATTCCAGGAAATAACTGATTTTAGACTAGTGACAATTATATTATTTTTTCTGTTAATGGTCTGGTTGTATCTTGTAACTAAATATTGAGAAAATATGTAAAGCTGCAAAGCTGTCACAGCAAGGGGTAGGGGTTAAAGGACTCTGGCTAGCACAAAATGTTAATGTCTTGTTCGTGTAATTTTGAAGTCATAGCTCCTAACATGTGCAGTGATTTAATGATCCCATTAAAGTTAAGAAGTGCATTTAGGACCTGGCACAATAAGAGAAAAAGGCATCCATTTAAAGTAATCAGCTGCATATTTGTGGCCTTGTTACAAGAAGGATGAGGCAGAAAAGAGAGAATTCCTCAGCAGTCCCTTAGCATGACAGCAGAAAAAAGGAAACAGATGCACAGAGCTCTCTTAGATCATATATCTAAAGTAGGTGAATACAGACTTAGTCCTGATGAAAGCAACATTTCCTCTGGAAATGAAATCTAAAGTATTGTAATACCTAACGATTTTGTACAGAGCCCAGCTCCTTGGGGCTTCTCACAGAGAAATATTTAGAGGATATGCAGAGAAGAGCCAGAATAGGCCAAGTTCTGGTTGTGACAGCAAGCCTGATCATGTGTAAAATACCTTCACGCTTGCAAAAGGTGCCTGGTTAGGGGCCAAGGAAATTAATATCAGCCATTATATTTTTGCCAACTATTTGTGGAACTAAAGCACTAACTGCGTAAATTCTGCTTCATTTGCTGAGGTGGTAATAGATACAGGAGATTCAGCAGAATTAGACTGAAATTTTTTAACCACCATATTTTCAAAAAGAATCCTGGACTACACATTATATACCCCTAAGCATACATAATGCTGTGTGAGAGAGTGTCAGAAGTCCCAGCTGTTTAATTCTGGATTGCAATGTATACAGAAATGTTTGTGTCTTAAAATACTCTCCTACTTTGGGGACTAATTAGCAAGTTTCAAAGATAGCTAACCAAAGGGAAATTCAAGGGTAGCTAAACTAGCATGCTTAATCATGCTAATGTGATCATGCAGAAAAGCAGAAAAAAAATGTTCTTTTCATTTTTGTGTGCTTGTCATTGTGCAAAAGATGTTCCCTTCAGTGAAAGACTTAACAAACTGCTGCTGTGTAGCCTAAAGGAGCAAAAAAGATGAGGTGGGAAGCACGATAACAATGTACGAATATGTACAAGGCTGATGTAAAAAGCAAGGGAACAAGATCTTCTCCATGTCGTAGTGGGTATGGCAAGATGTGGAGGGCTGAAAATACACCAAGGGTTCATTTTGACATTAAGACAAACTTGTTAAGAGAGTAGAGATTGTGAAACATCAGTATGAATTAACTAGAGAGTTTTGGAGTCTCCGTCTCTGGAGATAGGACAAAAACATTTTGGTTAATCCTGTGTCAGGACAAAGGGCTGCACTAAATGACCGAGTCCTTTCTAATCTCTCAGAAAGTAACTGGTAGCTTTTAAAGCGGAAGGGCATCTATTTTAAGGTGGCTGGAATTTCCAGACCTTTCTTTTTAAACATGAACTCTTTCTGGAGTCCATTGTTCCACAGGAAAAATTCTTGGGTTTCACTATAACTAGAAGTCTTCGTTTCCTGTCTGATATCACAAACAGTACTGTATTCTCAAAGAGAAAGTCCCAGATACCTTATTAGGAAAAAAGAACAAAACCAAAGAAAAATCCCAAAGGACATTGTAGTGTGACAAAGTAAAAAACTTTGTAGTGTAACACTTCCTTCACCGCATGTTTTTTTCTCTTGCTACCTCCTGCAGTCTAACCCAAATTAGTCCCACAGCAGAATTTGGGTAGCTAATGTATCAGTAGATGCCAGTGTCTGCAAGTGAGTTCTCAGTGCTGAGCTGCTGAGCCCGTTCCTTAGCTGGGTTCACAAACTGGGCAATTCCTTGGCTGCCTTTCCTCTGGCATGCGGTCCTCTAGATAACAAATGTGAATAACCTAATAGTTTAGGTATCTCCTGGAACAGAAAGAATCGATTTCAAATTTACACAGGAATGAATATTTAATTATGCATATTGGAACTGCTTCAACAACAGTGATCAGGAAAGAGATGTCCTCATATAGCCCAGACTCCTGCTTCTGGGAGGTGGGAGACTTGCATGCAATTTTCTGCTCCAGAGTGAGGAGGAGATTCCAGTCAGGTTCAGCCATATCTTGCGTGAATGTTAACATCTGCTGCACCAGTTAGTATGGGGTTAGAGTGCAAGAACGAGGAAGAACACCTGGCTTGCATTTCTGTGTTTGATAGTGTGGCAAGACAGGAAAGAGACAGGCATCATCCCATTTCAAGTCATGCCTTTAACTCCAAGAAGACTGTTTTAGTATTTCTAGATTTAAAAATTCTGCTTTGCTTTTTGGCTCTGTCATGGACTCCCCTATATACCTATCCACACTAAGGTTGTCTGTAAGTCTGCCCAGATTTGTTAAGTGGTGAGTGTAAGCATATGACTGGGTAGGTCCTCAGGTGGACTGCTGCCTAGAAAACAAAAAATCTTCTTGCTTTCTAGTGATAATAGTTTGCCTCTTCGATCCCAGATGCTGGTTTGAATCCAAGTAGAGCAAGACTTCACTTCAAGTCCTATTTTGAACTACTTACAGCTTCTAACGCTTTCTTTTCTTTGCTGAAATGTTCTGGACCTGGTTGCTGTCCAGACACAATGTGTTGATTTAATTTGGCCAACAATATTTTCAGTCACATTTGGAAGAACGATTACCTCCATTTAAGTAAAAAATGAATACATGGCTATCTTTCTCTGGAATAGGTCCACAGCTGGGAGAAGAAAGTAGGAAAATAGTATTTCTTGCTGAGAAATGGTTTTTCATGTTCTGCTGTTAGTTGGTTCGGACTTGGATGAGTTAGAGGATGTTGAAAACTGCATTTCCTGGAGGATCTATGTGTTTTTATTGTGATGTATGTAGGAATGCCTTTGGAAGTGGGAGAAGGAAGCTGATCTCTGAAAGACTGTTTGACTCCAGCCTTTACACAGAACAGAGCTTTTATTTTGTGTCCAGCTCTCAGATTCCAGCTCACGAATTTACTCATCTGTTTTCATTTACAAATAAAAAGAGAGCCTAATATGCTGCACTGACAGCAGGTTAATAGACTCGTACGGTTGTAAAGGCAAGCAATGGTGAGAGGAGAAGTAACCCCACAAATTTTCTATGCATTTCCTCTGCTCTCCCATACAGTGTATATTCCCTTGGTCACCAGGTAAGTGTAACTCTGTCCTGCAGTCCATTGGCATTGAGCCCCAAGGACCTTGTAAGGGGGCCACAGCTCAGGAATCCTTGGAAGCAGCTGTTAGTGTAACTGTTCAACAAACCACTAAACCGGGGCTCGCTACAGGGTGCCCAAGAGTACCTGCCCATGTAACCTATTATATTCAAAATTGCATTGAGTAAGGTTGCTTGTTACTTTCCTCGTAGCATCTTTATAGGGTGGTCTTTGGAAGTTCCTCACGCCAAGGTGCTTGATGTCAGGGAAAGGCTTTTGAGTGCTGTAAGAAGATCTGAATAGCGCTCCTACAGTAAGACCCTTTCTCAGAAGAGGCATCTCAGTAAAGGAGCTGCATACCTTGCACAGGCAGTTGCTGATTGGCTGTTTGCTAAAGGTACATATATAAAGCTAACAAAAAGTGTAATAAATGGACTACTTTGCAAGTTCTGATGTCTCATGGTATATTTTCAGGCACTCATGATCATTTCAGTTTTTCTGATGGAAGCAACAGCCATGGATTTTATAAGATTTAAAAAAATCTTGGCAGCAAGCTTCCCAAGGTGGTTATTCCCAACATTTCTATAGCTAGAACAGAAGTCAAAACTGCTTTTAATGTATAGTTATTTAAAATTACAGGCTAACTTGCAAGCCTGGAAGAGAAAGAGGACAAAACCATTTACAACAGCACGTTGTAGCAATTAAGGGTCTTACTCATAAGGCAGTTCCTCCAGAAAGTCTCTAAACTGTCACGACCCACCCCTTCTCCTCCCCTGTGCTCACCAGTTGCTTTTTCACTTGATTATGGTGATACAAAATTACCCTTTGGAAGACCCAACTTCAGGACAGCCGTCCTGTCTTTCCCAGGCTTTTCAGCCACTGCTGACGCTTCCCTTTGGTATCTTGGCAGTTGTGTAAGCCATGACCAAGCGGATGGCAAACTCCCAACTGCTTTATTTCTTCTGTACAGGTTTATTAGATGAGGCAAGGCACATCGGTGTGGGCACTGGTAATGCTGCGCGTACTGCAGTAACTGGGCCAGTTCCAGGTTCCAGAGTGTTCCGTTTGCAGCCCGAATGTCTTGTTCTGACATAGCTTTTCCCTGTGGCATTAAACTTAAAACTGGTGATGCCAAGTCATCGTCTGTGCTGCGGCGGAGTCCGGCATGGCAGCGCGGGACTTGCCGAGCCGCTGGACCCTGCGGCGACCGGAGGGGAGGGAGCCTGTGCTCGTCCTCCGACCCCAGCAGCGCTACCAAAGCCGCCACGCAACACGGAACGGCGCTGCAGGTGTCATTCTCGGCCTGGCGGGACACGCATCGAGGGCCGGGACTGGCTCAGCCCGCGGGCCGCCTCCGCTCCGCCCGCGCACGGCTTCGCGCCCCGGGCAGCCCCGCGGCGCCGCCTCCCCGGCCCGGAGACAGCCGCCGGCCGGGGGGCGGGCCCGGGGCGGGCGCGCGCGGGGCCGCGCGGACACAGGCTGCCACCTGCCGAGCGGGGCGGGGGCCGCTCTGCGGCGCCGGGGCCGGGGGGGGCGGGGGGCAGGGCTGCCGCCGCTTCCCGGGGCGGCCGTCGGCAGTGTAACGAAGCCTGGAGGGGTCTGCATCCGCAGGGACTTGGCTGAGAGGGTCGCAAATACCGAACTGTTTAGTGAGCGCTGTCCGCTCGTGGATGGAGGAGGGAGCACGTGTCTGGTACAAACGGAGCTGCGCCCGCCTCCCGCCGTAGAGGAGTGCGGTGTCCTCCTGCCCCAGAGACAGGCCTGGCACCGCAACACCCGCTGAGACCACTGAGCGGCTGGAGCGGGGCCAGAGGAGGCCGCAAAGGTGATCCGAGGGCTGGAGCACCTCTCCTGTGAGGAGAGGCTGAGGGAGTTGGGGCTGTTCAGCCTGGAGAAGAGAAGGCTGCGGGGAGACCTGACTGCAGCCTTCCAGTACCTGAAGGGGCCTACAGGAAAGGTGGGGAAAATATTTTCAGCAGGGCTTGTTGCGATAGGACAAGCAGCAATAGCTTTAAACTAAGGGAGGGTAGATTTAGACTAGATATAAGGAAGTTATTTTTCACCACGAGGGTGGTGAGACACTGGCATAGGTTGCCCAGAGAAGTAGTGGAGGTCCCATCCCTGGAAACATTCAAGGTCAGGTTGGACGGAGCTCTGAGCAACCTGATCTAGTGGTAGATGTCCCTGCTCACTGCAGGGGGGTTGGGCTAGATGACCTCTAAAGGTCCCTTCCAACCCAAACGATTTTGTGATTCTATGGTCACCGCCATCCTTCCCCATGAACCACAGTGAGACGCAGAAGCGTGGAGGTGCCAGGGCATGACCAGCCCCAGCAGGGACAGGAGCTACCTCAGCAGAGGGCTGGCAGTGTGTCAGAGTAATCTTGGGTGTCATAAAATGGTCCTTACAGCTTTGGATACCCCAGAGATATGTCTGGAGAGGGATCTTCATATAGCATGAAGGAAGGAACAGGAAAAGGCCAAAAAAGTGAATGTAAATCTTCAGATATTCATAATCTGGAAAATGTAGGAATCCCATTAGTGACTGTAGGATAAATGTGCAGGAAATGAAACTTTGTACTTTTGCTTCGTTTTTTCTTGTTTGTATCTCAACGACACACATACAGGTATATTTGTCCTCTCCTGTGGACAGCCAGTCATAAGGACACCACTGCGGGAAGACGTAGGGGAGGCAGGGTCAGCATCACCTGTGTGCCGCGTGTCCCTGGGCACAGGAGGCGGAGTGCTGTCCCTCCAAGGACTGCACCTTTGGCTCTCCTGCCATCGCTCTCCGTCACTAAATCCTCCCCTGCGTTTGTTCAGGAGCCTTTTTTCAGCATCCCAGATGCTGGTTCCTTCCTCGTTTGCCTGCAATGAAAACAGCAATATGTCACAGCTGCTGGTTTATCGGGGGAGCAAGAGACCTCTGTTTAAAGCTATGGGAAAGGGCCCTCTAGCACTCTGTCTGCCTTAGAAGTCTTGCTTTCAGTTTGGAAAGGAACTTGAACTAAAAACCACCAAAAAGCTATCCAGAAAACATTGAGTGTACATTAAGTTTTGTGATTGTTCCCACATCCCTCCTAATACTCAACCACAGCTCTGTGCTAGAGGCTAAATACACATGGTGGGCATTTTTCCTCTAGCTAGGAGTGGGATAGCAGGAATGCGAGCTTCCCTTTCAAGTCCAAAATCAAAGTATTGACAAACAGTAAGAGAGGAATGTGAATTTTGAGGCTGTATCTTCCCTCAAACAAGAAGGTGGTCCAGCTCCAAGGCTTTTCCCAATACAGTTTTATCCTGCTCATGATTTTTTTGTATTTTTTTCCTTTGCTCTTCCCCATACAGGAAATAAGCCTACGGCTCTCTCACACTTTAATATGCTTGTCATGCTGTCTGTGCAGAAACGTTTCAGACTCTGTACTCAGCACTTAATTTCTCAGTCATGTCTTTTCAAGGACTGGCAGCCTGCAGGATAACTTTAAAAATCATATATTTGATCTTGCAGCAATCCTGTATACTGGAGCTGTCTTGAACCTCTCATGCTTTCTTCTGGTGCCACACTGTAACAGCGATCTCATTTCTGTCTCCTTGCAGGTGTTCAGTTTCCTTGCAGGGCCAAAGGAACTACTCTACAGTTTGCAGCGTGGGTGAGCAGATGGGGTGGGTGTGCGCAAGCTAAGCAGCCTGTGGAATTTCTGAACAGAGCCTTCGCTTGTGTGGTCACTTTCGACTTGCAGGGGACTGAAGTAAGATCATCCTTCTGGCCTTGTATTTCTATGTTCCTGTTCTTCTATTGCTTTTATTTTTAAATAACAATTGTTCTGGTTTTACTATTTAAATAGCAAATGCAAGTGTTTTGCAAAGTTTTGGCTTCCTGAAAAGGGAGCTTCCCCTTTGAAATCTACTTTTCAAAATGTGCCAAGTCATTCCCTCGGCAAGTTTCTGTTTCAGTTTCCACTTGCTTTTCTGAGGCTGAGTTTCCATAAAACCGGAGAGTTTCAGTTTTCAAAGTAATTTCTGTTGCTTTCATTTTTTCTTTTTTGTTTCTTTTCCCCTACCTAAAGTTGAGAAAAGCATTCTCTTATGCTGCTCATGAAGCAGCCTTGCTGTTTGGGAGAAAGGGCCTGGTCGCTGCAAGTGTGCAAAGTGCAGAGCACAGAGTGAAGACACCAGAACTGTATTTCAGCGAGCAGCTAAAGCAGGGGCAGTCATCTTGCTTATCAGCATGAGACTTGGCATGGACTTTCTTTCTGAGAAGGACAGGTAAGAGCAAAAGGTGAAACAGTGCTCATACAACCTGCTGGGTACGATTTTCCCGTGCAGCCCTAGTTTGAAAAAGAGGCCAGAAGCAGGAGGCAATGGAAAGCCGGGCACGTTACTGGGGGTCAGCGGAACTAAATCACTGTCAGTCCCTGGTCCAGGGACTTTAAGCTTGATCAGGTAGCTCTAGGCTGCACTGCTGACTGCGGTGTAGACACATGTGCACTCTTTTGGAAAACTAGCTGCACGATATAATCAATCCTCTTATTTGATGCACAGTGTTCCAGTTAAGAAAAAAAACGATGATGTATGCTAACCACTAGAGTTAGCAGCAGTCTGGGTTCAGCCTTGCAGACATCTCCTGAGCAGAATATGACTCATTGCTCAGGGACTTTTTTTCTTTTAACCATCCATGTTATACCGAGTTTGGGGAATTCCAGTGTGATGAAAGCAAAATTTCTCACTCTATTTCACTGCCACAAGTTTATGAGGTTTGGTGCCTCCATTTTAAGACCAGCTTGGTTCAGATCAGTTACATCAACTGACCCACTGAAGCCCTGAGAGGTAGACAACCTTAGGTTCTGGTGGCCAGATGCCTCACTCTGAGAGAGAAAGCCGGAAGACAAAATGAGCCAAAGTTTAGGTCCAGCACCGGCCAACATACCTTTAAGCTACATTTATGCCTTCCTGGGTGAGACACGGTACAGGGAGCAGCCTGTAGACCAGGGCTTGTGAGAGCATGGACCTTTCCTTCCTTCGTGTCTTGGCTGTGCTTCTACTTAACTGCAACCTGGGAAAGACGGCAAAGCCTATGCCACTGCTGTGCTGCTTTTCTGAAAGGCAGACATGTTATTCTCCTGTATATGTGGAACCTGGCCAACATATGACAATGAGCAACACACTTTTGCAGTATGTCAGATCTGTACACAGGTGGTACAGGCACATGTCATTTGTACAATGCTATGCCTGAATCGGTTCATAGAGGCACAAGTCTGGTACATGGCTGTTAAACCATACAGCTACAGCACCCTGAAGTTTCTCCTCTGAAAAGCAGCACAGTGTGGGGATTTTGGCAGTGTAGCAATGGCAAGATGATTGATGAGACACTTAGAAAATGCAGAAAAGTTAGAGGCAAGAGGCTCCAAAGTGGGGTGGAAGGTTTTTCCAAGTGCTTAGCATCTATCTGGTGCTGAAGGCTTGGGGGAGTGCTGTACAACCTAAACTGACACTGGGCTTGGCAATCAAACGTGCTCTATGGCCTTCAGACCTTCCACGGCTTATGAAAGACCTATGAAAGGCTTAAAGTTTTTGAAGCTAATCTAAGTCCTGCATTTCATTTCAGGCTCCTGCTTAACACTATATGCAGATTTCTAGCTGTTTTCAAGGGCCACGTGCTGCCCTCCCAGGCACCTCACTTCCAGCAGTGTGACCTAGAGCAGCCCCACACAGCCGTGGGTGCCCGGCGTTGCCCAGGGGTTGATGTCCACCCAGCGGCCATGTTTTGGTTTGGCCTGGATAAATGCCAGGTGCCACCAAAACCGCTCTATCACTCCCCCTCCTCAGCTGGACAGGGGAGAGGAAATATGATAAAAGGCTCGTGGGTCGAGATAAGGACAGGGAGAGATCACCCACCAGTTACTGTCACAGACAAAACAGATTGAACTTGAGGAGAAAAGGGAGTTTAATTCATCACCAATCAAATCAGAGTAGGATAATGAGAAATAAAACTAGATCTTAAAACACCTTCCCCCCACCCCTCCCTTCTTCCCAGGCTCAACTTCAATCCCGTTTCTCTACCTCCGCCCCTGCCCAGCGGCGCAGGGGGACGGGAAGTGGGGTCTGTGGTCAGTTCACCACGTGTTGTCTCTGCCACTCCTTCCTCCTCAGGGGGAGGACTCCTCACACTCTTCCCCTGCCCCAGCGTTGAGGTCCCTCTCACGGGAGACAGTGCTCCACAAACTTCTCCAGCATGAGTCCTTCCTATGGGCTGCAGCTCTTCACGAACTGCCCCAGCGTGGGTCCCTTCCACGGGGTGCAGTCCTTCAGGAACAGGCTGCTCCAGTGTGGGTCCCCATGGGGTCACAAGCCCTGCCAACAAACCTGCTCCAGTACGGACTCCTCTCTCCACAGGTCCGCAGGTCCTGGAAGGAGCCCGCTCCAGCACGGGCTACCCGTGGGGTCACAGCCTCTTTCAGGCATCCACCTGCTCTGGTGTGGGGTCCCTTCCATGGGCTACAGGTGGATATCTGCTCCACTGTGGACCTCCATGCAGGGGGACAGCCTGGTCTTCATCACGAGTTGCAAGGGAAGACTCTCTGCTCTGGCATCTCGAGCACCTCCTCCCCCTCCTTCTTCACTGACCCTGGTGTCTGCAGGGTTGTTTCTCTCACATCGTCTCACTCTCTTGACTGCCATTTTTACCGAAGTTTTTTTTCCCCTTATTAAACATGTTCTCACAGAGGCACTACCACCGTCGCTGACTGGCTTGGCCGTGGTCAGCAGCAGGTCTGTCTTCGAGCCAGCTGGCACTGCCTTTATCACACATAGGGGAAGCTTCTCGCAGAAGCCACCCTTAAAGCCCCCCCTTCCCCCTCCCCCCCCCCAACCCTGCCACGCAAACCCCTAACAGCCTGGCACCCTGCTACCAGACCTGCCCTGCCCTTTCCAACCTGCGGGGCCAGAGCCAGCAATGGGACCCCAGTCCACAACGGGACTGTAGCCCACGCGCCCGCACACCCCAGCTGGCAGGCGGGAGCAACCCAAGCAGGTCTCCTCACCTCTCCTCCGACTCTTGACACTGGCTGGAGATTCTAGGGAACTGATGGCAAAGCCAAAGAAGAAAGTCATCCTGCTTACTGTGTTACCTGGAGAAACCAAACCTTTCCACTGGTCTCCTCTTCTGTTGAAAGGTTTTGTGAGACTTTGCATAAATGGGTGTGTGAGCGGGAAAGGCCTCACTGCAAAGCAGCCCAGTGCTACTGGTTCTTCGAATTGAGGAGCTGCGCCCTCTGCGCTCTGTGATGGAAGAAAGGTAAGGTGGGTTTTTTCAGGAGACCGATCTCCCTTTTCGTGATATACTGAGCTGAGTAAAAGAAAACCTAAAAGTGACATCTGTAGATTGCACAATAAGAAGTCATGCACTATGTGGGTTTATTTTTTTTTTAATGACGATGTTTTCATTGTATCAGTTCCTGCATTAGAAAAAGCTAGTGTAGCACACTTGCATATGGAGACATCATAGCTTGTGCAGGTTGCCTTCCAAAACCCATGGTTCTGCTGTGCTGCTTCGGCTCCTGCTTCTTTGAAGGGTTTTAACAATAGAAAAGGCTTGCAATCATTGCACAGAACAGGGGAAACAATAATTTTTACTTGGCACTGGGAGCTTTTGCACAGAAAACTTGCACGTATATACACACATATAAATACACACACACATATACAAAACTTGCTATACACACACACAGGTGCTTTCATACAAGGGAGAAATCCCATTTAAAACAGAGTAGAATTTAATTATACAGCAACATCTGTATTAAAAATTAGTCAGATGTATATTATATAACTTTTTGTTCAAGTATTCCTCCTGGTACACTTCATAGACTCAACACCAGAGTTTTCACTTTGAAAAATGCAACATCCCACAATTTTAACGTAAGCAAAACAGTACATTGATTAAGTAATGCAGGATCATACATTTAGACTAAACCTTTTCTTCAAACAATGACTAGTTCGTGTTTCTTGTTGCAGTGAATGCTATAACTGGACTCTTCTATTTTACCTTTTGGTACATAAGCCATAAAACTCCTCCTCCCAGTTGTTAACAACTGAAAAAATAAAAGCTAAAACTTTTTTAAAGGAAAAATACTGCTATAAAAATCGTAATTATTCCCTGTTCATATAGCTTCCTTGAATCAAGCTTCCAATGCAAATGGCATTTAAAAGCTTTGTTATTATTAGAAAAATACTAATTCAGTCAGAAATAATTTTCAAATGACTCTGCTATGTCGCTTCCAAACTACCAGAATAGGTTTTACTTAGCTCAGCACTATCATCATAAGAGCTTCTACCTTCCTGAGCGCAGGTTTTGCTTTGCTCAGTGTCATCACTATCAGACTGTCCCCCTTCCTGACAGCTAGAAACAGCTGCCTTCAGTTTTTCCTCGATTTTATCAGCTGCAGTGCACATTTTAAACTGTCTCAGACTGCTTATTAGGGTTCCATAGGCTCCTTTCATCCCATGTCTTTGATACCAGACTTGAAACAGCTTAATCTTCTGTTCAGATGTATCGTTAACATAATCCCGAACAGTTTGATCTATGATAGGTTCTGGTACTTTGTGATAACGAACAAATGTCTTGACTTCTTGGAGCGTCATCTCCTCCACAATACCAGCAACATGGCTGCTGAGGTCAACATCTAGAAGCATAAAAGAAAATTAATGCTCTTGGCACTTATATCTTACTGTTTTTTCTCACCTGCACACAGAGTTGATACTTTTCCTATCCAAAACAGGTTAAGTTTCAGGTATTCATGACTCAATATGTTTTCTATGTGATTTTTTACAACATACAGCGGGTCTGCTTTCACATGTTCCTACTAAATGCTAGGTATTCAAATATTTAGGGTTGCATCCATATTGCTTTTTACCACTTGAAATAGAATCTCAGTTCCCTCTAACCTATTCTGTCCTTCTCTATCACTGAAGTCTGCTTCATGCCTCATGTACCTGTTCTGCTCAAAACAGTGTTGGGAAAGGTCCTGGAACAGGACAGGTCTTTTGTTGTGATACAGCCTTGAAGCTTATGTCCCCTTCCTGTACAGCAGGACGGCTACGACTTGGTCGCCATCACAGAAATGTGGTGGGACAACTCGCATGACTGGCATGCTGTCATGGATGGCTACACACTCTTTATCAAAGACAGGCCAACAAGGAGAGGTGGTGGAGTTGCTCTATATGTGAAGAAGCAACTGGAATGCATTGAGCTTTACCTGGGGGCAGATGAGAAAGGAGTTGAGAGCTTATGGGTTATGATTAAGGGACAGGCTCATACAGGTGACATTATTGTGGGTGTGTACTACAGGCCACCTGACCAGGAGGAGGAGGTTGATGAGGCCTTCTACAGGCAGCTGCAAGCAGCCTCACAGTCACAGGCCCTGGTTCTCATGGGGGACTTCAACCACCCTGACATCAGCTGGGAAGACCACACAGCTAGGCACATGCAGTCCAGGAGGTTCCTGCAGAGAATTGATGATAACTTTCTGATGCAAGTGGTGGAGGAACCAACAAGGAAAGGCGCTCTGCTGGGCCTTGTACTAACAAACAAACAGGGACTGGATGAGGATGTGAAGGTTGGAGGTAGACTTGGCTGCAGCGACCACGAAATGGTGGAGTTCAGGATCCTGCATGGAGGAAGCAGGGCGATAAGTAGGATCAAAACCTTGGACTTCAGGAGAGCTAACTTTGGCCTCTTCAAGGAGCTACTGGGAGGAATCCCGTGGGCCAGGGCTCTCGAAGGCAGGGGGGTCCAAGAGTGCTGGTCTCTGTTTAAACGTCACTTCCTTCATGCTCAGGAGCGGTGCATCCCCCTGAGAAAGAAATCTAGAAACGGAGGCAGGAGACCCGCATGCATGAGCAAGGAGCTTCTAGCGGAGCTCAGGTGCAAAAGAAAGGTCCATGGAATGTGGAAAGAGGGGCAGGCCACTTGGGAAGAATACAGGAATGTTGCCAGAGCATGCAGAGATGCAACGAGGAAGGGCAAGGCCCACTTGGAAATGAAGCTGGCAAGGGATGTCAGAAACAACAAGAAGGGCTTCTTCAACTACATCAGCAGCAAAAGGAAGGCTAGGGACAATGTGGGGCCGCTGCTGAATGAGGCGGGTGTCCTGGTGACGGAGGATGCGGAGAAGGCAGAACTACTGAATGCCTTCTTTGCTTCAGTCTTCAGTGCCAAGGCCAGCCCTCAGGAATCCCAGGACTTAGAGGTAAGAGAAGAAGCTTACAAAGAGGATGACTTTCCCTTGGTCGAGGAAGACTGCGTGAGGGATCGCTTGAGCAATCTGGACACCCACAAATCCACGGGCCCCGATGGAATGCACCCATGAGTGCTGAGGGAGCTGGCGGATGTCATTGCTGAGCCACTCTCCATCGTCTTTGAAAGGTCCTGGAGGACAGGAGAGGTGCCTGAGGACTGCAGAAAAGCCAGTGTCACTTCAGTCTTCAAAAAGGGCAAGAAGGAGGACCCAGGGAATTACAGGCTGGTCAGCCTCACCTCCATCCTGGGAAAGATGATGAACAACTCATTCTAGAGGTCATCATCAAGCAAGTGGAGGAAAAGAAGGTTATCAGGAGTAGTCAACGTAGGTTCACCAAGGGGAACTCAGGCTTGACCAATCTGATAGCTTTCTACGATGGCATGACTGCCTGGGTAGATGAGAGGAGAGCAGTGGATGTTGTCTACCTCGACTTCAGCAAGGCTTTTGACACTGTCTCCCATAACATCCTCCTAGGGAAGCTCAGGAAGTGTGGGCTGGATGAATGGTTAGTGAGGTGGATTGAGAACTGGCTGAATGGCAGAACTCAGAGGGTTGTCATCAGCAGCGCTGAGTCTAGTTGGAGACCTGTAACTAGTGATGTCCCCCAGGGGTCAGTACTCGGCCCAGTCTTGTTTAACTTCTTCATCAATGACCTGGATGAAGAGTTAGAGTGTACCCTCAGCAAGTTTGCTGACGACACAAAACTGGGAGGAGTGGTGGATACACCAGAAGGCTGTGCTGCCATTCCGCGTGACCTGGACAGGCTGGAAAGTTGGGCAGAGAGGAACTTGATGAAGTTCAACAACGGCAAGTGCAGGGTCCTGCACCTGGGGAGGAACAACCCCATGCACCAGTACAGGCTTGGGGCGGACCTGCTGGAGAGCAGCTCTGTGGAGAGGGACCTGGGTGTGCTGGTGGACAACAGGTTGACCATGAGCCAGCAGTGTGCCCTTGTTACCAAGAATGCCAATGGGATCCTGGGATGCATTAGGAGGAGTGTGGCCAGCAGGTCGAGGTTCTCCTCCCCCTCTACTCTGCCCTAGTGAGGCCCCATCTGGAGTACTATGTCCAGCCCTGGGCTCCCCAGTTCAAGAAAGATGAGGAGCTACTGGAGAGAGTCCAGCGGAGGGCTATGAGGATGGTGAGGGGATTGGAGAATCTCTCCTATGAGGAAAGGCAGAGGGAGCTGGGCTTGTTCAGCCTGAAGAAGAGAAGGCTCCAAGGGGACCTTATAAAGGCCTACAAATATCTCAAGGGTGGGTGTCAGGAGGATGGGGCCAAACTCTTTTCAGTGGTGCCCAGCAACAGGAAAAGGGGCAATGGGCACAAACTGAAGCACAGGAAGTTCCAGCTGAACATGAAGAAGAACTTCTTCCCTCTGAGGGTGACGGAGCCCTGGAACAGGCCGCCAGGGGAGGCTGTGGAGTCTCCTTCTCTGGAGATATTCAAGACCCGCCTGGACAAGGTCCTGTGCAGCCTGCTGTAGGTGACCCTGCTTCGACAGGGGGGTTGGACTAGATGACCCGCAGAGGTCCCTTCCAACCCCAACCATTCTGTAATTCTGATTCCTCATCTGTGTTACTACTGTGGATTTACCTTTGAACGTAAGGTAGGTTTGCGTTTCTGCAATCTCACTGCTGGGCACGCGACTACTCCATTATCACAATTATCCAGGATTCTAGAAATCCAGCTTGCTGCCTCCTAGTGTCTGTACCACATACAGAACAGAAATTCACCTGTTGTCAATTAGTAATTGCTTCCTATATAACAGAAACTCCTCCTGAGGCAAAACTTTCAAGATACCACTAAATGCCTCAATAAGCACAATAAGAAGTGGCATTTCTTTAATAAATGCTCCCTGTTGTGCTAGAAAGACAGCTTTAGGCAGTGGCAAAGTCTACACACAGAAATACCCTTTTTCAGTGCAGGATTTACTTGCTTTTTTTTTCTTCTACCAAATTTTGAGAAATTACTTGTCTCTTACCTGTGGATATGAGAGGTACATTCTCCTAAGAAGAGAAGAAAGAGAGAAATGAGTAGAAACAATTTTGTAAAACACCAACCTTCTATAAGAGGATAAACACATTTCATGACACACTTGACTTTTGTAATTTTCTTTTAGTTTTCTCCATGATTACTGTTTTATGAGAGAAGGAATCATATCAGACAGATGGACTTCTTTTGACTTGGGTAAGCTTGGGGAATCACCTCACAATTGTTATTGCCTAAAAATATGCATGGGGACAGGTACCCTGGGTCAGTGGAGGCCTGATGATTTATGAAGTTTTGATCTTGGTCATGTAACTTAGGAAGCATGTCAACAAATACTGAAGAAATAACACAGGGTTTCTCTTACTTCTCCCAAAAGAGTCCTCATGGTGAAATTTACTTCATTAATGTCGTAAAAGAAAGGTATGCAGATGCTTGGGGACTCTCAGTGTAATTTAAATGGAACAAAGTTCCTTGCATCAAGCTGAGTATTTTGTGATCTAAGCAATGATACTTACATAAGAAACTTCTTGTTTGGGGACTATTTCACTTAAGTCCTCCGTGTTACTAAGACCCTTCTGTTTTCTCTTGTCTGAAACAAAAAAGGATTTTCAAAATCCAGGACAGAGTACATCTCAGGTCTCCAAGAAAATAAAATTACATCTGAGTAAGCAGCTGAGTATAATAGGAACAAGGAATAGGGAATCACTTACAGTAGATTCTTGCTCCAGCTGCTGCTGCTAGTACTAACACAATTATCAAAGCAATGGCCCACCATAGCGTTCCTCCTTCTGTTGGAACATTGGAAACATTACATTGAAGTTAAGTCAAGACACGCAATACAGCAACACACTCTGAATTTTAAAGAAGATTGCATCAGATTATAAAAGCCTTTCTGTTGTCTCCTAATGGCAGAAGCTGCCTCTTTGTTAAAGTCTTACCTATCACCAGTTGCCCCTAAAGAGGAGTAATAGCTCCTACATCTGCACAGCGATCAAGGGAAAAGAGCAGTCACGCTCTGCAGGTCACTACAGGGCCCAATAGATATGATGTCCTCAGCTGTCAGGAATCATTATGGGCCATTGTGTAGAACAGCAAAATTGCAATAGACTCTCAAAATATAACAGATGCTAGACCATGCTAGGTTTAAAAATGGTACCTTTCGTTCCGCACACAGTGTCTGAAGTTGAAGTACATTGTTTTTCAATCAGACCGCTTTCACATCTGCAGAAAACATGAACAACAATTATTATGGTATTTGTTTCTCCCTTTATAAACTCTGTCAAGAGAGCAAATCAGAATCTTCTAACACTTTTTATCAGCTATATATTTTGTATATCAAGACGTTGCAGTTTGGAATTGAACTGGTATGAAAATGGTATAGGAAGGTATGGGAGTAGAAAAAGGTGTGAAAACAATTTTCTAGATGTAACAGTACATCACACAAAGACAACAGGAAAGCTCAGACACTTCATTACATTTTTTAAAAAGGATATACAGACTTGGTGGACATACACAAGTTTTTCTGCGTGCCTTTGGAAAGCCTGCATGGATGCAAGTTGATGCAGATAAGTCAGCTCAACAAGCTAAGTGCAAAGGAAAACTGGTTATGTTTACCCCCAGGTTACACATTACCTTAGCCTCTGCCTTGAAACTGGCTGGAAAAAAGTGTGATAATATATGATATTGACAATGTAATATTTAACAACAAAGGCATAAACTTACATGGTACATGGACTGCAGAGTCTACATGGTATAGAAGAATTGCAAAAATGGTTCTTTGCACAGGTGCATTCCGTGTTGTGTTCTGGGGTACAGTTTTTTGTAACCTCCAAACCTAAAATAAATTTCTTGAAGTTTGTTAATTCGAAAAAGTAGACGTTAAAAGCAGGCCTCTGCTCACAAGCCCTTGTCCTCAGATTTATGTGCTTTTAACTCTACCACTGCTGGAACTAGTGAAGCTTAACTGTAGAACACGAATTTTATAAGGAGCCTTGCTGCGGGAGTACCGGGAGCATGGAGATGGCCAAGAGACCTCTGCTGGCCAAGAGACCTCTGCTGGCCAACAGCTCTAAAAACTGATCACACGATAAAGCACTTGCTAGAAGAGGACTCGCTTGGCACTGCCAAATGTTCTCAGCTTCTTTTACCCATTCAGAAGTGTAAAGCCAGAATGAAGACTCAGAAGATCACATAGCCCATCTCCCTGCTTGATGTCAGAGACACATTCTTTCACTGACAGACAAAAAGTTTTATCTCTTCTTGAGGACCTCCAATGGTGAAAAATTCCACTCTCTCTTTTTAGCTAACACATTCCCTGCTTAAGTATCAAAACAAGTGAATTAATTTTCTCCTAGCCTTAGTGTATATGATGAAGTTATCTCCATCTATGAAAAATTATTTATGCATTAAAAACCACTGTAAGTATGTACTTACTTTGAGAGCTATTTTCACAGGCATATAGGAGTAGAAGCAAATTTTTGAGTTATCGCATTCAGTGCCCTGCTGTAATGGGAAATTGTTATCTTTCAAAGTTTGATGAAGCTCTACTGTGAAACCAGTGCTGAAGCCATTAATGGAAATATAAAACATGAATGATCCTAAGAACGGTTCTCATGGAACTTCAGTAGTAATGGTCCTCCTGCCTAATGTTCCTACTGACTTCTCTTCATCTACATTGTGCATGAGATAATGCAACTAGTCATCCCATTACTCTTTTTTTTTTCCTCTTCAGTTTAACTAACAGTTTCCTTTGTGGCACTGTACAAAATATTTAATTGTTTTGCTGTACTCAACTTCATTACCCAACCAAAAATGCTTATTATAGTAGCTAATGAGAAGAAAATTTTCTATGCATGTGGTGGCATTACAGAAAGGGGAAAGCAATAAAGATTGATATTCCAGCAGGTGATCTGAGTACAACCATAGAATCATTTAGGTTGGAAAAGACCTTTAAAATCATCGAGCCCAACTGTAAACCTAACACTGCCAAGTCCACCACTAAACCATGTCCTTAACTGCCACATCTACAAGTCTTTTAAATGCCTCCAGGGATCGTGACTCAACCATTTCCCTGGGCAGCCTGTTCCAATACTTGATAACCCCTCCAGTGAAAAGATTTTTCCTAATATCTGATCTAAACCTGCCCTGGTGCAACTTGAGGCTGCTTCTTCTCATCCTATCGCTTGTTACTTGGGAAAAGAGACCGACACCCACCTTGCTACAACCTCCTTTTGCGTAGTTGTAGAGAGCAATAACATCTCCCCCAAGCCTCCTTTTCTCCAGGCTGAAAAACCTTAGTTCCCTAAGAGCTGTCTCTCCACTCACCAAACTCTATTTTAGATATGATGAATGTCGAACCATCATTCCCTAAATCCAGGTATACTAGAACTACAGGACACCTGGTGGAACTGGTAGGAGATCAGTTTAATCCATTAAAAAAAAAAAAAATCTATGATGCAACAGGTAGTGAATTTCTGGAATCTGGTGTTCCTCCCCAGGTTCATAGATGGATAGTAAAATGGCTAGGTATGGATGGACCTTCTATGTCCTTTCCCACAACAGCAGATGCTGGTAGACTTTGCAGGGAACAGACCACAGAAAGTTGGCAGGTTTGTTTGTGTTTTCTCTAAATAGCACATCTTGCCTCCACCGCTGAATGGAGAACACTTGGCTAGGTGGACCACTGATCTGACCCAGTAAGGCATGCCTCGTAGTCTCCTAATTTGATCAAATATCCCACACAGCATCTTGCATGTATGAAAGACAACACTCTATCAGCTCCAGCAATTTTAAATAATATTATTAATTACATGAAAGAAACCATTGGGAATCTCCCATCCCTGCTTCTTGCAACACCCCTCTTCTTTTAAATAGAGTGCAAAGCAGAGAGCCAGCTTTTCTTGCTTAACTCTAACCAGTTTGTGTAAGGTCTGCTTTGCAAGGACTGCTTTGGCTGAGCAAAGGCAGATATAAGGAGAAATAATGGACCAACATAGCTTGTTCTTCTTCCTACTTTGTGCTTGACGAAAGGGAACTGTATGATACACCTATGACTCTGTCATTCCTTCATGTAATACCACTAAAACATATTAATCTGCATGCTACCCACTATTCAAGGATTGTGGAGACTTTTCAGTCAAATCCTGTATCAAAAGTCATCATTAGAGTTGCTATTTCTATAGACGTACCGAATACGCTGTCACATAGAGAGCATCTCATACACTCGTCCAAATCATTGTCATGATCTATGTACTCCTTTCCATTTTTACATGGAACACAGTGGTCACTAATATCTGTTGGGCAGCTGATATTTTTAACAAGACCTGTAGAGAGAGAAAAACAAGAATTAAGATTTGCAATACCTTTGGACAGACACCATCAGCTCTAACACCTACGTCAGACCTTCTTTTTAATCCCTAATACTTTTTGATTTACAAATACGGACAGAATCTATATTCTTTACTCATACATATACGCTCTTCAGGAATGCAGTATACAAAAGATCTGATTATGCCCCCTCTTCCTCCAATTTAGGACTGAAGAAGAACACACCAAAAAAAATTGTACATGCAAAATTGGAAACCCTATGAGTATATGGAGTCTCACAGGCAAAAGTCTGTGCCTGCATTTTTTAACCTCTTTCAAAGACGTGTATGTAATTCTTAGCTTCTTAGTTCTTTTGTGACAAGCATGTTATGTGAGAACTACTACGGGTAGTGAAAAGTTTTTGGTGCACTGAGCTCAAGAAATACTTTTGAAGTGTCTGATATCTTGTAATATAATAATATAATAATAATAGATAAAGATACAGCTAGAATCAACCACTGCATCCAGGATATCACAGCATGCCACTTAGCTATCCCAGCAAAACGCAATTGTGCATGTTGCATTTTCCATTCCTAATGATTTTTCAACACAGTCTTACAATGATACTCACCACGTTTACATTTCTTGCAACACTGAACACCTAAACTGTATTCATCCACGTTACACTTAGTTTCTCTCTTAGCAATGATCCTTCTCGTGATAAATTTATTGTGCACTATGTGTACTGGAGCTTCAGCATCATTTTTGCACTGAGTTTCAATAATTAAGGCAACCACCTGGGAGAGAAGAACAGCAAATTATTAAAAAAAAAACTGTCAAGGAATGTAGACATGTTTTACTACTAGCACAGATACATCAGTACCATTACTCCACTGCTAAACATACTGATATTTACCCCCTTCTTAAAGTTGTTCATTACTTCAAAAGAGTTAATGGACAATGAGCACGCATATTAGATTTAATGCCATCAACCTTAACAGTACAGGCACTGATCATTTGAAAATGAATGTGTGCGAACAGGCCTACACATCTGAGTCATAACAATTACCTTATATGCCTAATTATAGTGCAAAGCAAAAGAACCCCCATTATTTTCCTGAAGAGCTTTCTCTGCCTCAGATCACTGTACCTAAATCTGCCCTTTCTTAGCCAGTAAAAATAATCTCCCATAATGAACATTACATTTTTCTTAATTTCTTGCCACCCTACTGTTCCTTGCAAACTGAACAGTGTTAACGCATCTCTGAAGAAAACAAAAAAAGGAATGTTTTAATCTCAGCCAAAAATACCCAATTTCTAAAATGATCCTGTTCTCACTTTATTTTCCAATGCAATTATTTTTCTCCTTAGTAGATGATGCCTCTATATTCCTGAAGTATCACTCTCCTTTCAAATTAATTTACACCCTGATCCATTTCTTTGAATGCACTGTCAAGTTAAATTGCATAGTGCTGCTTTTTAATTTTTTTTTTCCTGTTACTAGTCAGTAATAACTTTACTAGCTGTCACTGTCCTGCCTCTCTTCATAATAAGAAAGCACTGTGGACCAGAGACCAAACCACTCTTTTTTTCTATTTTGGGAGCAAGGTGGGAAAATGAGGAGGGTAGACCTGCTATAGTTTGCCTTCCTCTTGGCAATGGCTTGTGGGGAATTCTGTATAGACTTGGCAGGCACTAAGTATGAGATGTTCGTATAATGGAGCTATGTAATGCTTGTTGGCTGTCTCAACTAAACTCCCTCCTAGAAATACCATTATGCAGAACAGACTGAGGACAGTCTGCTGCTAGTTAATCCAGTTTCTGAGTCTGGTTTGGAGTGACTTTAACATTTTCACAAGTGTGTTACTAACTACCTGCATGGAGCTGTAGCAGAAAAAAATAAGACAGTCCTTGTCTTGAAGAGTTTGAAGTCTTAACATCTAAGCTGAGCTCTACGTTCACTGTTTTGCTCCTCTTTAATTAAAAAAATATTGGTTTGTATTTCACAAAAGACTCAGATACACACTGTGAAGGATACTGAGGAAGGGGCAAAAATGATGCCCGGGAAGAAATGGAGCAAAGCTACTGACCTTGGCAAAATGAAAGAGCAGGCCAAGCTGCGAAGGAGAGGGGCAGCAGGGTACCTTTTTTGGAAAGAAGATTAGTGGGGAATGAGGTGCGATACAAAGAAACTGCCAAATCGTCACACCAATGGCACACTGCATGGACTAAAAGGCCCACTGATCATAGATTCACTCACGTTTTAAATAAGCATGCAAAACACCTTGACTAGAATAATTTATTTTTGATTTTGTCTTGGATATTTGACAGAGGTTAATTCTCAATAGTTGCTTATCTTTGAATACTTTTGAATTGCAACTTAATACAAATTTGACTGTACCTGTTAATGCTAACAACAAGGGACATACATATTTAAGGAATTCGCCAGTAGCTTGGTGACTGGTTATTTTTATTGTTACATTTTTATTTTCCTGCCAGAGGGTGATATTTAACAGCCGATTAATTCAGTCTTCATGATTTTGTGTGAAACTGCTTGGATGCTGACCGCAACTTTAGTTAGATGCAGAAAACTCTTTAATTAAATATTAACTTACTGAAAAATGGGTTTGGATTTCAAACTGGCATCTCAAGGGAAGGAATTGTTATCTACGACTAATTAATTGAAATTACCAATATGACCACTGTCTGCTGACTTCTACAAGTAGCCAATTCTTTTGATCCTCTAGTCTATTCCGAGATGGGAAGGTGAAAAGCATTTTCCTTCCTTAGCAGCCATCTGTTTTAAAATGTGTATAATATTAGTTACTAGACTGAAATTGAGAAGGCCTTTCTTTGCACCTGCAGGAGAAGCTTCAGCTGCTAAAAAAGTGGTTTAGCACTTGAGAAACTGTGGGTATGGATGCTCAGCCCGTCACTTCTCCCGTTCGGCGCTCTCTCGCCGCTTGCTGCCACAGCTTTGAGGGTGCCCTTCTCCGAATCCCAGTGGAATTATGTTAAAAGGTTAAAGCTCGTGTCGCGCCTTAATAGAAGCTGTCAAATGGATGAGCCAAATTAGCATGATTTGTTTTCCTTTTGCCTGGGAGAACTGTCTTAATAAAAACTGGGATAGAAAGTCCGATTGACTACTTGTTAGCAATTGTTTTTTAGAGGCGGGCGTCCAGTCCGGTCTCGGTTTCCCTGAAGCAGGGTGAAGCCCCGCACCCCCATTGCTCCGCTGCCATGCCTTGGACTGGGCCGAGGGAGGGGACGGTCACAGGACATCACTGGGGTGACATGTTTTGTCCCGGCTCTCCGAGCTGGAGGACTGTGACACCCCGACTGGTCTGCTCGCCACGAGGCCCTGGCCAGCAGAAGAGTCCGGAAGCGAGGTGGTCGCCGAGGCAGGGAGGCCCTGAGGCAGCACGGCAGAGCTTTGGCCGCCCCCGGGAAGCCAACGGCGCCCTAATGGGCATGGCTGGGGCACGTGGCGGGTCAGCGCAGATGCCGCTCATGGGTGAGGAAGTTGGTGGGGGAGCAGCTCCTTGATCTCCCCGCGCTGATGGAGGAACTGTGACTCAGTGGGGCAAGAGAGGAGCGTGGCCCCGGCCCCGCCACCAGCTCCCTGCTGCGCTCAGCCGCCACAGCCCAGCCCGCCGCGACCGGGGCCCGGCCGCCTCCTCCTCGCCTGCCCTCACAGCTGCACCTGGCGAGGCCCTGCGCCCGCGGGGACCATCTCCGTCCTGCTGCTGGCACCCAAACCTCCCCTTTCTAGATCAGAGAAGTCAAGCCGTTTCTGGGAGGAAAAAAAATACCCTGGGCAACAGTAAAGAGAAGAGGGAGAGTGAAGATAACCACAGCCCTAATGCACCCACAAACAGTACCTGGGCATGGCAGAGAAACTGAACGGCACTGGGGAAACACACACAAAAAAGACAATGTACACAATCTCATGCGGAAAATGGGATATAATGAAAGAAGTAAACATCTTTCCAAATGACTGATGTCAGTAGAACTTAGCTGAGTTTCTTTTTGTGTTTACTGAATGCCTGCAACCACAGCGTGTGCACAGACACAGGCTTCCCTCATGCAAACAAACCTTTCCACTCCTTGCTTATGCTTTTGCCCAAACAAGCTATGCTCATACAGTGAGCATACTGGGGGACAGATTTATAACAGTTTTTGATGGAAGCCCTCTGCTGTCGCTCATGAACTTCCTGGTACGCTTACAAGAAGTGGGGATTACTTCTCAGAATTTGACATTTATGCAACACCAAACACCTACATCAGTGCTGCCTGCAGGGATGTCTTACACTGCCTTCCTATACAAGGAATAATCAGAAAACTGTGAAGATTTCATAGCCTTCAACATCCTAATTTCTTCAAACTTTTTTCTCCTCCTGGATTTGCACCCTCTTAAAAGCAATCCATTTGCTATAGAGAAATTTTGATATGTCTTACAGGAAAAAAAAAAGTTAATAGCCATTTAGCTTCCTGTTCACACCTTTCTTTCCTTCTTGTAACTGAGCAGCGAGTGCTAACAGCAGAAAGGAAGCACTTCAGGGGCTTTCACAGAGGCAGGGGTGATAGGTGCTTTTTTTGTGATGTGTATGTTCAAACAGTGGCTGTAGGTTTTCAGCCTAAAATGACTCACAGAGGCTCTCTTCTACCTTTCTCAATATAACCTAAAAAGCAGCTGTCATATCTAAACTGAAGACTTAGATTGAACTGAGCACTCAATGGGAATAAAATCAATCAATCAGGGATATCTAACCTCAGCAGAATCCATAAACACCATCACACGAGCTCAAATTTTTTTGTTTCTCTCCTTTCGCATTGCCCGGGTATTTACAAGACCTTTCTACTTCCCCCTCCTTCACCCCTACAGAGCCCTCCAAAATGCTTTCACCAACAGGCATCTGCTAAGCAGACTTAGAAAATGTGTTTTCGTCTATGTTCCCAAGGCTCAGTGACAGGAACTTTGCTTTCTTTGAAAACCTGTGTGATTTAGGGAATTCTCAGCCCTCCAGTTCTTCCTATATCAGAGTATTCTTCATAACGGGTCAACTTCCTTCAACTGAAAAGTTTCAGCAGACCTACCTTTGGGGGATGTCATCGCAGCTTTGGAAGTGAGTGAATGTGTTATTTGCATACAGGGCTTTTTAAAGCTTTACAGCTTTTAACCCTGAGAAAAAAAAATTCTCTGCTTTCTCCTGTTATCTTTGTAATATGCTATATTTTTAGCAAACCACTTCTCCCATTTCTAATCCATAGATGGCTATGGAAGGGTGATGCCTTCAGAACTTGGTGGCCTTTTTTTTCCACTCCACATGCATTACATGGGGCAACGTGCAAGAGCTCATCAGGGGCTTTCTAAGTGTTTGAAAAAAGGGGGGAGGGAGGTTTCTTGCTTTTTTGCCTAGTGGGAGCTGAGAAAAACTTTAACTTATTTTCTAAGTTTTGATTTGCTTCTAGTACTTTTGAGAAACGGTTGCTAGAGTTCGCTCCATTTTAATACAGTTTTCTATGCAATTAATCTCCCTTGCATTAACCCTGCCAGGATGGCTTTTTTCAAAGAGTAATTTCACGCTGCTTGTTAAGAGGACTCTCTGCTCCAGTTCTTTGACAGTGATAAGTAATTTCTGCTTCCAATATCTCCAGTATCATTTTTCCCATCTCTTTTTTCCCACCAAAGCAGAAGTTGGTAGCTAGCACCAAAATAACCACTAAAAATAATATTTGATGTTCTAAACATGTTTTATGAGCAGGACAAAAAGAATCCAGTTCCATTTTCTGAAGCCCAGCAATGGGAGTTGATATTTCCCCACAACTAGAAGTATCCTGAGCTGCTTAAATTTCAAGTGAGATGCCTGTGTTCAGTGCCTGAGAGAGTAAGAAGGCTCAGTTACTATCCAGTGTCTTAAAACAGTTGCTGCCCAAATTCAGTCCATTGCTATTTCACAAATCAGCTGACTCACATGCAAACTACGGCAATATACTCGGGGGTGGGGGTCGTATGGTTGGTCATTTTATTTGGTTTTTTTTTTTTTAATTTTTTTTTTTTTAGGAGTACTGTACAAGTGAAGACCTAATAAATACTATACAGTTTGGGAGAGTTGCAGCAATATTAACAGGTCCCACCTCACTTTGGTGGTAATGCGGCTAAGGATGAATAACAGCGTAGAAATTTAGCAACTCTTTCCCCTTTTCCTTTTGTAACATAATAGTTTCCTTATTGGCACTTTCTCTTTGTTCAGCGACTTGCCTCAAAGATAAAGGCATTTCACTATGGAAACGTGAGCAGAGAAATGTTTCTAGAATTGGGGCCCTTATACTTTTCACTTGAGTCTTGGGTCATCCCATGACTTTATGGCCATTTATAGATATGTATTTCAATGCATCTATTTGTTGTCTGGGAAAGGAGAAAGAAGGGTCAGCGCAACAATGTAGGAGTCCTATTTTCAGAGGTATGTCTTCTAAATTTCTGGAAAACTGCCTGCTCTGTAATTCTATCAGATATTTACAAAATATTTACGATTAACACTCCACTCCCTTAAGGTGGTCTGTTCCTTTAGAGTGTGTCTCTGAGTGGCATGTGGTTTTGCAGATTGTTTTACAGCATAAAGTTAGATGTTTTCTAACTATGTAGGACATTGCTATTTTGCATGACTACCCCTGCAACTGCTTCTACTTTAGTGCAACACGGAGTTCCTTCCAAAATTGAGGTCTCATTCAACAAACTACTTTCATGTTCTGATTTAATCAAATTAGTATGCCAAACACTGCCCAGGTTTACTGATTTACAAGTAGTGGGACAAGACGCTAATAAAAAACCCCCTTCATTTTTTAAAAATAGAAAGTATGTGGGAGTGCTACAGTCTTTCTAAGGGGTACTGAAATTCAGAAACAAGTGGAAAATAAGAATAGGAATGATACTTCTTCTCTGGGACCAGTGTGGTGAGAGAAAGTATTTTTTAATCTTAATTTATATTCTGAATAGTTCCCAGGTATCGAGCTAGACTGACATTTCTGCCAGTTCTTTGCTGTTCCTGTACAGGAACAGATAATACACACTTCTGTCAGCAGATGAAAATCCTTCTTTGTATTTAACTATGCTCTGGCGCTTTGTGCATGGATATAACCCTCTGAAACACTTTACTACCTGTTACATAGTAAATCAGACCAGAATTTGAGTAGTGTTTACCTTAACAACCAATTTTAACCTGCCAAACCCCAAAGCAAACTGCATTCATTAGCGATGTAACCACACTGTGAAGAGATTTTGAATTTTGACTGCGAACTCCAGCCAGTTCTCTCTGAAGCAGGCGAGAACTGGGGCTGGGGAAGCCACGTACACCGCACCCACGCTTCCAGGCAGGTCACGGCTCCGCGCTGCAGCAGGGCTTACTCCCACCTGCCTGATCCCCACTGTCCCACCTCCGGGCTCTCGGAGCAGGGCTGCCAGGGCGCGGGCAGAGCTGGGGCATCTGCACCGGCACATGCCCAGCTCTCCTGCCCGGGAGCTTGCTGCCACTACAGCTCTTTGGCCTCAGGCACCGGTACCAGCGGAGATCCCCGTGCTGCAGCCGCCGAAACACCTCCTTACCTTCCTTGTTGACAGGAGCCCTGCAAACCGAGTGTTTGCCAAGGTAACTTTGCTGGTGACTGTTAGACACGTGACCTAAGCTCTGAAGCTGCAGAGGCTCACACTGCGCACGGGGGATGATTAAGGCAAGAAAGCAAGGCCCTGCCCCGCTTCCAGCAAACGCTGCGCTTCACGCCACCGGACTGCGACTATTTCTCTCACTTTTCCTGGGTCGCTGCCCGTAGCGGTTCAAAACTCCTCCGCCACAGGTATCCGCTCTGACGCTGCCCCACCGGATCACTTTGTCACGACTCGGTCCCCGAGGCGCCGCGCACGTCGGCTCTCACCGAGGCGCTCTTTGCCCGGGCAGACGCCCGGCCGCAGGTCCAGCCGCCGGCCCTGGCTCGCCAGCACCTCGGGCCGGGGCCGGGTGTCCCCGGGTCCCCGCAGCCGCGGCGCACGGCCCCGTGCCCCCGACAGCCACCCGCAGCCATCCCCCGTCTTCCCCTCCGCTTTTCCACGACGCCCGCTTCCCTCCGCCTCGCACCCAAGAACAGACTGCAAAAGCACAAAGTGCCGGAATGCGGCGGGCGCTTCTTAAGGGAGGGGGGGAGGAGCCGCCTAAATCAGTTATTTACCTGAAATTTCGAAAAACAAAGTTTGTTGCGGCCGGCGGCGATCAGAAACCCAGCGGCGCTCCCGTCCCCGCCGCCCGCCCCACCGCCCGCTCGGGCCGACACTTACGAGCAGCAGGGGCAGCAGTCCCCAGGCCATGCCGCCGCCGCCGCCGCCGCCGCCACCCAGCGCCCTCCCGCAGCCCGCGGCAAAGCGAAAGCGGCGCGCCGGCCCGGCGGCCCGCGCCCGGCCCCTCCCATGTTGGTAAACACGGCGCGGGCGCGGCCCGGCGCGGGGGCGCGCGGCGGGGGCGGGTGACCCGCGGGCAGCCCCCCGCGCTCCGCCCCCAGCTGCGCTCTGCGAGCGGGGCGCGGGCGGCGCCGGCCCCGGCGGGGTGTCGCGGGGCCCGCTCCCCGCGGGGCTCTGGCGTGCCGGGCTGCGAGGGGCCGGCGCACCCGCGGGGGAACGGCGGGCGCGGCCCTGCGGAGGTCGGGAAGCGAAGCGCCGGCGGGCTTCGGGCCGGGCGTGAGGCGGCTGTGCCGTGTGCCTCAGCGGGCGGGAGGAGCGGCTGCCCCCGCCGCGGCGGGAGCCCCCGCTCTGTGCTGCCGGTGGGGCCGGGCCGGGCCGGGCCGGGGGTGCCGGCTCCGAGGGGTGCAGCAGACGTTCGGAACGGGCCCGGTTCCCTGCAGCAGAAGGCACTGTCTTACGCTGTCTGGTTGGAAGGGTTGCTCAAGCCTGCGACCCGCACGTCGTAGCTGTATCCAGTCGCTCCCTGTGTGTTTTCCTGCCAGTTTTCAGCGGTTTGCAATGCCGGCAATCTGGCCTCCGCCACAGAGTTACAAACAACGTGATGGTGTCTGTTACCGATACATGTTTCAATCTTTCGCGTTTTGACGTGATGCTGTTGCCTTGGGAAGGCCATGTTTGCAATTGAGCTGGCATTTTCGTTTTAAACACCATTTTTCAGTGGTTTATGACTAAGATTTTCAGAAGGCCTTCAGATCTGCTGCTGGTGTGGCTCTTAGCTGCCATACTGATAAGCTAGGTTCATAACATCATCAAAAAATAGCTGCTGTTTTAAATATTTCAGGCTTTTTAACCACTTCCGGATACAATGAAATGTACTGCTGACACGATTTTTAGAGATGCTGCCTTTGGAGCATCCTTCAACAACCAGCTCTGCCTTCCCAGTGGCAGTATGGAGTACGACGGACAAGAGACACTTCTCTTGGTGGCAGTGCCCATGTTACGCGTCTGTAGTTCCTACTGGGCAAACCCAAACCAGTGTGTACCCAAGGCTGCTAATTTTAGTGGAAATTTGCGTGCGGGTAGGGGTGGAGTAGGGACTGCAAGCCGTGTTGTCCGGATCTGGATGGCTGCTGCAGCAGAAAGCTCAGTAGAGCTGTTTCTGAATTCATTACCTGAGGGATTGTGGTTTGTCCCAGATACACAACCTGCCATGGCTGGGCCCTCAGCAGGCATCGCTCAGCGTTGAACAGCACCTCGGTGTGCTGCTTGCCCTAATCATCCTGTACCTTCCGCTAAAGCAGCTCATGCCTGTGCGACGCGTGTGGTTTGCGCTCTTCCCCCGCCCGGAGGTGTGATGACTGCATGTGTATCTCCATTTTGCGGTGGAGTGTTTTTGGTAGGGAGCTTTGAGAGACCTTTCAGAAGCCGCCATGTTCTTGTCAAAACAGTAGTGTCTGCGTGTGACTTGGAGTCATACCGCATGTAGTTAATAACTGTAGCTCTTTGGGGTTTTTTGTATATACAATAGATACAAACCAAAAGGCAGCAAGGTGTTTGGAGGATTTTGTTGTTGTTTGACTATCCTGAATTGGTACTGCTGGGCACCGTAAGGCCAGTGTTTTCATCTTTGCACTGATTCTTGGGTTGCAGCAGCTTTTTTGGGCTGGTAAAGTGGCAGCCTTGACCATTTTCTGTATTCACCCTTCATCTAAAGCTTCATTCAGGTGTCAGCTGAAGAGGCCTCAGCAGTACAAGACGCTGCACTATTTTTCTTACCAGCAGATGGCCTTGCACCTTGCCTAACGTGCGAGGAGGGATCAGGCTGTGGCGGGATCAAACTGCAGCAGCAGGAACACCCAGGAGACTGACTTTTTAGTTCCTGTGCGATTCCACCTTTAAAAAAGTAAGGTTTTTGAATTAGAGTGAAGTTTTTGATTTATTTACTGTGCGGTTTTGATTTTTGCATTGTTTTGTTTTTTTTCTTCGTATTGTAGTTCTATGTCCAGGTGTGTGCACTGGTTGCAGGAAATTCTGTTCAAGATAGCTGCAAAAGCACCGGAGGAATAATTTTGGACACACACGACCACAGATTTGAGAGTGGCTGAGTTGGAATCTGTGTTCATGCCTTAACTGGCATCAAACCTTTTCTTCCCTCTCCAGAAGTCTGTTTGCACCTAGAGAAACTGACTCCATCAGGGTATTATGACCTTATGAATTGCAAAGTTTTTTAGAAGGCTGACTTAATTAGTCTCTCCAGGTGAAGTAAAAATTTGTCAAGGTGAAATAAAACATGACTGAGGGCCCAAAGGCCAGTGCATTGTATTGGTCTCACCTCAAAACATTGAATCATATTTATATTCCAGAGGGAAAATAACAGGGTAGGGGGAAAGCATAAGATCTGACTTGCTTTCTGCTGCTTCTTTCTTTGTTAAATTGTTACAGATTTTTTAAAATTTAAATATACTGTTGTTTTAAATAGTTGGTATAGATTTGTTTTGTCATAATGGTAATTGTGTAGCAGTTCTTTTGTACTAAGACTGGGAAATTAAATTAATTAACCAAAGTAGTTCCATCAAACTTAAATTCTCCTTTGACCTACAATACCCATTAGAAGATCATTGTTGCATGGAAGACTTACATGGCATACCTGAATATAATAAATTTAGGAGCTGTTGAATTTGAGAAGAGTTATGAACTCCTTACTACGATTGTCTTCCTGTTCGGTTAGCATTTTCTTGTCTTGTATATGTTGACTTATTCCCCTGTCTTACTAGATAGTAAGTATGCCTTAAAATGTGGGTTAGGGGACATAACTGTTGTATTTGAATGTCTTATTTTGACTGGAAAGGGAGGAAAGTAGGAGACAATAAAGAATATATGTTTTGGAGATATTAAAATGAAACACTGTGTTACGTGATTCATGTTTTTTAAATAACGTGAAGTATAAGTGGAAGGGGGATAAAGCTCAAACACTTAAAAACTGGGCCCAAAGTAGCATCATTTTGTTTCATTTTCTGTGGGTTTTTTTTTTATTTATTTTGCTTTTCTGTTTTGCCTCTCCCCTCCCTCACGCATGTTCAGAACAACCTAGTTTTGACTTTTGGTTCAAGTACTAGACTGACTAATCCATTACTCACGCAGCTCTATTGCATCTCCTTCATCCTTGGTTCAAACCTGTTCTGTTCTGTGACTCTCCTCGGAAGCGTCAGATAACCCTCTTGGGAAATGATCAGAGTGGCATCAGTCCTTAAATCATCAGCTCTTACTGAGGACAGTTTTACAGTGGGATGCTTTGCCCTTGGTTTTCCAAATCTTCCATGAAACATGAACATGGTGACCTCACGCCACCCACCAGCTGCACCCTTTGCTCTATGGTGTTGTGGACCAGAAATGATCTGTAACCGCTGTAAATACTGGCTGTTTTGTTGCACTGTGATATGGCCAGGTTCTGACAATTTGAGGTTACCCTTCTCCCTTTGTAAGGTACTAGTTATAGTCACTTAGGGGTTGGTGGCATAATGAAAAGTTCTTGGTCAGATGTTGTGCTGGCAAAGCAGTGTACTGGCCCGAACACTCTGTTCTGCAGGTAGAGAAGCTGATAGACAGCACAGAAGGGGGAACGCAGTGTGTAATCAGAGAGGTTTTTGAACACCCTGTGGTTTTTTTGTAACGGTGCTGCACGGTGTTACATCAGATCAGATCAGGGAGTTCTGGCACGCAGCATGTTATTAGAGGTAAGGGTGATCTGATACACAGGCCGGTGGAGCCATAGACGCTAGCTAGCATTTATCTAAAAACGCCCACACTAGCAACAAAACAGAGTGGAAACACAACAAAACAGAGTGGAACAAAAGAGTGGAAACTGAAACTCACAGGAAGTCACTTGTCCCCTCCAGCAGTTCTCCTCTGGGGTAGGTGATAAAGGAGAATTGGGAATAGTTCCTGTCACTCTAGAAGAAAGCTGACAAACGAGTGTCTTTTCTCTTGTAATTCAACTTCTTGACACAAGCCTGGATCCATGCTCTTGTTCCACAGACCCAGTTTGATGACGTCAATGCATTCTTCGCAGCAGGGGAAAAGAAAATATCATTTTTCAAACAAACTGAGCATTTCCTTAGACTGGGAAAGCAAATTGGCTGGATGCCCAGTGGCTCCTACAGCCAATCATTATAACCTTACCATAAATGTAGATGTGTTTCTATCTTAGGGTTGATTATTGACCTTATTTTAGCCGTGGGACCATCCTGTCCCAGTCCTCTGTGTGTGCACACTATCAGTAAGTGCTGAGGTCCTGAATGCTATATTATTTAGCAAATATTTTGCACATCACATGGACTCACTTAAAATTTCACTATGTGAATTGATTTAATGTAAATGCATCTTTTTGAAATGCTTTGTAGAGCTCCTTCTACATTCAGAACTTACAGCAGGCAGCTTAGGTTCAGCGGTTGGCTGGTGCTCTTTTTTTCAGGCTAATTGCTCTTAGTTGTTTGTGGAGGATGGTATTACTAGAATTAAGATTATGCTTTGTATTGGCAAAGCTTGGTGTACAGCAAATGCTGTCAATTGTGTAACAGATGAACTGTAAAAGCTGTTGAGATAATGTGCTAGGGAGGCTGGATGTTCTCCTGAGGTGAGTGAGGAAGTGTTCAAACCCTTTCCCTTCGGGCACTGCCTGGACAAAGCACGGCTGATTTAGTCTGTGAGTTAAACCCAAGTCAGTGGGTTTAGTCTTCATACTGAAGTTGAGAGAGGAAAGATCTGTAAGAGATCTGTAAGAGAAATGTCCGGAGTTACAAGGTAAGTGTGAGTAAATGGAGGTCTTTAGTTCTGCAATTAACCTTTTATCTGAAGATGGCAGTAACAGGCACAACAGATGGCTTTATTTCCGATGTTGAGTAAGTGACACCCCTTCAAGGAAAAAAGTTTTCATCACTTTAAAGTTAACTAAGACAATTTTTATTAAAGGTGGTGGTAGGGAGGAGAAGCTAAAGGAAACTTTTTAAAAGATCTTAGTATACTGTAGTTGATCAGAATTTCTGGAACTGTAAGAAACATGATGTCTTTTGGGATTTAGTTCCACCAGTTTGCTTTGCTCTGCCATGCTCTCTTTCTGGGATATCATCTAACAAGTGGGACTAGCATGCTTAGATAAAGCAATGCCTCGTGGCTGAGACTCCAAACTCAGGTTTTTTTGGATATCGCTTAAGCTTTGAAATCCTTTGGAGGGGGGAGGGACAGCGTGTGAAAAGTTTTATCCCTCCCACTAACGTCTCAGATGCAGTTCGGCATCCTCTGCAACATCAAACGTTGCTCAGAGCAAGAACAGGATGCAGTGATCTCACTCTGAATGTTTGTCTCCTGGGCACTGCTGCGTGCGTTTAACCAGGGTTTGTGCTTCAGGTACATGACCGAGACCTAAATTCTGGTAGAGAGGGGCTGTTGTGGTAGGAGCAAGGTTTGGAGGTGGTGAGGCTGTCACAGTTCCCTGCCTTCACCTACTCACCCACTTCTACCACACGTCTGCACAAACAGACCAGAGGCCTGGGTAGCTCGTGCAGCTACCGGAGTGAGTCATATCTTCACTGTTCAGCTGCACAGCCTGCTGCATAGTCAAGCTTTTATGAGCATGAAGCAAATGCAATGAATACGTAGGACAGATTGATTTATATTTCTATCAAAAAGCAGTTGATTGTTTTTTGTCAGTGGTTCTCATCAGCAATTAAATGATGGACTTAGAAAGCTGTGGATCTCCAGGAGTGGAGTCATATCAGGAAGGAATACACTAATATTTGCTGTCTGAAGCAGTCTGCTAAGTTCCCAGACAAGACGTTAGCGGTGTTTTTCAGCTGAGTAATTTCTGAAATACTTCTTTGGAGCCAAGTATTTTAGAAGAGGCGTCCTTTCCACACTGCACGGTAGCTGCCTCTGCTGCTGTTAGCCAGCTCACACAGGAGCCAGGCACGGGAGACCGGATGGGGACCACAGAGGGATGAACCGCAGAATGTGTGTTTCTGGTTCCTTGGGATGGGCAGGAGAGTCTGGTGCCAGCACAGGCCACACCTTTAACAGCCACAGGTTTCCCATGCATTTCCCCCAGCTCGGGGGTGCTCAGAAACCCCTGTCTGAGGGTAGCCTGCTGAGAGGAGAGCAGTTCCTCAGTGTGAGAAATGAAGAGGGACTCATCCCTTTGCTGTAATAGTGTAAGGAAATGGTCATACCTTCCTGAAATAGAGGTGTTGTACCGGATTCTCAGCTCTCATTGAACCATGTCAGTGAGCCATGAGTTTACTTCGAGATCAGTGGTAACTTTGCTGTTGTCTTGAGTGAAGGTAAGGTCTCACTGCATATGCGCAAGGTGGATGTAAAGATACGTTAGATCAGTAAGTGGGGACTTCCCTCCCTGCGGGAGGCAGAGCTGGCCGCCAGCCCCTTCTCTGTCAGCCCCCGAAGGGGCAGCCCGGTCTGCCCTGCGCTAGCCGTGTAGCAGAGACCGAAGCATCTCGGCTTGGAGCAGTGAAGGGCTGTCGCTGTGTGGAGCTTGTTCCTTGCTCTCCCAGCTACTGTTCCACTATTCCTGAATGACCCGGTACAAACCTCATGTTTTCTTTTCAGAGGGCCTACATGAAAAACAGGATCTGACAAGAAAAAATCTGCAGAAGAGTAATTATAAATCATTAAAATCAAGGTAATAGGGAAGGTTTAGCTCTCATGAAAACAGTAGCTTATATTGTGTAAACAGAAAAAAAGAAGACAGAGGTTAGCCCTTTTTCCCAAATGTGGTTGTCCCCTGTTCCGCCCAGCCCGTTTTTCTGAGGCCTGGCCATTTGCAGTGCAAGTGGCACTGAGTTTTTAATGCTATGAAATACTACTATAGCAACACTGTTTTATTTAAATATGATTCAGAAAGGGAGACATGTTTATGCTGAAGACCTGCTAATTGCGTAATTTTCTCCTTTTATTAAACAACATGTTCATGCTATGTTACACAGACTAATCAGAGTGCAGAGGAAAGATTTATATTATGTTGAAGGGGTTTGAGCACTTGAGCTTGTAAGTGAATTACCAGAGACAACTAAATACAATGCAGTAAGTAACAGGCTCTAGTTAGGAAGCTGAAACAGTTGTGTGTAGTTAAGGTATCCTGATGTGGAAACTGTCCAGGCATTTGCAAGATCCTTGGGCAACAGTGTTTTGCAGCAGTGAAAGGAGTTACTATGTCTATTCAAGGAACTGAAAGAAAGAGAAACCTGGCAAGTGCCTACAGGAGTGACAACATGGTAGAAACCGTAATTCTGAGACAGAGATATACAAACCCTTGTCTTTTATTTTAGTGCTGTTACTGACTCACAAGAAGAACAGAACATGAATCATCAGGATTTGGTATTTGTTGCCTGTAGGTACCCAGAATATTCTCGAAGTCCTGAAAAATGCAGTGAAACCAGGCAGATGTTAGCCTTCCATCTATGGAATGGTGAGCTGTGTGCGGTGAGAGCTGTAGCCCTCCTGGTCCCTATGGGCACACTATATGTGTGTATGCAATACAGAACAGTATCTGTGATCTTATTCTGGTTAAGAAATGGAATAAAAAGCAGCTGAGGTTGGAAAAGTCTCCAGCTGGGCTATAGACAGATTAGACCCGAGTCCCGAGTTTTCATCCCCTGTGAGGCCAGCAGTAGTCTTGCCATTGATTCCCATGGAACAATTGGTGTTGAAATGGGCTGGAATGAGAAAAATCTTTGCAGACTTCTGTGGATTTCCTTATTTCTGAAGGGTGGTTATGTTTGTGTCAGAAATATGTGTCTAAGTCAATCTTACAGTCATGAAAGAAAAAGAAAAAAATATTATTCGTTGGTGTGATAGAGAATTTGAGCAAACAGTTAACAATGGGCATGTAAAACACATTTAGTGGAAGAGAAAGAAACGCCCCCATGTTTGACTGGAAAATGCTGACACACTTTGAGAAAAGCAGCCAGATAATTAAATAAAAATAGCATGTAATCTTGTACTTTTCCATAGTTCTTATGGCTGTGTGTAAGAAAGAGGAAGAAGAAACTACCTTATGTAACTAAGACGCATCTGCAAAGCAAAGGCGAAAAACCTGCCTACTTCCATCTTCTTGTGAGACTTGAGCATTGTTTGGGGAGAGGCCTCTGAACTGAATGTGCTAGAGCAAGAGTAATAGCTGTGTGCTAAGTTCCTCCTGGCTAAGTGACCAACCATCATCAGCTGCCAGTCGCCTGGAGCACCACAGTAGATAACAGGAGGGTCTCCCAGGCCCAGGCAGCAGCCAGGATGAGTGCAGGAAGGTGTGACGCAGGCAGGCTGACACTGCACGCAGGGCAGAGGAGAGCACCAGTGGAATCCTGTCCTTCCTGCAGCCTTTGGTGAGTTAGGCCTCAGGTTGCTGGGTGCATTTGTCTGCATCTTGTTTTCGTCAACCAAAACAACATTCAGCAAAAGTGCGATGGGAGGGTTGCACAGGTGAGAGATGCAATGAGTTTTATCAAGGCTTCGTATTATAAACAGGATTCTGCTGGGGTGGACTCTGTTTTATCCTACATCTATAATGTAGAATGTGGCAACTTATAAACACACACACACATACACACACTTTATCTGTGACATTTGTCTGTAGCTTCTGTTATTGTTCAGAGCACTGATAAAGGCGTTAAGGTGCATAGGCAATGATGGGTTGGGAAGGTCCCACAGAATCGCACCCACTCAGCAGTGATTTCCCTGTGCTGATGTGCTGTGAGACTTCAACTAGACAGTTCTCATGGTACTCTGCATAGGTCGATTCTGCATTTGACTTATTTTTAATTATTTCATGTTTTAGAAAGTAAAAAAATTTTGACAAGTCATTTTTATAAAGCCTTATTAATCAGAATTTGTTATATTACCTCTTTTTTTTATTTTTTATTATTTGGCTTCTAAATTGGCAGCTGTGATGGTTTGACTTAGAGTGGTGTGTTCATCTGGCGAGTCTGTAATTAGCTACTTCTTGCCATTATGTGCTTGGCATTTTTGTTAAATTGCCTTTCTTCCTGTTTTGGGGAAACCCCTTAAGCGCTTTTAAGGACTAATGAAAATAAGTGTTAAATGTTCTGGAGACACTTTGGCCTGTTCCCTGGAACACCAGGATGGATGCAGGCTATCCAAACCTGCTGCACTGTGCATGCCCAAATTTACTGCTGGCCCTTTTCATACCCGCCTGCAATGGTGTTGGAACAGAAAGACCCAAACTGTTTTGCAATCCTTTGAATTGACATCTGACTTTTTCCTGGTACAGAAAATGCACATATATTTAACATGTTTGCACTTGCCACACTTTTTTTGACAACTCCATATAACAGCATAGATTTCCATATAATACACGCCAATTACAAAAGTACATTTCCTTTTTATCTTAAGGTATTTTTTAAAGTAGATGTTCACTTTAGTCACACAGGTTGTACATTTCCCCATGTATTTTTTGTACATTCTTCAGTTTATTGCCATATAATGCTTATATGGTGATACAGTGGTTCACACGGAGGTTTAAAAAAAGAGTTCAGCTGTGCTGTTAGCAGTTGTTTGTTTAGGGGTTGCGCTGAGTGGTTCATACTCCAGAGGGTGAGGAAGTTGCAGCAGTGTCAGGTCTCCTTGTCCTGCCCAGCAGCAATGCTGGACTGCTCCAAAAGCGCTGAGCCCAGGTGCCAGGGAAAGGGGATGGAGACCAGGGCTGGGCCATCTGGAGAGGTAGGTACCTTCTTGTTGACGTTTGTGTGAGAGGGACTCCACAGGCTATCATCATTCAGAGCCCATGGGCAAAGAAGCTGTGTCAGTTGCAAGAAGTGAAACTCCGGCACTATGGAAAACTATTAAACTCGGTAGTGAAAGACATTGCCCTGTGGAAGTCCTTTTCCTTGCTGTTTGCTGGAGAGCCAGCCAAATTGGCTGGTACAGGCACTTGAGTTTCTGAAGCCGTGTGATGTAATTAGGCATGCAGAGTCCACAGGTTTAATCTGTAAGTAGTAGCCCTATGAAACCTGCTTCCAGGAAATGTCTCTGATGGGAATGATCTGATTTCTCCTAATGTGCAAGCTCACCTTGAAACCTTTCTTTTGGTGAGATAATAACAGGGCAACCACTTCCAAAAGTGTGGTGGGAACTCGGCCTCTTTGTTGCTGTCAGTCTGGGGAGCTTGGAAGTTGTTGTGGAGGAAGGACCTCTGTGCTCTCCCTGCCCCCCGCACAGGCTGCGTAGGTCTGACTGCCTGAGGAGTACAGGGCTTGTTTCTCACAGTGGTGGGAAGATTTCATTTGCATTTTTGCAAGTTTAGATAGCATGTTAGTAGAGAGGTTCTGGTAATTATATGGGGGAATCTGTTCTTAGCTCTTAGGAGACATGCCAATGTAACATAACCTCGAAGCCTTGTCTATAACGTCATTTAGGACAGATGTGTCTGCATGAACCGTGGCAAGCTACTGAGGTGCTGCTAACAGTTTATACAGAGTGGGACAGAGCTCAGTCTTGGCCAGTGGCCTGAGGGCCTATCCAGTATCTCTGGTGGATTTGCAGCTCTTGGTATAAAGACAGTGTTACTTTGATTATGCTTCTGATATATTTGATGTTTTCTTTCTAACATTAGGCATGTCTACACCAGCTGGGGTGTGAGCTATGGGTGCTGCCTTGCAGATAAAATATAGAGCTTCTTTCCACAAAAAATCATGGAGGGCACTCTATCTCTAAAACTACGTGTTTAAATTAGGCAAAATAATGGAGGAAAAATCTGTCAACTTCTATTATGCATAAAGATATAGGTGCAAACTCCTGTCTCAAGAAATCCTTATGCTGCATATAAAGAAGCAGAAAGGACAGAGGAAGAAAATTATTACTGTAGGTGTCCCATTTCTTTCCTTAGCATCTGCTATCAGGAAATCTCAGAGACAGGATACTGAGCTAGATGGGTATCAGCCTCGCCCAGCAGGGCTCATTCTTACGTTCTGTTTATTTACGTAAGAAGGATGGGGAGGGAGCCATTAGCTCATTTTTAGTTTGAATATGTTCCTTTGGTTTTGAATGATGGATAATTTTACCTAACATTACTGTGCAGAAAGATACCTTGTCAAGAAGATGAAGGAAGATTGTGGAGTAACTTGCTTCATGACCCTACTCAGGAGGCTCAGGAGGAAAGCACTGTATCCTCTAGCTCTTGAACAGCACCGGCAAAACTATTTTCCAGACTTTGTAAGTTGAAAACTGCCATATTTGAGAGTGATTAGAGCTGCTTTGTCTTAGTTGTTAGAGAGAGACCAGTGCAAGAGCCTGACAATCATGGAGAAAGCTAGTCTGTGTGTCTGATATCTTATGGTTTATCTGACACTGTACAGACGCATACAGTGTGACAGCTGCAATGAGTCAGGTTATTAGAGGGACTTTCTGCTCCCTAAAGCTTATTTATTTCTGTCTTTCTCAAAACAGGGGGTTGGGGAAGTGTAAAGCCTATCAATGAGATAGAGGAGAGGGCCTGAAGCCAGACAAACCAAAACATTTAGAGATTCTGCTAATGCTACGAAGATGAAAGGAATCCCCAAATAAAAAGGAGCCAGAGACATATTTAGCCGAGCCTCATTCCTAAACAGCCGATTGGATGTAGGCAGGAAGGTCTCCACACACATCTCAGAAGTTGTTTTCCCATATAAAGTCATGGCTTGTAATGTTATGAGCAAGTGGGTTACTTTTATTCCCATATTTCTGTAGCGGCTGGGATAAGACTGCAGCTTCTGTCCTCCTTTACCGAAAAAGTATGGCGTCTACGAACTGGTGTGTGGCATCTGAGATGGCATTCTCCAGGCCAGCTGAAGCCCATTTCCTAGGCGTGGTGGCTATACAGCTCCTGGTGCTGTGGAGTCCTGAGCACATTTTGTGTCCCTAAGACAGTCTGCACGAGTTACTGAAAACCAAAGAACTTAAGGAACATGTAGCTCAGAGTTGCCACTGATGTCCTGAAAGATGGTTGAAGTCAACAGGAAATTTCCCAGCGTGCATGGAAGCTGCTTTTCTAGTATCACTATAAAGAGATCGGGGAAAAGGGTATGAAAGAAAGAGGCAAAATTATTTTCCTGCTTATTTTCCTTTCTGTGATCATACTCCAGACATGCTCCTCTGATGGAGACTGCACAAGGTTTAGCATGGGCAAATAGAGAAATTCTCAGGGGAAACCAAATAAAAGCCATAGGTTTTGGCTATGGGTACAAAGAAAGCACTAGGCCCTCAGAGTATAGACACACCGGGCAAATTGTGCTGTGGCGGTGTCTATACAAAGGAGTGGGAGAAGTACTGAAAGACAGGCAGCAGAAAGTGGTGACAGAGTGGCCTCCAGAGGGGAAGCTAAATTACTTTCTGGAATGGAGTTGTGTTATTTTTCTTGCAAAAAATTATATATATAGTTGGGCTGAGCTGGTATGTGTCCATAGCTACAGAGGAGGCTTCAGAGGTTTGATCCCCTGCATTTAGATTTTGTTCTCAGAGCACTTGTTCTGTTCAGTTCTCTTTAGGTTCTTATTCCAGTCTTATGCCAAGCACTTTCTCCGCTTCCCCCCTACCCCTCTGGCAATGAACTATGTTGCTGAGAAGAAAGGTGTAAACTACTAATGTCATTTTTTCCCATATGTTTTCATCTGTAGTAATATCTGTGTGATCATAACTCGAGCATGGAATCACTGAAAAGAAATACGTATATTCTATAATGTCCCTTGAGCCAGACTGACCTAATTTCCTTGCATAGTTCACCTGTTTGCCTGCCTTCCTTCCTGCCCCAGGACCTTCCATAACGGAACGCCCCAGAGACGGGCTGCCTGCTGAGCTCTCCGTTGTGTGCCAGAGGCACGGTTGTATGGCATCTCTACATTTTTCCTGTGCTCTTCCTGTGTACCCATCTGGGCTTACTTCTCCCTTCTAGTTTGCATAGCCCTGTCTCTAACAAATGTCCTTCATATGGTAAATCCCTCCAAACAACTGGTATTTCCTCTTCATCGCCATGTCAACAGCTATCTGCTCACAGTGAGACTCTGCGTCAGCCATATCTTTTTCATGAGCACCCTGAAAGCTGAGATTCTGACATCTTTGGTGCCCATGACAGGCAAGGTTACGTGTGATTCCCACCCAAATAACCATCCCTCATAGCACCCAAGGGGCTGCTGCTGCCATCATTGCCAGCACTGGTAATTGTGGTATACACCAGGAGAAGTTTACAGGAATTGAGATGGAACTTAACAGAGATACAAAGGTGTCTGTGGTATCTGCATGGCCACTGCCTCCTATAATATCCACAGAGGCTGCTTGTAGAAAACTGTCGCTGGTATTTCTAGCCATGCAGATGTGCAGTGTGAATGGTTTACCCATTCCACTGAAGGGCTGTTTACTTGGCTCTGCAATGCCATATATGCTGTATCTGCTAGAGCATCATCACTAGTAAGATTTTTTGGGAGCGTGAACCTCTTCTCAGTAAGTTGAAGAGTTTGGATCCTTTTATAGGTTTATCCCAGCCCTGGTATTTCCAAGGAGAAGTAATAGATGATGTTTGTGAAAACCTTGGGTTATGTTTCCTCCAGTCTAGGAGGCAATTGATGTTTGTATCAAAATCAGACATGATCCTGCAGTGGAGGGTTCTGCTGTGTGAAATTCTCCTTCCCCTTGACCTGAGTTCCCTGTTCTAATACCATACGTTCTATGCGAGGGAGGTATTTTTTCTCAGCTCTGTTTTTGATTGTTGTTTTAAAACAAGGAATTTGGTTTTGGCTGTCCTTTGAGAGTCAGCTGGAGATATGCAAAAAATGATCTGTTTGTATCCTTTGTTGTAGGTTGCTTACCTTGGTGGGTATCTTTTCTGTTTTTTTTGTTTTCTTTGTTTTTTTTGTTTTTTTTAAATATCTCTTATCTTTTGCCCCAATGCTAGAAGTGAAATAATAGATTTCTTTTTAATGGCTCATGTTCCAACACTTGTTAGCTTCTGTTTCTGACCCTCAAAGGCAGTTACATTCCTTAAAAGTTCCTTTCCTTAAAAGTTAAATTCCTTTTGGCCTTCATTCCATAATTCTGCCTGTCTGCTGTCCCTACTTGTGGCCTAATCCTTAAATCTCTGCATCAGAAAAACTCCCACTGCTGTTGTATGGGAGATTTTCTTTCATTAAGACTACTCAGGCACCAAACACTCTGTAAGCAAATACATGATGCCCTTCTCCACTGTAACAAGACTCAAAAGGCAAGAATCTTGCTTGGATTCTCACATCTTCTTGGCTTGTGTGCATAAAGCAGTTCTGAATTTGTAATGATTTAGTATAGGAGTTTAGAGATGCTGATTTCTGGTCTTTAGTACAAACTTAATGACAAAGTATTGTTGGCTATGAAAGGGCTGCTTTGCTGTCTAGAGAACAGCTGGCTACAGCTGTAAAAATCCTGTCCTGTGCTGAAAATAACTTGTACAGTGAGAACCCTTGCTTTATTTGCTAAAAATATGTTCAATGGAAAAGCTAGATGGGGGTTGCAAACTTCAACAACTTTATTAAGAGTAATTTGAAATAGGCCATCGGTTGAATAGCACTAGGGTGAAGCTGGCCCACAGGTCCTAGGGTTCTGAAAATAAGCTAACACAGAAACAGAATGGATTCTAACCCATTGCAGTCCAAAGGGGATCATAACATTCTTCTAACAGAACATTTTCACAACCTTCAAGGCCTTCACTGCGAACCCTATAAAACAACAGGTATTTTTTTCACTATGCTTAAGCCTATGGGCAACATTTGTTATACCAGCAAAATGCCAAACTTTTAAAGAGACTTTGTAGCAAAATTCAGCAGCTGTTTAGCTTGGCAGAAATATTTTCATTGTTTTTGTCAAAATCTTTAATGAAAGCAAAGTGTTTATTTTAAAACACCTTCCCTATTATAAATGACTGCTCTTCCAATTTATCTCTCTGCCCCTTGGATGTTACTATGGAGGCCTGGACCTCTCTTGTTTGAACACACGCTCCTCCTGCCAGAGGGTATCTATTGTGGGCACACTCTGTCTCTCTGTATTTTAGCAACTCTCCTGAAGTTTTAAAGTGTTTATCTTACACAGCTGAAAGTCTCCTCGTGTTTCATGAGCTCTACACTGGAATGCAGTGGAAAAGACCCAGGGCCTGTGGCCACACAGATTAGAAGTTTTTGTAATACGGTCCCTATATGGTTTTGTTAGAGACTTCAGCTCTGTCTCTGTCTGTCTCTGCTCCTTGTTTGGGAGGCCAGTGGGAGGAGAGGAGCTGAAGGGATCTATATAACCTCACAGCTTGCAGATACGGAGTGCGCCATCCCAGAGCAGCTATCCCCAGCCAAGCACTGTCAGGGTAAGTGGCACGGAACCAATAGCATGATTTACAGAATGCTGGAGGACTTCAGTTAAATAATGTCAAATGGAAGCTATTCAGGAGGATGTACTGCTGTGCTGTAGTTTGCTTGAGCAAACTTACTTAGTATAATTGAATTGATAAAATGCTTGTAATATCTGCACTGAGTTGTATTTATCTTATAGCACTTCTGAAAGGGAACTAAAAGCTCTACCTGATGATTTTGCTGATTCCACCCCAGCACTCCAGCAACTGTATAAAGACACAGGGTGTGTAATGCCACAGCTGGAGTTACACCTATATTCGTGTTTAAATGGACATGTGTGACCTTGGGGTGTTAAGTTTGGGACAGAATAGAGTTCCTGAAGCGGTACGTAGTAGCGTTTCTCAGCAGGTTTACTTCAGTGCTGTTAACTCAATGTAGGGTGACGTGAGTGTTTTGGGGAATGTGACTGTAAGAAGAACTGGAAGTGGGCAAATTTGCAGTGTCTAACAGGTTACAATGAGGATGTGTGTATATTCATCCTTGTCTCTATGTAGATGAAACTACTGTTCTGTAAAATGACACACATTTCATTAAGGAACACGCTACGTGCAATATTACTTGTGGGGCTGGAGTTCTTTTAATAGCCTTTTGTAGAGAATGGTGAGGTCAATGGTTATCTTTAGACATAAAGCAGTCAGAAGAGAGAGGCCAAATACTGTATTAATTACTTGGGAGAAAAATTTCCTTTCTTCCACAGTACTGAGTGACATTTGCTGCTGGAAGATGTTGCTACTGCATGCCGTGGCAGTCCTGAGCTGTAACTCGCTGGCTGGCAGCAGAGCGCCCTGTCTGAAATCATTCAGCTTTGATTTTTCAACTTTTTGTGCTTTATTACTAAATATGGTTTTCATTTAGACTCCACTAAGCTCAGAAATGCAGCCTTTCCTGCCCACTTCTTTCCCCTCCCCCAAGTGATTTTTGGCATTACATTAGCTGCATTGGTTTGAGCAAACCCCCTGACCTCGAACTCTGTTCCAAAAACAGACAGTTGAAAAGCCTATTTCCTAATTAGGAAATGGTTTGTCCAAACCAGTCTGTTCATTCATGTTAGATAACAATTGTACTCCAGTCAATAAATGTTTGAATATAAAGAGCCTGTTTTCCCAGGAGTTTAATAAATGCCAAAATTGCAACCTACTTTCCTTTCCCAACGATAGTAATAAAATATCTGGACTACAAGAAGTTAGGATTTCCCTAGCCTGGTGTTCCCGTGGGAGCTATGCCTGCAGGAGCGGGGCTGCAGCCGTGTCTCTCAGCTGCCTGGCTGGGGAGAGGCGGAGGGTTGCAAAGGAGGGATTTGGAAGCACTGGATGCTTGCTCCATCCATTGTAGAGGCTAAACAGATTGTGGGCTCTCTTGCTCATCGGCCATGGCTCTCACTGACCCCTCTCCCACTTGGTCCTGCGCTGCCAGTATTTCTGCGGCAGAGGGTTTAGGAGACTGCGTGCAGAGCCAGCTGGTCTGTGGATGACAGCTGTATCCTTTAGCTGTTAACACACTGCAATTTGTTGAGCTCTGCATGGAAGCCCAGGCTCAGAGCTAGCCAAGTGATTCCCTACCACACTATAAATTGCAAGCAAATAGTTCTTGAGTCCTGATATTCAGTGCTTGTTTCTGTAATTGACTTTAATACAAAGCCTTCAAAGCATTTTTATTACCCATATTATCTTCCTGTTGTCAGAGGAGGAAAACAATTTCTTTTTACTGAGACAAGGAGCCAACATAAATTACTCTGCCGCTCTACAAATGCAGTTTGTTAGCTGCTTTGAAATGATGATAGAGCATACGCTGTGGCCTGTTTTTAAAACGTGTACAGTCCCTGACTTAATTTTAAAGGCAGGTTATTTTTTCTGAGTGACTAGGAAAGGGCTTGAAAAGGCATGTTTTTTTGTTTTTCGTTGTTTTCTTTTTAATTTTGAATATTTCTTCTCTTTTAAAAAGTTAAATGTAAACTTAATTTGCCATCTTGACCCAGTGGGTTAATACCTGCATCAGGAAAGCACCACTGGTACATTCGTAGCACTTAATGTGGCTAGTCTTTGGGAAGCCAAAGATGGAATGGGAAAGACTGAAGTGCTCTTACCTTTGATAGCTTTCCACATGTGTCAGGATTTTATCAGGGTGACAGAAAAGCAGGGGAAGTTGTGCTGAATCCAGTGCAAAGGGATCTTTGTTTTTGCAGCTGCCGGTCCAGCATTCTCTTTTATCTCCCACTCACCCCCAGCCGTGGATTTCTGTGGCCAAATTTAGATAAACTTTTGCTGCTCCCTGATGTGTCTGCCCATGCCACAGGACTGGAAGTCTCATCTGGAATCCCCTGGATAATCTCTAGGGAATACAGCCCTCCAGCAGATGTGGTTGAAACCGCTCACACTTTCAGAAGGAAGCCAGTTCCCTCGTGTGGCCCGGCAGGCCTTGTGGTTGCCAAACCGGTGCTGTACCTCTCTTTGCTGGTGCTGGCTGCTTTCATACAGCCATCTGTCTTTAAGGGTAGCTACCTGAATATGTTTTTGGTTTTTTGGTCTTTTTAAATTATTTTCTGCTGTTTTCATAGGGCCTGAGGACGTTGACGTAGAAGATGTGTGAGGAAGAGGACAGCACTGCCCTTGTTTGTGACAATGGGTCAGGGCTCTGTAAAGCCGGCTTCGCTGGGGATGATGCTCCAAGAGCAGTTTTCCCTTCCATTGTGGGTCGTCCTAGGCACCAGGTGATGAACTGGTTTGGTTATTCCTTACTGGATTTGTAGAAGGCTTTGCTGCCCCATCTCTAGCCGTGGACCCCAGAGCTGCCTTTTCCAGTGTTTGGGACTGGCCCAGCCCTGGGTGATCTGTATAGAATCACAGAATCACAGAATGGTAGGGGTTGGAAGGGACCTCTGTGAGTCATCTAGTCCAACACTCCTGCCGAAGCAGGGTCACCTACAGTAGGTTGTAGAGGACCTTGTCCAGGTGGGTCTTGAATATCTCCAGAGGAGACTCCACAACCTCCCTGGGCAGCCTATTCCAGTGCTCCGTCACCCTCAGAGGGAAGAAGTTCTTCCTCATGTTCAGACAGAACTTCCTGTGCTTCAGTTTGTGCTCATTGCCCATTGTCCTGTCACTGGGCACCACTGAAAAGAGCTTGGCCCCATCCTCCTGACACCCACCCTTCAGATATTCGTAAGCATTTATAAGGTCCCCTTGGAGCCTTCTCTTCTTCAGGCTGAACAAGCCCAGCTCCCTCAGCATCTCCTCATAGGACAGATGTTCCAGTCCCCTCACCATCCTTGTAGCCCTCCGCTGGACTCTCTCCAGTAGCTCCTCATCTTTCTTGAATTGGGGAGCCCAGAACTGGACACAGTACTCCAGATGAGGCCTCACTAGGGCAGTGTAGAGGGGAAGGAGAACCTCCCTTGACCTGCTGGCCACACTCCTCTTGATGCACCCCAGGATGCCATTGGCCTTTTTGGCAGCCAGGGCACACTGCTGGCTCATGGTTAACCTGTCGTCCACCAGGACACTCAGGTCCCTCTCCGCAGAGCTGCTCTCCAGCAGGTCCACCCCAAGCCTGTAGTGGTGCATGGGGTTGTTCCCCCCTAGGTACAGGACCCTGCACTTGCCCTTGTTGAACCTCATCAGGTTCCTCTCTGCCCAACTTTCGAGCTTGTCCAGGTCACGCGGAATGGCAGCACAGCCTGCTGGTGTATCCACCACACCTCCCAGCTTGGTGTCATCAGCAGACTTGCTGAGGGTACATTCTAACTCTTCATCCGGGTCATTGATGAAGAATTTGAACAAGGCTGGGCCCAGTACTGACCCCTGGGGGACATCACTAGTTACCGGCCTCCACCTAGACTCAGCGCTGCTGATGACAACCCTCTGAGTTCTGCCATTCAGCCAGTTCTCAATCCACCCCACCGACCACTCATCCAGCCCATACTTCCTGAGCTTCCCTAGGAGGATGTTATGGGAGACTGTGTCGAAAGCCTTGCTGAAGTCTAGGTAGACAACATCTATAACACAGCATTTCCAGGCAGAATGAGTCCAGCAGCGCACTCACCTGAGTCAAAGCAGGTCTCTTGCCTTCTGAGAGGACTTCTAAAATTTTTCACTCCCTTATATGCTCTCTTCTCTCTGTCCCTTAGTTTTGAATTACGCAGAGAACTCGGTGAGTAAAGCTAGTTTACAAAAACCACAGAAGCCCAACAAGAAGTATCTGCAAATTTTGACTGCCCTAAAAGCTGATGGTAGGTGATGCATAGAAAACTAAAGGAGGAAGGAGAAGTATTCAGTCAGCTTCCTATTAACCTTCCTGACTTTATTAATTTAGTTGTATCACAAATGGTACACTGTCTAGGGTTGAGTTTCTTTCGCTTCAAGGTTTACATTTGAGTATATGATGCATTCCAGTCGATTTTAATAGTTTGCATAATACATACATTATCTGAGCTGTTATACACAGAGAGTTTCTGAGCCAGGTCATTATTAGCATGAACTAAGCAGCTTGGCTAGGCCACAACAAACAAATCCTCCTAATTAGTAGATCCACCTAATTGCTTCTATGCCATCTAAGGACCTGGTGAAATGGAAAGAAGTAAACTGGTTGTAAGATGCAGCACTTTATGTACCCAGCAAATATATTTTTATCTTTCCAGGGCAGAAGAAACTTGTGCCTAATTGAGACATCTGGGTATTAACATAATCGGAAAAAAAATCAAATACGAGCTTCTGTAGGTAGTGTGAATGGTATTAATTGTTCAAAAGCAAGGCAGACGGTCACAGTTGAAACAAATACAGCAGATTTCTGGAACCTTTCCTTCCTGATCACGTACCACAGATAGCATGAGTGCCCTGAAGCACTCATCCCATCATAAATTGATCATCCCATCGTAAACTGCAAACCCAGCTTGCTTATTTCTAAGACAGGGCAATTGGAGATGCCAAGGTTTGGAGTGTGTAATGACTAAGTTCTGATGAGGGTATTATGCACTCAAAGCATCCTACTGTATACTGTTTAATTCCAGTATATCTAACTTTAACATAGAGATTATTGTATATCCAGAGTAGTTTCCAGCTTCTGGTCCATGGACCATTTCTACAAAATCCATGAAAATACCTAGAAAGAAGTCTGTACGAGTAGATTTAAACTGTCTGTCTCAATGGCAATATTATAGTGTTTAAAAAGAAGATTAAAAAGTCTTGAAATTTAAGCTTTGGCAAATGTAAAGTGTGTATTGCCCCATCTTGACCCTTAGATGGCACAACATCGCTTTCTGCTTTTACTCCACTTTATTATAGTTTAGCAGACAGTTCATCCCTAAATAATAATGAACATTAAAACAACCCTATTTTTCCACTTTATCTTGATGAATTTAACAATGTACTTGTGCTGTTTACTTAAACTGTAGGGGAAACATGAACTCCAGAGGTTTAAGCAAACTAAACATTTAATTTTGAAAAATAAAAAGCAGTGAGTAATTCTCCATTCATTAGTATTCATAAAGTATTTTGTAACTAGTGTCGCTGGCAACTGGATTTATTTCACAGCTAATGTTCTATCTATTTTGTGACACCTGTCTTTGAGAGACTAACTCCATTTGTGTTATTTTATAGGGTGTGATGGTTGGTATGGGTCAAAAAGACAGCTACGTAGGTGATGAGGCTCAAAGCAAGAGAGGAATCCTGACCTTGAAATACCCCATAGAACATGGCATCATTACAAACTGGGATGACATGGAGAAGGTATTTTGGCTTTGAAGAGTTGATGTTTATCACTGGTAAACAGAAATACATGAACCAAATGTTCACAGACTACCCACTAAATTTTAGATGAAAGTGTCAAGCTATCAAGTATGGTTTGACAAGAAGGTTGTTAACAAAAAAGGTTAACTTGCATCTAAAGCTGATAAGCAGTACATTTATTTTGTTACTGGGAGTTGTTTTACTCCAGTATGATCTATACATCTTTGCATTAGCAAAGAAGGAGGAAGGAAGAAAAAAGAAAAAAAGGAAAGAAACAGAATATCCTCAATTTGCTAGTAAAGAAATGGAATTTAAGAAGGTATCCGTTTCTGCAGAAATGCAAAGCATGTATGTAATTTTGATGTGAAGGGCACTGTTTACACACATACTTTTTCATGCTTGAAAGATTAGTAATATTGCAGGGCATATCCATTTCAGAGCCAGCAGTTAGATGAAAGGCTTGCAGAACCATGTTTACAGTCGTAGTCTGTACAGCTGATACAATTTCTAAGATGGTATTTGTATTTAACACTGTGCTGTGGAAATAGGGCTATTTGGAACAGTCGGGACATCACAACACAGTGCGTGTGGAGCCAGGACTTACTGACTCATAGCATTGTACATTTTGCTTGGAAAGACAGCAAAACCTTTCAGATGTCTAACGTATCAACCGACCTCTAATAACCAACAGCTTGAAAACAAGCTTAGAAAAAACATTTTGGCCTTTAGAAAGACTCCGTTGGTTTTACTTCTTATTGGTGTATTAACATCATCATTGCAGTCCACTTTACCTCAGATTTTTATAGCTGGTAGGAATGAGCCGTGAGGAGGTGATCAACACAAGCTGACTTTCAGCTCACAAACCATTTGCCATCATTTATTTTTTGAATTCTTGGGCTGGCCTCTACAAACCAAAAGATGAAACTGTCTTCAAGAGACCCATTATCTATTGCGCTCTACTACATAGGTCTGCGTATGTTCTAGAAGTTTTTCTGGAACAGTTTCACTTTCAATCATTATTGAAATAGCATTGCTGGAACCAAGTCTGTCCTGCTCGTTCTATTCTACTGTAAGAATACTTATTTACATTAACTTATGTGTCCTTAAAAGAAGTCATGTATTACTAAAAAAGTCTTATATTACTAGTAGTAAAACCTGAGGATAGTGCTTTTCTTTTTCCAGTTACTGTGGTAATCTCTAGGAAGGCAGTAAGAACCACTGCGTGAGAAATATTACTAGCCTGTCTCTAGGGCTGTAAGCAGAGTGCTGGAGCACAGTACCTGCCTGGAAGTGATTCTGAGCTGGGGGCTAATGGTGTTTCTTTCCTTTGGCTTTGCCCATTGTCCTCAGATCTGGCATCACTCTTTCTATAACGAGCTCCGTGTTGCACCTGAAGAGCACCCGACTCTACTGACTGAAGCACCGCTGAATCCCAAAGCCAACCGAGAGAAAATGACCCAGGTAGGCTCACACTGAAGCTATGGAATAATTCCAGCTTTGTGAGTTCAACAGGATGTGAACTTCATCTTTTCAGTTAGTCATGCCGGCTTGACTGTCTAGTAGTATATCTCTCGTAGTTATGGAAGAGGGAAAGTGCATAGTGACCAGCTGTCATATTTGCATACAATTACCTTTACTTTAGAAAGATAGCATGTCAGTTTTGAATATGAGACCTGCAGTCCGTCCATGATTTATGTCATCTTCATCTTTTTTTATGCCCACACTTATTACAAAATTACCTTCAGTATGTGCATGTGTCTATATTCATACCTTGTAGATATAGGCCAGATACAGAGAGATGTCTTATAGGACAAATATTTTTTGATTTAAATTTTGTATTGTACTTCCTTGTTATTACCAACCATCAAGATACATGAAAATCTTGTCTTCTGCCTCTCTTTCAGTATATTGCGTCAACTAAGCTAAAAACCCTAGTGTTAAGGCAATTATTTTACTTGCATTTCAGATTATGTTCGAGACTTTCAATGTGCCAGCCATGTATGTAGCTATTCAAGCTGTTCTGTCCCTCTATGCTTCCGGACGTACCACAGGTAGGCCTCTGGGGAAGGTGGCATAGGCATTTGAAATACTTCAGTGCGGTGATGTGAGGATAAATCACGTGTTATCTTCTTGAAGGGATTGTGCTTGACTCTGGGGACGGTGTCACGCACAATGTGCCAATTTATGAAGGCTATGCCTTGCCACACGCCATCATGCGTCTGGACCTGGCTGGCCGTGACCTGACAGACTACCTCATGAAAATCCTGACGGAACGTGGCTACTCCTTTGTGACCACTGGTAAGGACACTCTGCCGACTGAGGAGGAGAGTTGTTTGATGTGCAGTGTTTCTAGAAGCCTTAGGTGGACTAGCAGGGATTCTGCAGTTGATTAGACTCCAGAAGGAATCTGATAGGAAAATCCCCTGCAAGACTAGCAGAGGATTAGTTTAAAAAGTGGGGGGAGTATTAGAGAGTGAAAGGGAACAACCTGTCAGCATGTCTGGGTCCTTCCTGAATGCCATTCAAACGATTGAATCCTATTGACAGCGGAGCGTGAAATTGTCCGTGACATCAAGGAGAAGCTCTGTTATGTGGCCCTGGACTTTGAAAATGAGATGGCCACTGCTGCCTCTTCCTCCTCTCTGGAAAAAAGCTATGAGCTTCCTGATGGTCAGGTGATCACCATTGGAAACGAACGCTTCCGCTGCCCCGAGACCCTCTTCCAGCCATCTTTCATTGGTAGGTTGAATAATTGTTCTGCCTTGGTAAACTGCACATAAATATCAAGTCCCTGTTTGCTTTTAATTGTGCTCCATTGCTAACTCACTCAGACGTATACACAAGTATGTCCTAGCACCCGTTATAAAATAATCTTTTAGAATAGCACAATTAATATGGTGGAAGGAACTGCATGTCAAACAATAAGGCAAAATGCTTTCCCAAAATAAACCCTGAATGTTTATTTCTGGCTTCTGGCGTTGGGCCCATGCCATTCTGTATGTTATGCAATTGGCTGCTACGGGAAGGGAAGCCGCAAAGTCACTTTTCTAAATAGTGTGAGGATTGTAGTTTGAATGTACTTGCAGAGAGGTGGGGGGTGGGGTCGGGAAGCACTACTTTTATTTCTCAAAAAACTGCTCCAAATCCTGAATCCAAGACAATGTCATACTAACCAACAGCCATGAAGGCAAGACTTGCAAGGAGGTCAGACAGAAATCCAGTGTCAGTTCTGCCAGTCGGCAGAATTTCAGCTCAAAACCAGATAAAGTAGTTGCATACTTGGAGGTATTAGGACATATTTTGACTGTTCTGTCTCTGAGTTGGCTTAATTTAAAAAAAGAAAAGAAAAGAAAACAAATGATTCCAAGACCATGTAAGGAATTCTTAGGACATTTGAGATTGCCTGCAAAAGCCTAGTGGAAACTTTATTATTCCACACCCCCAGCTTTCTGTTTAAGGAGGAGTTGTGTGTGTAAGAAGGAGAGGAGGGCTGTACACCAAGGAACTCCTAAGCAAATAATTTAGGCAGCTGCAGAATGACGTTCCAGATTTCCACAGCTCTGAAGACTGATGTCTTCCAAAGAGACACTAAAGTTCATGTTGTCAGTTCTGTGTTAACAATTTTAAGTCTCTGTATGGAGTTGCTTCCTCAGTGTTCTTCTCTAACTTTTCCAGGCATGGAGTCTGCTGGCATTCATGAAACAACTTACAACAGCATCATGAAGTGCGACATAGACATCAGAAAGGATCTTTACGCCAACAACGTGCTGTCTGGAGGCACTACAATGTACCCGGGTATTGCAGACAGGATGCAGAAGGAAATAACTGCTCTGGCTCCCAGCACTATGAAGATCAAGGTATGGCACAATTATTTGTAGACTACTTGAGTCGGCATGTACAAAGTCCTCAAAAATCTAGTGAAACATAGCAACACTTTGTAAAGTAAGTGCTTTGTACATATTTTGAATCATGTCTGTACCTTCTAGCAAATAACCAGCACCTGGTAGCCTTGCTGCTAGAAGAAGAAAGCCGCCTCTCCTCTCATTTCCTTGGTCATGGTGAATTCTGCAAACTGCACTAACATGGCCAACGAAGAATAGCACGGACCCAGCAGCATAAATTTTCCTGTGGGGCTATAAGTGGTCTTCTTCAGCCCTTTTGGGCTGATGGAGATGGGAGAGAGGAAATACTGGTTTTGTCCTTGGCCTACAAGTTCAGAAAAGAAAGATCCTCTGACAAGCCAATCTTCCCTCTGCTGCTTCAAATCCTCTGTTCCTTGCTTCACAAACATTTTATCAGCTATACCAAGAAGAGTGCTCCATTGGTCACTTGTTTTTCCAAACCCTCCTGGGCTATCATTATATCTTTCCAGAGCAATTATTTCCCCTTTTCTCATACGCAGCCACGAATACGCAAAGGCACTACTCCTACTGGGCAGACTGACTTAGGCAGAGAAATTGAGGATTTAGACTCAGACTTAAATAACAATTTTTTAACTTTACTGCTTACAGCAATGGCCAACTATAATGCCAGGGGTGACACTAGCACATAGATAGTGTTTTTGTTAATATCAAATATCGTTGCTTTAATATTTGTGTATAAAAAAAAAATTATTTTATTCACAGTGGACAGTTGTACTTAATGCTTTTATTTCTTAAACAGATCATTGCTCCTCCTGAACGTAAGTACTCCGTCTGGATTGGAGGCTCTATTCTTGCCTCCCTGTCTACTTTCCAGCAGATGTGGATCAGCAAACAGGAATATGATGAAGCTGGCCCATCCATTGTTCACCGCAAATGCTTTTAAATTGTTTTATCTTTATATGTCTTCTTAGTGTATTACTGTGAATGTATTCAGGAAAATACATTCTTATAATTTCATTCCATAAATCCTTCATCGTAATGACTAATTCATTGGATACTATGTATTTTTTTGGAATAAATTTTAAATATGCTATGAAACTGCTGCTCCTATTTAAAAAAAAAAACAAACTTACTTTTGTGGAGGTGCCATTACCGCTGGTTTGAAGCTCCATCTTGTGACATGAATTTGTTACTACACTATACTGGGCTTAATAGAAAAAGTGGTACCTTTTTTCTCAAGTATACAACTGCTAGAAAACACTCAGCTATCAGGCTGCACGTTGTCAAAGTTTAGCCTCAGTAAACATTTTAGTCTGCAAACAGAACCAGTCTTGATTCTTCCAAAGTTCTGGGCGGTACCAAAGGAGCACAGCATCCGTTTGATATCAGGACGAGCATATGCACTCAGCTTTGCATCTGCTCTATCTAGAAATATTATCTATCCCCATCACTTCTTAATTCACAGCTGTGGTGCTGGAAAAGCTAATTTTTTACAGAGTGTGGCCTAGAGGTGTGTGATGCATACTAAAATAATTCTGTGTGCTTTCTTTAAAGAAAGGAAACCTTTTCCTTTGGGAGTGTATCTGAACACTAAGATTGAACACATGACTTTCCTATCATATGCCCTCGGGATGAGTGCATCCCATTATTTTTACATTGTGATTTCTGGCATGGTCTAAAGGGTAATTAAGCTGGCTTAATACACTTTCTTTTCAGAACTGTTTCTTTTTTTTTGGGGGGGGGTAATATAATCAAAGTAGATAAAATAATTTAGACAATTTTCTTTTTCTGTGATTTTTCCAACTCCATTTATAGACTGAAATACTTCAAAAGTGATATTCAACTATAAGTATATGCATAGAAGCTGAAGCCAGTAATACTGTCTTAAAAGTATAGTTGTATGAATAAAGAATTCACTGAAACAGAGCTGGTAAAGGTCAGTTCTAAGGAACTTGCTGCAATCTGTATTCATTAGAGTTCAGGATAAAGGATGCTATTTATTTTTGTTACCTATTTCCCTGTCTAAACTCAATAGTTTACCTCACTTGCCTGTTACTTGTTATCTTTTCAAACTGTAAGCTCTTTGTAACAGCACATTTTATTTACCATGTCTGCATAACCCCTGGGTTCCAGATCTTGTCCAGCTTCTGACTGTTAGCACACATTCCAAACTTTTTTGTATTAACATTATTATTTAAAGTATAGGTCATCTAGGTTCTTGGAACAGATACTAAATAAACTCTTGTAAGACCAAATAACTTTGTATGGTTCTTCCTTCTAACTCTATCTAGATCTTTTTATCTAACTCTAGACAGATCCAGGGAATTCCTTTCAGGATACAAATTTGATCTCAAATAAAAGTTTCTACTAGAGGGTTGCTGGAGAAGGCACATTTCTCCAAGGGACTCTGATGCATCTCTTATATTCCAAGATGTGATGACGGTCAGCTCTCAGGTAAAGGACTTGTGTGTTCTCTGCTTAATAACTTAGCTGAAACTCGAGCTATACAAGGATGGAATGGGTAAAAGGATGAAAAAAAAAAAAATCACCCAAACTGATGTATTTGCCTCTACTATACAGAATGTAAATTCACTGAAGCAGTGAAGAGATATACATAGCTGGAAGTCACAAAAAGCCAACCACTGTTAAAAATCCCTACTTCTCAGAAAGCAATTAATGCCAAGTGACAAAGAAAACATTACTTATTTCAACACAGTTACTGTTGTTTGAAGTTCATTTTATTGTTTTGTTTTATAGGTGAGATTTTTTTACAGATTCAGGGTTAATGCCACTGAACTCCATCTTGACAGAGCAACAAAATAACTCCAAAACAGGCTCAAGCAATAAATATCAAACCATTCAATCTAAAATGTATAAATATAAATGTAATTTCTGAAAATGTAGGAAAACCAGGAATCCATTTTTCTGTTTTGGCCATCACTATCGTCCATCTGTATCACCTCAGATCCAGCACAATTATCTTTATGTCTTTCCCGACCACATGGGTACATGGCTGCAGAAGAAGTCAACCCATTACTCACAGAAATAAGTTTCAATAAAATAGCATATGAGGACTATTGTTTCCTTTTAAATTTCTGAGCCTGCTTAATAGAATGCCTATCTATCCAGCTTTGATTGGACCTGTCGCTGTGCCTGTTCACAGGAACCCTGGCCGTCACAGGTATAGACTGCTGAATAAAGCAAGGGCTACAACATACAATCAGCAATAAATTTCTAAAGAGGATATTGTTTAGTGCTTAGCCTGTGAAACAGATTATAATTCTGTGCTATCCTTTATGTATCGCAGCATGGGGCACCCGAAATGGGGAAGGAAGATGTTGCGTGCTGCATTAGAACAGGTGCATGGGGGACAGCCGCAAGCAAAGCGTGAACTCTGTTCGCTCCCTGCAGTGGCTTCAGATGTGTCTGCCCACATGATGGATTTTTTTAAAACATCTAGGACTAGATAGTGTCTTTAAACAAGGTCATGACTAAATAACAGCTTGGATTGGGTCTGTGGAGAAGAGTTTTTCCCAGAAACCAGACAGATGCAGATCATGATTGTTTCAGTCAGGTTTCATGAAGCTTCCTGTATTATCACCCTTGATATTTTTCCTCCAGGAAGCGAGACTGTGATCTTACACTTTTTTCTGGAAGATCAATCTGTTTCGGAGATTGTACATGAAAGGATATTTGTGTTTGAGATGCAATACCAGCAGTGTGTCTAATGATTATAACTGAGCTCATGGGGCCAGTAACTTCACTGACAAACTAAGTTTGTAAAGGACCACCAAAAAGAGCCCATCTGCAACAAAAGTCTTAAAATTTTTCAGAGTTGGACTACCTTCTCATTATCTCCACAGTCAACAATAAAAGAACAGAACAAACCAAAACAAAGAACCCCAACCTCTCCTTCTTTTGAGGAGTAATACTGACATTCTGAGAGTCCTAGAAGATTTCCAGTGTCTTTCAACATTACTTCTCTGCGTTTGATCATTTTATTTTGAGCTATACGAGATGCTCTGTATTTGAAATGAGGCCCACTTTAAAAAAAAAAAATCTTAATTATTCAAATGTAACGATTGTTGTCTTCCAGAGAGCTGTGACATTTCTGATAATTCCAAACAAGTATACTGTTCAGCCATACATCTAGCGTTCTATGCTATTAAAACATCAAAAGATATGGTAGCTACTGAGAAAGACTTATGAGAAGCCAGGCAAAAATTATGGTCAATGAAGGAAATGGGGCTTAATCTACGCATAGCTGCACCTTTTAGCAGCTGGGATATTCTGTTGTGACACTGCACGTCAGGAGATGAACTGAATTCTTTGTTTAAAAACTGAGGAGCTCAGGAATAACTCCCATTTGAAATTGTGGCTTTTGTTTCTCTGAAAGCAGGTAAAAGTGGTTTAGAAATCTAATCTAGGACATGGGACATAAAATTTCTCCTTGCAGCAGAACCATGGGCCTGAATTTGAATAGTCAAAACCACGTTTGATTATATACTTACATTAAACAACCTAGGGTCCTTTGTATGTGGATGGAATCCCTTCTTTTTACAAGCAGAAACTTCTAGCATGCCAGCATTAGTAAGTCTGAAGATGCCAGTGCTGGAAAGCAAAAGATGAAACTTCTGTTACATACTCCTCCCATAATACAAGTCCAAGGTTTCACATACAAATTGCTTAGCTTAACAGAAGGACAACAGAATGGTACTCAGTAACCTTTGATACACAGGGGCCAAGGCTCAGCTGGATTCTTAAAGGCATTTGAAATCAAGGGGAGTTGTATTCCTGTAAAGGAAGAGACGATGAGGGGAAGAGGAGAAAAAAATCACAGTACTGGTGCTACTGTCACTAGGCAGGTTAGCCTACTAAGGGCCAAGGCTAGTTCATACAGGAGCAGATGCAATCCATTTCACAACTCGAGGAGCAACTTAAAAGCAAACAGCCTTTAAGCTAGCTGTGTAAATGACTAGTGAGAGTACACATCCTCCTGCCACTTTTTTAGGTAATCAAGTAATACAAAGCACTAGAAAATGCACTGCTGCATTGAGTATTGCATAAAATAGTAGAAAACCCACCCTTCTGTAAAGAACATTAATACATAATAACTACAGGACAGCACCTGATTGATAAAGGTTACAGAGAGGAGTAACAGGTTAGGATTGGTTACAGGGTAGCAGCATAAGCTATGAAAGACATTTGGAAGACCAGAGATTTGAAAATGTATGCAGACGTGCTCTGGGTTACAAAGCCTAGGGCTCGTGCACTTGCCACTCAAGCCGTATTTACAGCTCTGCTACCTGAATGGCCCATATAGGAAGTTAGGCAACCAGGATGGGATTCATGGAAGCCATCTACAGAGGTGGAAGGCCACAAAGAAAGGCTGAAGAAATGCACAGTCTAAACGATGGAGTTAGCCCTGGGGCCTTGAAATGCCAAGCACGCCAAAGCTGAATTACAAAATTGTTGAGGTTGGAAGGAACCTCTGAAGATAGTCTAGTCCAACCGCCCTGCTCCAGCAGAATCACCTTGAGCAGGTTGCCCAGGACCATGTCCAGTCAGGTTTGGAATACCTCCAACGATGTAGACTTCACACCCTCTCTCGGCAACTTGTTCCATCATAAACCTTCACACTAAATTGTTATGCAGTTCCAGGTTTTTCTAGATACTTATTGTTTGTATTTTATGAAATACAAAAATAGGATCTTATTATCAAAAAAGTGATCTTTATCCCTCTACTCCCCAAATCACAATTTTCCTATCATCCTAGAGAAATACATCTAACCCCTCCACTTCCTTCATCAGACAGAATGAAGCTAGGTCCATGGCAGGGCACTGGCAATGATGTCTCCAGAAGAACAGCTCCTGTCATTACTACTAAGTTTAGCAGAGTATAAAAATAAATAAAATTTAAAACCTGGTGATGGTAAGGGAGGAGGAGAGAGAAGCCAGAAACAATACTGAGCACAGAGTCTGACTGGAATGCAAGTACAAAGAGCCTAAAGAAAACAAACTCACAGTACAATATTTCTGCCCTTCATCCCAGATGGCATGTGCTGTTTGCATTTGATCAAATTTTAAGATAAGGAGCAGGGGAAAAGATCTAAATATTACTTAGAAAAATCAGAACTCACTCATTATGCTTTGGTGAACAAACAATTGCAATGGCCTCTGGCAACATTAGCTGATAAGAACAATGAGTATGAAGATCAACACTGGATAAGAATGCAGTTTGTGTTGGATGTGTCTACAAAAAGAAAGGGAAAACTCAACATCATGAAATATTTCTTACAAATCAAGGCCGACATACATTCAAGAAGGAACAATAATTTGTAACAATTGAAAGCGTCAGTACTTCCCCAGCTTGGTTTCTTAAGTTCCTATCAACCCAGATTCTACATTGTTAGGGTGGCTTTGCAGTATGAGATTTATGGAGGCACATTCACAACCAGATGTACAAACAATTTTCTGATCATGGGGGGAAAATGTGGAATGAAGCAGCACAAGACAAAGGGAAATTACTTGATTGTCCAATATCCCTAAGGGTGAAATTAATATAAAATTTAAACAACGCAATGCCCTAGCACCCAATATTTTGAATACAATAGAAAAATAAATGGCATAAAAAGTAATAAAATACCCCTAAATTGACATAAACAGATGTTGCACTGGCAAAAACAGGCCCATTGTGTCAACAGGATGCCTCAACTGCATTAAGAAATACTCATCTATGGAGAACATTAGTGCTCATTTACATCACTACAACTAGAATTAAGTGAGCAAATTAATCCGGATTATTCCAGTTATTTCTTTAGTTTGTTATTTCCAGGTTTTTCTCCATACAGTATGCAGAGCTGATATAGACAAGCCAGAATCTATGAGTCATACATACATGGATCCAGCCCAAAGTGAGGAGATCATGCTGATCCTGAATACCAAATAATTCTTCCACATTCTCCATGTCACAGTAGTCTGGTCCTGCAGATTGCTTTGGCACTATTACATGAGTAATTGTAAATTCATTATGTGTCTGTAAAACAAACGTTGACTTGGAGTGGAACAAATGAACTAATGAATACGTGCTGAATCAGAATCTGAAAGATGTCAGCCTATCAGCTAAAACAAAGCAGTATAGCTCCACTGATTCCAGTGCAGCTATACTGACTTATTGCACCTGAAAACATGCCTTAGCATTTTGTCATGAAAACATATTGGTAACAACACAAGGTGATTGTATTGAAACGTTCTCAGAGACCGGTGTGAAAAGGTTATAGTTTAAAATATTTTCAAACATGCATAAAATATTAAAAAACATGAAAAAAAAGGGTTTGAGAATCCTAGAATTGTTTTCTGTGAAACTTGGAACATCACTATTCTCACTATTCTTTGTCTTTATATGAGTCAAATACACTGGGACATCATCTTTAATATCCTTTTATGCCAGCATCAGCCATGACATCTTTCCCTGCTCTGAAAGGACATTCAGTGTTAAATAGGTCAAAGGGAAAAAACAGCCTGAAAATCAGATGTTCTACAGCTTGATGGGGGGATTTTCTTCTTCTTTTTTTGTTGTGCCATTATGAATTTGATGACTCCAGTAGATTCTAACAGTCTTTATATCTCATTGTCCTGTAACTAAACCTCACTTACCTTACATGAATGCCAGAGAAAGTACTCGAAAAAGCTTGTGTTGTACAGCATGCTGAAAAACTTGCTACATTTTATAGTGACAGCAATGTACTTTGATTAGATGTTTTCCCAATAAGGCAAGCTGAAGTGACTACTCAGGTCATAATATACTGTTAATTACATTAAAGACTAATTGTTTAGCAATGCTTTTGCTCTGAAATCAATACATTACAGGAAAATACAGCACTATCCAATATGTCTTCCCCATACCAATGTGAGGGTTAAACTGTACCAGTTTTCCGCAGAGAATTCCACATGTCTCTATTCCTCTTACTGTATTTGCCTCTGCTAGCAGCAGAAATCTGTGACAGAGATCCCTGGGCAAAATGACACCTCTGAGTGCTTCGGCCAATTGAGCTAACAAAGAAAAAAACAACAAAAACAAGGAGGGAGAGATAAAAAGACATTTGCAGCTTACACAGTGAAGCTCCCTGAAATAAGGAAATATGCACAGCTACAGGAACTTATTAAAAGTGAAAGAATTATACTTACCACATCACAGATTTCTAATGAGAACAAATGTACAGCACAAGCACTTCACCCTAAACTGAGGTCACCAGCCCATAAGACACGCTCACTAGCCCGCCTCTGAGGTGGCGGTGAGCTGATAGCTTTTCACAGACCAAGGCTTTCCAGGGTGAATCACCGCAGGTTCTGCTTTTGTTCCTTTGAAGTCCACGGCAAGATTCAGACTTCATTCCACAGGAACACTAAGGCTGAATCACTAGATCCATCTACTGGTACTCAACTGGAAAATGTGAAACTGTGCAAATAATCTCCTCTCTTAAAATGAAGAAACTATATGGAACTGTTGTGTGTATATCAACCTGTTCATGCTTATTTCACCATGGACATCCTCATGGTGAATACATATATATGCATACACAATATGTGGACTGCTATAATCAGCAAAGAAGCAGGTAAAATAAAAAGTGAAAAAAAAATCTCTGCACTTACTCTGAACTGCACTCAAAGTAGCTGCGGGCTTTAATACCCGGTTTACTGGAGGTGAATGTCCAGCACAGCCAGGTGTGCCGCTCCTCTCTTTTTTCTCAAGCAGTGTAGTAGATAAGGAACTGTTCTCTGGTACAGAAATACAAGATAGCATATTTCCATCTATCTGTTCAGACATAACCATGCTCCCTTTGATTTTCTGATCTCGAGCTAGTTCTTGCTTCTTAAGTTGATCCTCAAAGAACTGAAACTGTTCTGATTCAAGCTGCTGTTGCCGCATATGTGCAATTCGTTTCTTCTCTGCCTCTATTAGCTTTTGATGCTCTAGTTTCTTCAGAAATTCAGTTTTGCATTTGTTCTGAAACATACGCAAAATAGTGACATTCTCAGAACACTAAAAATGCTAAAAATAAAAAAGAAGGAAAAGAAGCAATCTAGTTGTTTAATATAATCATCAATCCTGTCATTACTATTTAAAAGCTTTTAGCAACCTGTTTGCTGAACTGCCAAAGGCAACTATATCACCAAAAGCAACATGATGTGGAAGAAAATATGGTAAGTAAGGGATTCCTAGCATGAAGCTTCCAATCCGCGTGCCTGTGGTGCCTTTTGTTCTTACCTAAGTAGTGATAGCGCTTGCTTCGTTTACCCATTATAATAAAGTCATTAAAAAAAGACTTTTCAGAATAGTGATGGTGAAGAGGCTAGACACAAGCATAAGCTCTTACAATTTTCAGTGCAACAAGAGATCCATGAGCACATGGATTTTCTGGTTTTGTTGCTTGCTGCTGCTGTTTGGGTAGGTTTGTCAACTTTCTCCTGCTGCTTTGTTTCCCCCACTTCCCCTGGACTGCTCAGCCTGGCTGTGGTGTACAGGCTCCCCAGCCTCAGAGATGTGGGGTGCCTTCTCCACTCTGGTCCATGCCCCTTGGCCCCAAGCCACCTGCTGTTCTATAGACTGCAAGGGAAGCTTCAGGTTATAACAGGCCCTCCTGCTCCCTGGTGAAGGAGAGCATCGAGCATCTCCAGAAACAAAAGAAAAAAACAAAGTAAAGTCATTTCTTAAATGTCATGAACAAAATCGAGCAGACAAGAAAGCCTCAAACCAATCGGTGACAAGAATGTGGGGTGTGGGGTGTTATGGCTTTTTGTGTTTGTTTTAGTGTTTTTTTTTCTTCTTCCCCCCATAATTCCCTAGGTCAAATTTAAGGGAAGGAAAGAAAAAGATAGTTTTTTCTCACTTTTCCCAAGACAAGTTTTAAACAGTTTGATCCTGTTTTCAGTGACTTCAGTACACAAGATGGAGGTATTTACAGTTACTTCAAGACTCAAACACGATCAATTCAAACCTGAGCACATTCAGAGCCAAGACGATTTTTCCACACACTCTTGTAAGTGTCTGAACAGTATTCTCTTGATAAAACAAAATCGGAGTGTATTCAAGACTATTCAGATATTCATAGACTGTTATTACGTAAATGTCACAGCATGTTTATTTCCAAGCACACGCTTGCATTACCTATTTTCAAATGACCAACTGATTAGATTCCAAGAATAAGTGAAGATCCATTCTAAGCAGCTCATGAAATGATTACTTTCTTGCAGAACTGGCATTTTACTGCTTAATTTTTAATAAGATTTATGACAGACAAAGTATTCATACCAAAGATTTAGTAACCATATAAAACTTACTTTGTTTTGCATATATTCTTGATATTCTAAGTTATATTTTTTTAAAAGATCTCTCTTCAATTCATCTGTCCGTGGAAATGCAACCTCCTTCAATTTCTTTGGAGTGGGGGAGAAAGACAGAGAAGTTTATTTTTCACTTTTTAAAAGAACCACTTGGAAAGCAAACTCAGCTGTAATACAGATTCAAAATAATACAGAATAAAAATAAAAATACTGCCCTTCTCCCAAGAAAGAAAGGAAGAAATGCACACTAAATCACCAGCTTATGAAAGTTTAACAGTACAGTGATTTCAATAACGCTATACTAATTTATGTCAGTGAAAAGTGTGACATAAGTACTTCTTATCTCAAGCAAAGATTTGTCCTTTTTCTATCAATCTGTTGTCTCCATTTTGCTTAGTATGTGTATGACAACTTTTGTTGTAAGGTGTCATTTATCAAAAAAGCCAAGTCCGACTTTCAATGTTTCAGCTGGGATCACCGCATTTTTCTCTGGGACTCCCTGGACAGAAATGTGACTGATTATGCCCATTTCCCGGTGGGGAAAAAAATGCTTATTTGCAAAGATAGCTACACCTGTAGCTTCCAGTGACAGCCCCAGCAAACAAAACAATTTTGTTTCACAAAACAAAAACAATGCCCAATGTTTACCACTGATGCAGAGGCTACTAGGAAATAATTTAGAGGCTGTAGTCAAGGGAGGGAGAGACCATGTGCTTAATCCTACAGAGTGCCGTAGGAGCATGTTAGACGCCCCTTCTCAAGACGGATGTTTTCCTAGATTGTGGGCCACCGTCAAAAATTTGGCATGAAGCATTTTGGCTTTGAAGATGATGTTATTCAGCTTCAACAGTGGAGGAAGCATGAAAATAAGGCAGTAGGAAGCAAGAGACATTTATGCTTCTTCCAACAATTCTCATTGGGCAATTCCAGATGTTTTAAGCTCAGTGTAAGGCTGTAGTTGAAATTTCTCTTTTAGGAAAAAAAAACAAACAACCAAAACTATTTTGTATACAGCTGAAGGAAAAAAAATCCGGTAACCTCTAAATACATACATATCTGGTAATAAAGGCAGCAAAAATATGTTTAGATTATTTAGCAGAGTAAGCAAATACTGCACAGGTACCAGTAATGCCATACATCTCTTTTTCCCCTCTGTTTGTAATAGTCAGTTTGGACTATTGGCCACTCACATAACTGAGAGAAGAATCAAACTAAGTACTGTTAAATGAGTGTATTTTTAATATGGAAATTTTCAGAAATAGATGTACCTGGGTTTCCAACAATCTACCAACTTATGCAGTGACCGTTCTTGTTCACCTTTTAGAATGGTAATTTAATTTCCAGTAATGATGAAGTGATCAAACCAAAACACTAATGGACAAAGGTATCCGGAATTCAAGCTGTGGTGGCTGCAGTGGGCTATGCATGCACTCTGGGAAAACGAGTGCTGGGAAAGAACGGAGAGATTCTGAGGGAAACATTTCTTGAAGTCCAGGAAACCATGACCCTACCTTAATAATATCTTGTTTTTCTGGTACTGCACATTGGTGATAGTCTCGGTGACTGGGCAGCTTTTCTACAAACAACCTAGAAAATTAAACATGCGTGTGTTCGCCTCAGTAGCCAGAGAAATATCCATAACAGTTCTTATGTTGGCAGAAAAGTCAGTTTCATACAACTTTTAAACACTGAATTCCAGGTGACTCCAAGCAGGGTTCTACACATTCGTTTCAATGAACACTTAAATTCTTGTACAGACTTGTATGGGACACATAGGGTAATGACAGGAGATTATTTTCCACATCTGAATGTAGTTTGGTTTTCATTAGTAGTGGGTTGGGTTAAAAAAAGGATTAACTAGCAGCCAGTATTTAAAAATAGCCCTCAAAGGCACCATCCACCCTAGCCAGGGTTAATAAATCGTATGTCTAATGTCTTCATCTCTCCTTAGCCGAAAGGCTGAATCTTCACTGGAAAGTCCAGAATGCAGCAGTGACTATCATTAAAGCAGATATTTTTACCAGACCAAGCTGAACAGCTAACTGCAGCATTATTAACCTGCTCATACATCTAAACTACAGAAATACTCAACAGCAAAAAGTTTGGAACACACAGCTGCTATCATTCTATCAGCTGTTTGTGCAACGTTCACCTCCAGACCTTCTTTTTATAGAGATACATACATTTAAAATTAAGTGGAATAAAAAAGACTTGGTCTAGTTTTCAGAATATGAGAAAAATAAGGAAGGAGGAAGGGAGGTCTCCTATTACAAATATTTTAAAATATGCCTATTAAAAAAAAGAACCTTTCACAAGTAAGAAAACAAACCAATCAATCCTACAGCAAAACTGGCTAATTAAAAAGTTTAAATCTGCCATGATATATTTTTCAGCTGGCTATTTTGAGATTTGTAATGAAAGCTGTCTAGATTTATTTTTTTGCTTGGGGAGAATAACCATACAATGAACATATATTGTGGATTTTGAATTTACTCATGTAAGAAGCAATAAATTATAGTTAACCTTTTGGGGGAAGTAAAAAAAAGGCAAAAAGCCACTTTTTCATGTTTTTAAGTGCTGTGCAATACTACCATCTTTAAGATCGGCAGAAGCTCACACGGTGTTAACTATTAAAGGCTCAAGAACCTTATCTAAACATTGCTTTTTAAGCCATGCACTGTATTTAACCAACATGCAGACACAGAATAATCTGTGGGAAACAGTGCTCATAGTATAGCCTGGTACAGTAAACTTAAACCTCTGTGTATTAGATTAGTTTATGCCTGGCAGTTAAAGATGGATAAGACTGCTATAATAACAGTTGAGATGAAACTACAACAAAGCCCGTGGTTAAGGATCTCCAAAAAGCAAAGCTATTCTTCAAGAACACACTATATATTTTTCTCCTGATCTAAAGGGATGCTCCATTTTCAGAGCAACTCTTCATTTCAGTTTACTCAGAATGATAAGCTTTAGTGACTAAAAATGATTCCTTACGTTATGAACTTGTTATAAAAAACAAAAGCATTCTCCAGGTTTCCCTCCTCCATATATACTGATGCCATTCGCTCCATCTCTACTCCAGATCTAAAGTAACGACGTGGAGTGATATCTTCGTTGATTGTGATATTGCTGCCAAGTTTGCTTAAGGCACGTACTCTCTCTTCTGGGGTCACAGAGATGTCTGTATGGTCGGGAATAGCAACTAGCTTTTTCTGGAAAAGAACAGAGACATAAGTAAAGAGAAACAGATACTATGTTTCACTTTAAGTGGGCTCATTCAAGAAACTCAAGGGAAGACTTCAGCTTTATTCTCAAAATAGTCATTAGTTTCCCCAGCGCTAGCCACAGCTGAAACCTTCCAACGTGTGTCTCCATTGCAAATCAGTTGTGATTGCAATTACAAATCAAAAGTGATCTTATCCCCCTCCCTAAATCTTCAAACTACAAAAAAAATCTCAGAAAAAAAAAGAAAAGATAAAATTAAGTAAACCCCTGTAGAAGTGATCGATGGCAACACAAAGTGTGTCCTCTTCAGAATCCCACCCCACCCCCCCCGTGAAATTTTACAAGGTTCTGTCTTAAGTCATTGAAATAATTTGGTGGAGAGCCTGAATACTCAGATTTCCATTATGTGATGTATAGCGTAAGAATGTTATGGTTCAGCTAACAAAGAGCAATAAATTCCCCTGGTCAGTCAACAGTTCACTTCAAATGTTCATTTCCAGTTTCAGATGAAGCAGTTAAAGAGTAAGCAGTTAGAACTAACTCCAGTGAAGAAGCAGCATAGTTGCTTATTATAATCTTTACCTTCCTGTTAAGTGGCTAAAGAAGTGGCTACTGCAAGTTGTTTCCTCTTACTTTGACGACAATTTTTACTCTTTCTATTCAAAATGTTCACTTTAACTTCTTAAAAACCTGATCACTGAAACAAGCTAAAACCTCATAAACCTCATATATAGAAATAAAATAAATTCCAACAAAGCCATCAGGCAGAAAGCACGAGGACCTGGCAGCATGCAGGAAAAGACCCTTGCAGCTGGCAGCCACCACCGCTAAACAGCTCTCTTGAATTATTTCCTACTTGAACAAGAGGCTGCTAAGCCATTCAAGCATTTCTTTGCAATACGTACCAACGAGCTAACAGTGAACGGTTGTTCCATGTTGTTCTCTGTCTGCAAACCAAGGAGATCACTCTTTTCCTCCAAAGTCTCCATCTGACTGCAAAGGGCAGTATCAAACCAGTGCTCAATATTTGCAGCCAGCTGTCCCAGCGTTTATTAGCCCAATGGAAATGTGAACACAGACACGTTGATCGTGGCTGTGTGCTGGAAAAAATATGACAAGTCATTCCAATGAGAAATAAATTCAAATGTCATGTAAATTTACACGCCCGTACCCACTCATTACGTGAGTATCACAGTACTTACATATTTAGTAATAATCCCAAATTTACCAGGCATCTAGAATTTAAAACGGGAATGCATGGGGGCTTACAGGACAGATGTGGACTAGTTCATCTGTTCTAACGTTATTATAGTGGATTAGAACACAGTACAAGAAATTATTTTTACAGCAACTTCAAAAAACCTCAACTTTCAGGCATTAAGTGAAAAACTCTAAAGTCAAACACTAATCACAGAATCTGTGTTTCCCTGAGCGTATGTTTGGGCAAACATAAACAGTGTCAGTTTGACATCTGTTTTCCTGCTAAGTCTATAATTAAAAATAAAGCTTCACACACAAACTCGTATCAGTAACATAAAGCAGAGAAAATATTTCAAGCCCCATGTGTTCCACCTGCACAGCTTGCCAACTTCAACAATACTCAAAACACAATGAACTCTGATGAGTCAACTGATAGTAATTGCTTCTTGCACAGCTCTGAACAACTAAAGACAAATATTTAGACATGTTGTGGTCATCAGCAAAAAAACCCCAACAAACCCCTGAAAGGGAAATGAATTATTCAAATCACACTGGAAATATGAAAATGAAACTCCTAATGTGCTTTTTCACTTCTGTCCACCCAATCTAAGCAGATTTCGTCCTGAAAGTTGAAGGCACTTTATATGTTGCAATAAATATGCTTTATGCTTTTATAAAAGCAGAAAGAGTAGGTTCAGCAAAGATATTTTCTCAGCACACCTCTCTCTAGAGACCAGAAGACTCTGGGTTAGAGAAAAACAACCCTAATGCATTTTTGTCTGGTTGCATTTCTCAAGTATCTATTTCTGTATTTAGGCCTTCCTCATTTTTTCCAAAAACTAACAGTATCTATTAGATAAGCCTGTGATTTTAATCATTAGTGTAAGTATTACAGAAGACATTAAACCCATTTAAGTAATACACTTTCTTTAAAATAATCAGAATCACCCTGTTTTACTTGTAAAAGCCCTTACTGGTGTACTCATACCACCATATTGAATCAATATTACTCCGCTTTCACGTACGCCATGCCAATCTCAATGAATGTATTCTTACTTCACTTTATACACATGCTTTCCATTTTCAAGATTTTTATTCTCATTGTCAAGTATGTCACAGGTCTGTGAATTCAATTTCAAGACTTGCTTTTACAAAATTAAGGTATTCAAAACATTTGCAGAATTTGTGACGAAAAAATGGAGCATGGCTTATACACCCAAGACATCAACATTAGTTGTGGTTGCAGTGCTAATGGAAACAGTTCTCTTAACAATTTAATTTTATACACGTGGAGCTCTGGCGTTAATGATCACTTGGCAGGAGAGCCTATTCATTGCCTATTCACAAACTGTAGAAAGGCCCCATGGGAACACAATAATGAAATATTTTTGCTTTAGCCTACACCAAGAAACATACTGCCTTACAGCTAGTTCCAGATGAAACCCTTCTTCAGCTGGACCACTGAAGATGTGGTAGACTGTGAAAGAAGGCTAAAAGCTTGACCAGTGCATATGTTAGTCTTCTGCCCTGCAGCTCAGATTCTAAGCAGAAATAAAATCTTCAATGAGAGACTCTGCATTCATATGCTGTGTGGCTCAGGAGTAACACTTGGAAAAAATATATGAGATGTAAAAAGCATATATTTTAAAAACATTTATTCACTCACTTATCCATCACTTGTGGATTTTTTTATTTTTCTTTTAATTTCCCTTAGAAGCAAGTGGGAGATCTAGGGTAGCTGAATGGAAGGCTAGTTTTGGTCTAAAGTATGCATCCAAGTAGGCCAAACTGCAAAATATTCTAGCCATTCAGTTTACAAAAAAAAAGAAAAAAAAATTCAGAAATAAAGGGTGTAGAAACATTTCTATATTCAAATCCCCATTTCAGCTAGCAGCTTTTGAGCAAGAAAACTGCTTTTCAAGACTTCCTCCAAAACCTAGAGAGGAAATCGACATTCAACAGAATGTGCTTGAGATGCTTCCCTATGGAGGACATGTGATATGGATCATATGCTTCTTTCAACTATTACCACACCTTGAAGACCATTCAGCCTTGCTGTGGGCAAGTGGAAAAATGTTAGTGCAGCAAGTGGGGAACACAAAAGACACAAATTGGTGGTTTTCTTTTTTTTTTTTTTGTTTTGGTAGGGAGGGGTCTGTATTGCTGAAGAGGTCTTTGTTAAAGAAGCCTAAGTTATCCACCAGCCAATCTCTTTGGAACTGGCACAGGGAGACGTCATAAAACCCTTTACTTCGAAACATTTTGCTTCTTGGTTGTCTCTAAGACAATTAAAGTCATCAAGATACTATTTCAGTGATTTTTAACCTAAAAAAGCATTCATAATATGGAAAAACATGTAATACTATGTAATACATGTAATACTTTAAAGAGGACACATCTGTTAACAGCAGAAACTCACACTTCCTCAAAATTGTGTCAGAGCTTTGAATGGATGAAGCAGCTCTGCAGAGAGCACAAGTCAAGCCACTGTGCAAGAGCTTAGCAGAAGAATCGCTGCAAACGAAAGAGGAAACTGACTTTTTAAATCTGGCTTCAGGAACACACCAAAACCCAGACACCGTAAATAAAGAAGAAATACTAGGATGAATTTGTGTAAATTTTACAAAAATGTCCAATAAGACTCAAATATCTTAGCAATTACACATGGCAGTGTAATTAAAACCAAGATCCTAGATAGAACATGGGCAGTCTTACAACTGCACTCGAACATGTTATTGTTAACACGTGGAAACACTGGTCAGAATTCTAAATGATCAAAACATGGAAAGTTAAGCTTTACTGAAAACACAGCCATAGGCATGTCTGCCAGCTCCCTGGGATGCCTCTGCACATAATGGTCCTCACAGTGCAGCTTCACAATCACCTGCAGCTGGTCAATGACCACGATACAGCCAAGGGGCTCCTCTCTCCCTCACCATACTTCTTTGTACTGTCACTTTGTTGACACCAGTCACTTCAAGACATATTGTAGCTGATCCAAATTAAAATCAAATAGATTTTTAAAATTAATTACTTCCTTCCCAAACTCAGAATGCAAGGGAGGGTGCAGAAACATGAAGCAAATAGACAGAGTGGCCCTTTCTGAGGCAGTGCTGTCCTAGACTGCTATGAGCTGGCTTTGAAAATGTGCCCTCAACACTTGTACAGCACATGACAAGAATTGCCCAGCACTGAAGAGTGACTCCGTCTTATGGAGATAGACTGATTTTTCATTCTGTAAGAGCAAAGAGAAATTCAAACACCAAACCTCTCTGTGTAACTGAAACCAATTATATTCACGTCTACAAAACAGTTATGCTAATACAGTGAACTGCACTCCAACCCCAGCCACATGGGATAAGTAGCAACACTAGCATGGAGCTGTCTTAATCTGTTAGAGTATAAAATGCTCTAAATTCTAAGAGTAAACATGCATTTTCTGCTTGACAAATTCAGGCACTCCAACTCACTTAGATGGGCTTAGGTCATGTTTCATTAAGAACAAATGTCCTTTAGCATGAAAATCAAGCTTTTTCTAATTATGAACTTTCTGAGATTCATTATCAGAATACGAGAATTTAACATTCATTCAATAGTTAAGAAACTTTCCTTGATTTCATTGGTAATGGCACTTCTCACCAAATCTCTTTTCCTCCTCAAAAACCACTCGTTTTCTTATCTGATCCAGCTTATTATACTATGCATTGATCCTCTGTAAAATCTACCTTTATTAAGTCAAAGGCCTTCAGCCACGGAAAATATAGTGAGAAAATCAGTGTTTGAAATGGCATTGAAAGTCACTCTTGCTGTTCAGGCTAACAAGCATGGTACCAAGTACCAGGGAAAAGCAGAGACAGTAATTTTAACTTAAAAGTCTATGCAAATAGTAGAACATGAAGATAGATTAAGTATACTACAACATATCAAGTACCTCAAGAGTAGGCTAATAGGACAGAGGTGGTATGAGAAGATCTGCAGAATGCACACACAAACTCTCAAGGCTTTCTGGGAGCTATATTGTCACAACTCAGCACAGATTCTCCAATGTCCTCAAAGCAGGCTGCATACTGGCATGTTTCGAACAATAGCAAGGACGGATGGATGTGGACAAACAAGAGCCCCTCTACCTATGCCAGGAGCCAGAGAGGCATGACCTAACCAAGTCTGTAAGCTACCTAACTGTGCTCTGTGGTAGTGAAAGGTGGCACACATGGCTGCACAGCAAGGCTTATTATCTCATGTGCAGTATGAACTACTTAAGTTACACAGTTTGTGTTTGCAATGCCTTGTGTGAAGCCAGCTCACAATCTGGGCAGAAAGAGCTTGTATCAGTCTTCATGCATTCCTATGACAGAGTCTGAAAAGTCTATTTAGTCTGATATGCCCTTCACCAATATAATCTATGTGAGATGACTGCACCAGCAAAGACAACGAAGCCAAGCAGACCATGCTCTGGCGGAGGATGCACACAGTGACTGGCTGTACTCCACTGGAAGCTGCGTTGCTGAAACCTTCTGGAGAAGACACAGCCCAGAAGAGGAGCTCTGTGTACAAGTGCGTCCCAGAAACTAGCTGAGTGCAGGGCGTGGGGAGTGAATTTCAACTCCTTATCATCATCCTGAGGCTGCTTCTCGTTCTTCAGAAGGGGTTTTAAATGTTGAATGAGCTTTTTAGTTTTATAAACAAGTAACTGCCTAACTACTAACTAACTACTAGTTTTATAAACGAGTAACTGCCTAACTACCCTCAGCAAGTTTGCTAATAACACAAAACTGGGAGGAGTGGTGGATACACCAGAAGGCTGTGCTGCCATTCAGCGTGACCTGGATAGGCTGGAAAGTTGGGCAGAGAGGAACCTGATGACATTCAACAAGGGCAAGTGCAGGGTCCTGCACCTAGGGAGGAACAACCCCATGCATCAGTACAGGCTCGGGGCGGACCTGCTGGAGAGCAGCTCTGTGGAGAGGGACCTGGGAGTGCTGGTGGACGACAGGTTGACCATGAGCCAGCAGTGTGCCCTGGCTGCCAAGAAAGCCAATGGGATCCTGAGGTGCATTAGGAGGAGTGTGGCCAGCAGGTCAAGGGATGATCTCCTTCCCCTCTACACTGCCCTAGTGAGGCCTCGTCTGGAGTACTGCATCCAGCTCTGGGCTCCCCAGTTCAAGAAAGATGAGGAGCTGCTGGAGAGAGTCCAGAGGAGGGCTACGAGGATGGTGAGGGGACTGGAGCATCTCTCCCATGAGAAGAGGCTGAGGGAGCTGGGCTTGTTCAGCCTGGAGAAGGCTGAGAGGGGACCTAATAAATGCTTATAAATATCTCAAGGGTGGGTGTCAGGAGGATGGGGCCAGACTCTTTTCAGTGGTGCCCAGTGACAGGACAAGGGGCAATGGGCACAAACTGAAGCACAGGAAGTTCCATCTGAACATGAGGAAGAACTTCTTCCCTCTGAGGGTGACGCAGCACTGGAACAGGCTGCCCAGGGAGGTTGTGGAGTCTCCTTCTCTGGAGATATTCAAGACCCACCTGGACAAGGTCCTGTGCAGCCTGCTGTAGGTGACCCTGCTTCGGCAGGAGGGTTGGACTAGATGACTCACAGAGGTCCCTCCCAACCCCTACCATTCTGTGATTCTGTGATTCTGTAGGTATTAGTTTAACCATTAGTTTCCACTTTGTAACAGCAGTTACTTTGAAACATTGTTATTAGATACTTTGAAATTAGTTTCTCCTTTGTAACATGTTTTTAAATTCCAGGGGACTTGGTCATAACACACCACCTTTACTGCTGTCAGCAACACTTGTCCATATTTTGACTATTGGTCTTACCAAAAAATTGCATTAAGGACACCACTGGTAAAATTTTCCAAAGCACTTTTTTCTTTCAAAGCTTAGGTTCTGTTAAAAATAACAGGGACTTGGGGCATTAGCAATGATTTATTCTTTGCATATTTTTTAATAGTGGGTTATTTCACAAATACTCATCCCTTTGTTTGATAATTTTGGTGGAATGTAAAGCCTAGATGTGGTTCCCATCAAAATAATTCACTTGAATTAATTTGGATCAGTATCCTTACAGTCTACCCAGAAATAATTGTTAATATAAGAGCTAAAACGTGGCATAGTTCCACTTTTTACAAACTACTCGAGAGCCCTGTTCTGCATTCATCCCATGATAAAAAAGCATACTTTAATACAGTAATAAGAAGTTAAAACAGAAATACTGTGTTTTACTACACCATGAAGTGTGATGACTATAGAATCCCACAATAAAGATGCATCTCAAACCACAAAGGGATCAGTCCTCACTAAAACAGTCAAATCAGCAAGTGCAAAAATCACCTTTTAATTACCCTTAATGGAATTAATAGTCTCAATAAATATAAAACAGGGCATATCCAGTGACTGCCAGGTCAAGATAAAGGACTGTTCCATGCTAGTAAGTCACCCATGGTGCTGATACCTTATTTCTGTACTTTAAAGTGGATGTCTAAAATGAATTTGGTGAAAAATAAGTTAGAAACACTGGCACCTAACTCATTCAGCTCTTATTGAAATGCTAGGCCATTTATTGGCACAGCACGTAATCATTTATACACACACTCTGGTTTGATATAAAATATGCTAAAACACAGCCTAAATAGCAAACTGCCTTCTGCTGGTTCTCTCCAAAAAGAAGCAGCATGTTCATCTGTCAACATGTTTTTTAAAACAACTGTTCACTGTTGACAGCAAGTGATTCAGCTAGTATAGTAAGTAGTCTCTCTTGGAAAAAAAAACAAAACAGCAAAGGACTGAATGTCATGGCAAGATCATTCTCTTGCACACAGAAAAAAACCCTAATCAACCAAAAACAACAGAAAGGCCTTTCAATGAAAAAAAAAGCACTGCAAGGAGCAACTTGCCGAGAACCCCACACCTTTCATTGGAGAAGCTGCTCTTCATAGCAGGAGCTATCAAGCTTGGCTCTAGAAAAGCCTGTCTCAGTAATGGTTCACAATTTAACTCTGACCCTTAGCTCCATGGATCCATTTAAACAGCATTGCCAAGACCTCCTCCCAGGCTCCACCACCTCCCAGAAGCAGCTGCTGAGCTATACAACCATCTCACCTATAAATAGCTCAAGGTTATATAGTCTTTTTCACCTACTTTGCAGGACCAGTCCCACTCACCTCCCAGCACACTGCCTAGCGCTCTTTCTTCAGACTGTGTCCATGATGTACAGATAGTAGCATCTTCACCTCCTCAGGTACGGAGAGGGTGAAATGATGTGCAGAGGACATCCTCTATGCACAGATCTGCCAATCCCAAGTCTTGCCTGCGTGGTTATGCCACTATGTGCTGCACCTTACATGACAAAATTGAATCTTATTTTCACCTAAAGAAAACGCGGGTGACAAATGGGTCTGTTTTCCCGCAGTTCAAAAAGTTAGAACAATTATTTGAAGACTTCTAAAACTGTTCTGCAAATATTTGGATGACTGCAGCCAGTTAATGTAACTACTCAAATATCATTGACTGCCTTTTTTCTAGGAACAGTTTTCCTTTTAGAACAGATACAAACATTACTGCATGAAGAAGCTGCACATATAAAAGCTGCACCCAGTCTTAGCCACTGGATCTGCTAAAACTCTGATAAACAACCACAATATGTAGTTAACATCCAACATGACACATGCAAGAACCTGACTTTTACTCCCTATGGAGAATACGAATGTAGAACCTGGAGGCTTCTCTCTTTGATTCAGAGCACAGAGGAGATCTCTGACCTTCACCTATTTTCTCACTTATTTTTATGCAGAATATTTTGAAGTCAAGATCCGGCATGTTTGTGCTACTACAACATAACTCTACGCATTTGAGGTGTATTGTATACAGATATGATATCTGTGAACATATTCATCACTTTAAAGAGAATGTGCTGAAAAACAGACTGGAAATACTGAACATTCAAACATCCATCTGGGACCTACTAACAATTCTTTCTCTTGTGGTTTCTCATGTCAAAGCAAAACACAATCCCTCCCTCCCTCTCCCTATTTTGGTAACACCATTCAGTTTCAGCAGAAAAGTATTTTTAACATCATGGATAAAGCATCACCAGTTTTAGAATTTCTTGGATTACAAGCAATAGCTTTCTTAGCCAGTCATGGAAATACACTGCTGCAACACAGAAAAGCATCTTTCCAACGACCCACTACAAGGATGTTTTAGCCATGCTGTAGAGAAACAGTGCCATTTCCTTCCTTTAGGAAATTCACAACAATCCCCCATCCACATTGGTGTACCAGGGCACAGTAAGCCAGAAGAGGGCAGAAACAAAAGAAATAGCTGTTATATAATTTGTTCTTTGATGATTCAGCTGAAATACTAGGAAAAAAAAAAAAAAGAGAGATACCTGCAATACATAACCTCACTGGTAAAACTACCTTCCACCATGAAGACAAGAAGCTGTGTTGCTAAGGGAAACAAATGAGGCCAAGATCAGCACAGAGGTCTGCAATACTTCATAGACTTCCAAGAAACAAAGAAAGCATGATTCCTTGCAAATCCTCAGGTTTCACAGATTTTCCTGCCTGCAGCCTCATTTCTCCCAGAGGCAAAGCCCCGTTAGGACAGAAGACTTAAGAACCTTCCTGTTCTTCCTACAAAAGGTAATGATTTGTCTAGCAACAGTTACTATTTAATTTTACAATGCTTTCAGACTCCATAACCTCTAATACTGACATTTGTTAATTGCGTGAGTAACCGGTTGCTACAATCAATTTCTGTTTCTATCTGCTGACAAACTGCTATTCTTGTCTTACATATTGTGGTTCATAATGTAGGTGAAAAAAAAAAGGAGAATTAAATTTAATTGACCTGTCTGACATACAAATTCACAGTTCATGTGAAGTCTATTCAATTGCCTGTAAACAATGCTGCTTGTCTTGTGGCCTCGAAACTAGAAAAAAAGAATTTGGTGCATTAGTTCAATGGATCCTGACTATTTTGTACACTAATGGTTAAGTAAGAATAGTGCAGGTGAAAAGCTGATAGTGGCACTACATACAGGCTAGAGCGTGGTCAGCTAGTACAAATATCTACTAGTTAATCTGGCATGTTTCTGTGGCACGATGCTTATATTAAGATAATACAGTTAGCTGATTTCATAATGAAGTAATCGACAATGTTTTATAGCAGCACTGACTATAACACAGTCAGCTCACAGCGTGGCTTGAAAGTCAGCTGAATTATCCAGAATATCAAAGCTGAGCACCATGACGCGTGGCTGACATTTTATACACTTGTGGGCAGACAGGCTGTTCATCCCAGTGAAGCTATGCGCAGACTACTTTTGAGCTGATTTCCAAGTTATTTGCTTTTTCCTTCAGGATGAGTCTAATGATCCTCACAGCCTATCCAAGCTCCTTTCCATATCAATGGACAGAGCTAGGTGTCTCTCAAGGCCTTGTGAGGGTGGTTCAGAGATGCTAAAAGAGGAAGGTACTTTCTATGTTGACAATGTAGGGAGCCCACAGTCTCCCTGATGTTGTGTGCTGAACTGTGAGTCACCCGGAGCTGCTGGTGGGAAGTGGTAGGCAACGGTGTTGTGTCTGAGCAGGTGCTTGACTCACAGCATTGCCATGGGGTAGCATCATCCACGTAACAGTGAAAATGCTGGATTTTTATAATACGGATATCTGTGCAACAACAGCACTAAGCCACAGCACATGGATCATTCAGGAACCATATAAGCAAGATCATTTTCTTTCATAAACTGATACTTCTATTTATACTGCAAACTATGACCAGAAAATATGTTTTTTGGCATGGCACTCTAAATGTCAAATATTTATTAAAATGGTACAGAAAAAGACTTTTGCTACAAGAGAGCAAACCAAGCTGCAGAACACAAACTGGAAACGTAATGTTTAACACAGAAATAAAACCTCAGGAGTTAGAGAAGAACATAAAAAAATCCACTATGCATACAAGTCCAGCAAACAGAGACCAAGTATTTATTTTTATACAGTGTTTGCTCAGTGTCTTCATGCGTAAGTCACCTTGTCGCTCCCTCAGCAGCTGAGTATCTCACGACAGCCCTCACCTTGAGCTATACTCTTCCTCAGCTTGGTGATTAACTTCCAGGAAATGCCTTAAGGCCTGACCTTGAGCATACTTCGTGCATGTGAATAAAACCACATGAGAAATGCCTTCACAGTATCCCCAGAGCATTATTGGTAATATACATGACTGGAGGATTGATCAAGACACTCAACCATATTTTTAAACATAATACTACAAAATAATCCCCCTGCACTTATAGCCATTTAAAATACTATTAAAAAAACATAACTATGACATTTGCACCTACAGAATTATACCTGATTTGAAAGGAATAGTTCCTACACTCTCATCCTGTGAAACTCTGGACTTGTCCACGTTGGCCTTTGATTCAGTTATTCATACCTTTACCACCTAGACACGCAATATACCAGGCAGAAAAGCATTTAGCACATCAGAAAATCCAGCTGTTGCAGAGGAACACAGTATATTGCCTTAACAACACCCACAACAACAAACCTGGACTCCGTTCTCCCAGGAATATTTCATGAAGTTATCAGTCTGTATCCTTAGACCCGATGGTCTAAGACAATTTATCAAATATATGCTAACTACAGCTTTGGACAGTCAACCACTTCAGCCTGCACCGAGGAGAAAACCCACTTCTGCGCAGACAGGACCCTCTGAAAGCCAGTCTTCACCCGAGGAGTGCACTTGCTAGGAGCCATAGTCCACCCAAGACCTCTCAATCTCACCGCTTTTCATTCTCTGTAGAAGGTGGGTTTTTTTCTGCCCTTGACTTCTCAGCCAAGAATTCAGAACCATGCACATATTGAATAAAAAGAATTCCACACCGAGAGGAATTCCCCCAGCAGAGACTTTTTGCCACCCCCCTGAAGCAGGACGGCGCATCCGCTGCGAGAAGCGAACGGGGACGCCGGAGGCCCAGAGGTCAGCAGGAGGCAGGCGCAGGGGGAGGCTCACCAGCAGAAACAGCTCGAGAGAGAGTTACAGACGCCCGCCGAACGCACCTTCTTTTTTTACATCATTTCACTTTCTGTTCCGACGATAATCTCTCACGCGTGTGTGGAAATTCTTTAAAAACCGACTACTGCTGACCCTGAAACGCGACAGCGTCCCGAGCTCCGCTGCCCCCCGCACCACAACCCCCCGCTGCTGCAGACGCGGTGAAGCCAGCGGCTCTGCCCGCCCGGGCCCGCCGGCCCCCGCCAGCGGCACCGCGACGCGCCGGGGGCCGCTTCCCCGCCCCCCGAGGCCGCCCGCCGGTGCCGTCCCGCCTGCCCGGAGGAGGGCGGTTCCCGACGGGCCTGCCGGCCCCGCGGCACCTCGCACCCGGGGCGGGCCGCAGACATCGCGCACCGGGGGCGTTCGCCAGGGCGGCGGAGCTGGCGGAGCTCGCACCGGCCCCGGCGGGGCAGCGGGCGGCGCGGCGCCGCGGCTTATCTCGCTCCGCCCGCCGGGACCCCCGGCGCGAAGCGGCGGATGGAGGCGGGGAGGCAGCGCCCCGCGCTGCCCGGGCCGGGGAAGGCGGCGGCTGCTTACCGGGTCTCGCATCCGTGTGAGCGGCCCCGGCGGGCGGCGCTCCCAGAGACGAAGCGAGGGGCTGGGGGGGGCAGGCCGGAGCGGCGCGGCGGCCTGGGCCTCGCCGCCGGGCCTCGCCCCGCAGGCACGCGGTGCCCCGGGCGGCAGGTGCCGGCGGCGCCGCGGAGAGGAGCCGAGCCGAGCGCCTTGCGCCGCCGCAGCCGGCCGCGGTTGCGGTGCGGAGCGAAGGGAGGAGCCTGCGCGGCACCGGGACGAGCGGCGTGGCTGCGTCCCGCTCTGCGCCGCGGGGTCCGCCGCAGCCCAAGGGCTGCTCGGGAGCGCGAGGGGCAGCGGCGGAGAGCGCGGGCGACGGCGCGGGCCGAGGGGGCCCTCGGGCAGGGGAGGGTCCCGCGGTGCGGTCCGTGCGTCCCCTCACGCTCCCCGCGCCGCGGGCGCCCGTCCGGCAGGCAGGCAGGCAGGCAGCGCTGCTGCTGGGGAGGTGTCTACGGGTGAGGGGGAAGGAAGGTCTGAACGAAGGTGCGGTGGTCAGCATGGGGCTGCGGTGCTGGGGAAGAGGGATGGCTGGAGAGGAGGGGGCTTTCCCCCTCAGGCGGAGGAGGAAGGGGGCTGCGGCAGGCAGAGGGGCTGCCGGCCTGGGTTTCTGAGGAGGCAGGGCGGTGCTGTGCTCTGCCCCAGGGCGCTGCTGGGCACCTCTAGCCGTGGTGAGTTTGGATGACCTTCTTGGTGGCCTTCTGCTGAACTTGCTCAGCAGATAGTGATCTTATCGATGTCTTTCCTGGGGGCCCAAACCCGGACGTGGCAGTCTAGATGTGGTCGAAGATACCTGTGTTTAGCCCATCCTGTACCCCCGGGCATGTGAGGGCTTTTCCTTTCCTTCCGTTCGCTGTGTGCGTGGCCGTTGTGGCTGCGTGGCAGCCCTGCCTTGGAGTACTGCTCTGGCTGCTGGTGGCTGTGGTGTGGGGCGGCAGGTCTTGGTCCTGGCGTTGAGAACGGGAGGGACTGATTTGGGCAAGCAACAAAAATCCTGTTTGTTATCACTTACCTTGTTATCCTGGATTTTTCATGCAATGCTGGTGGCCCGCTGGGTTTGGCTGAATGTGTTATAAAATAGAGGCTCCAGTCTATGCCACAGAGGGGTTTCTCTGTGCTGAGCAGGGCTGTTGAGTTAATCCTATCCTGAAGCAGAGGTGCAAGGAACCCTTACAGTGCTACAAGGATGTTGTCTACCAGCTAACAGTCTTCTGAGGGGAAGAGTGAGGCGTGGGTGTTCCTCTTATCCAAACACCAGCCATTCCAGGACTGCATTGCTGATGGATGGCAATAAGAAGAGAACATTTGGTTGCAGGAATCTCTGGCAAGTGGAGACCCTATCTGATCAGCACTTGGAAATTGTTGTCTTCCATTACAGAATGTGGCAATCCTTTGTAAAACTCAGGTCAGAGGTGATGTTATGTTGAACATTAGGCTGATTCAGGTGTTCAGTATGGAAGACACTGCATGTTGTGCTCTTTCCCAAGCAGTGTTGGTCACTGACCTGAACGCTTCCCTGTAGCCTCTTGCAGGCTGTGTCTGTGGCTGATTCTTCGTGTACAGCACACGAAGGACCACTACAGAAGTTTGAACTTGATGTCCTGGAGTGCCCCTTGGTGGCTGCTTGCAAGCTGAGTGAGCTTAAACTCAGACCTGTGTCCACACAACCAGGTTTTGAGGAGCTGTTAGATCCCCCTTCATTCACCTCCCCGGAAAGGGCAGTGCCCGCTATCGGCCCTTTGCTTTCTTCAGCCAGGCAGAGCCGTGGAGAATCTGAGTTAGTTCATGGGTAGCCCTGATTCTGTGGCAGGGAAAAGGCACCTCTGGTGAGGGGAGAAGGAACATGGTGTTTTGATTCTCTGTTTTCCCTCCCTTCCCTTGCATGTCCACGCTGTCAGGTGCATCGTGTGCCTCTTCTGTAAATGCTAGCTGGTGCTGCAGAAGTGTGTGAGAGAGCAGAGGTGAAGGGCTTTGCTGCCAGACAGTTCAAAGAGGTGCTCACTTCCTCTTTAGCTAAGGTGGAATTCGTGGTCCTGTTTCCCCTCCCTTGAGAGCTAGAGCTTCCATTTGTATTAGGTGTCCTGTCTGCTGTGCCTGTGCCAGGTCTGCCCTGCTACACTGTGGAGGTGGGCCAGGTCTGTTGTGAGTTCTCTGGGGTGGTCAGGACACTGGAGTTTATAAATAGTGTGATGTAAGTGAGAGCAGCTGCTTTGCAATCTCTGTGTCTTTGACTGTGAACCTCTCCAGAAGTTGTGAGCTCAGTTCCCAGCAGTACCACAGGCTGCTAGAGAAGGTGTGTCATCTCCATGGCATATGTTTTCTGTATTGCATGGGGCAAACATGTTTTGCTTATGTATTGATGTCCATCTCCCAGATTATCATCAAATGGGTTTCACTGGCCACAAGTCTTGACTGAGGAATCTGGGTTTAAGCCCCACCCAGAAACACCCACAGTGCCTGAGCTACCCTGTCTTGGCCTGTAATGATGAACCCTTTGATGTCATCTTTCACCTCCTGGATTAATCTTGCAGGTGAGCAAGTAGAACACACTAAGATGGTGAACTGAGAAGTAGAAGATCTTGAAGCAACTTCTTTAGTGAGAGTGCCAGGAATATTTCCTAGGATGGATGATGGCATCCTTCGTGTGCAGGCTGCTGCTTTGTCTGCACCTCCCCAGTCCTCAGTTGCCAGGTATTGAGCATGAAGACAGTAGTGCTCTTTGTAGTAAGGGGGTTAACAAACCGTTATTTAGTGTGAGAGTAAGCAAGTATTTGAATATGTCCAACAATCAAATGATTTCTTTCTGACATAGATTTTCTGATGGATTTCTTGGCATTTGGGCCATTAAGGATGACAGCTGTCTGCTTAGATGCCAGGGTAGTCTTACAACTGAAGGTCTTTTGGGTCTGGCTTGCTGCTGTTGGTAACGTGAGGAGAGGAAAACAGGCAAAACACTCTATCAAGAGGGTCGATGATTTAATTTAAACAAAGATCAATAATACTTCAACAGAGAAATTAGTATCTCCCATTTTTATGTTTTCATGGGATAACACAGAATCACAGAATAGTAGGGGTTGGAAGGGACCTCTGTGGGTCATCTAGTCCAACCCCCTTGCCGAAGCAGGGTCACCTACAGCAGGCTGCACAGGACCTTGTCCAGGCGGGTCTTGAATATCTCCAGAGAAGGAGACTCCACAACCTCCCTGGGCAGCCTGTTCCAGTGCTGCGTCACCCTCAGAGGGAAGAAGTTCTTCCTCATGTTCAGATGGAACTTCCTGTGCTTCAGTTTGTGCCCATTGCCCCTTGTCCTGTCACTGGGCACCACTGAAAAGAGTCTGGCCCCATCCTCCTGACACCTACCCTTGAGATTTTTATAAGCATATATTAGGTACCCTTGGAGCCTTCTCTTCTTCAGGCTGAACAAGCCCAGCTCCCTCAGCCTCTTCTCATGGGAGAGATGCTCCAGTCCCCTCACCATCCTCGTAGCCCTCCTCTGGACTCTCTCCAGGAGCTCCTCATCTTTCTTGAAGTGGGGAGCCCAGAACTGGACAAGAGTACTCCAGATGGGGCCTCACTAGGGCAGAGTAGAGGGGGAGGAGAACCTCCCTTGACCTGCTGGCCACACTCCTCTTAATGCACCTCAGGATCCCATTGGCTTTCTTGGCAACCAGAGCACACTGCTGGCTCATGGTCAACCTGTCGTCCACCAGGACACCCAGGTCCCTCTCCACAGAGCTGCTCTCCAGCAGGTCCGCCCCAAGCCTGTACTGATGCATGGGGTTGTTCCTCCCCAGGTACAGGACCCTTCACTTGCCCTTGTTGAACTTCATCAGGTTCCTCTCTGCCCAACTTTCCAGCCTGTCCAGGTTACGCTGAATGGCAGCACAGCCTTCTGGTGTATCCACCACTCCTCCCAGTTTTGTGTCATCAGCAAACTTGCTGAGGGTACATTCTAACTCTTCATCCGGGTCATTGATGAAGAAGTTAAACAAGACTGGGCCCAGTACTGACCCCTGGGGGACACCACTCGTTACCGGCCTCCAACTAGACTCAGTGCTGCTGATGACAACCCTCTGAGCTCTGCCATTCAGCCAGTTCTCAATCCACCTCACCGACCACTCATCCAACCCACACTTCCTGATCTTCCTTAGGAGGATGTTATGGGAGACCGTGTCGAAAGCCTTGCTGAAGTTGAGGTAGACAACATCCACGGCTCTCCCCTCATCTACCCAGCCAGTCATGCCATCGTAGAAAGCTATCAGATTGGTCAGGCATGGTTTCCCCTTGGTGAATCCATGCTGACTACTCCTGATAAACTTCTTTTCCTCCACTTACTTGATGATGACCTCTAGAATGAGTTGTTCCATCATCTTTCCAGGGATGGAGGTGATGCTCTTTTTGAAGACTGGAGTGACACTGGCTTTTCTCCAGTCCTCAGGCACCTCTCCTGTCCTCCAGGACCTCTCAAAGATGATGGAGAGTGGCTCAGCACCTCTGTCTCAGGTGGAATATGTGGTATTGATGTACAAGGGAGGAGAAAATGAAATCTTAGCTGTAGCAAAATCAGTCCTATAAAAACTAAAATCTTCCAAAATAAGTGATTCCTGAAGTGTTCCTTCTTATATGTTTGCACTTTCAGCAGTTACCTCCGTGTTCCTCAAGTTCCTCGGAGAGACTGCAGTCACCAAAATAACGTAACACCATGGAAAACAATGGGGAAAAAATATTGCAAACCAGTCGACAGTAAACCCCTATATTCCTGTTCTACTGCTAAATAGAAATCTTTGGGGTTTCTACCAGATGAATGAATTCCCTGGGTGAAGATTTAAGTGTGTTTTGTTATTAGTTCAATGATTTTCCGATACATTTTCCCAGTTGCATCAAGGCCCCAGTTGAAATCAAGATGTCCCCAAACACGAAAATGCTCATGGTAAATGAGATTAGTAATCCGAGGAAGTAGCTTTGCCATGTCTTTTGGATTTGCAAATGTGTCATGTCCACCGCTCCAAACAGCAATTGGTGTGCTTATCTTCTCTATCTTGTACACAGGAGGAGTAGACTGTAGGGAGAGGAGGAGACCTGAGTGAATGCTGTTGTGTACAAGCATCTCTCTTTCCCTTCTGCACACCTTGCAGTAAAAGAGTAAGGATGAAGGCCACCTTCTTAGCGTCTGTTTCCTTAACCCCATTCCCTGTTGACCATGAAGAGGAACGATCCATCCTTTTGCTGTGTCTTTCTGTAATGCGTGGTTATATGTTGTCCTGCAGTTTGACACCCACTTGTGCCCTTTGGAGGTGAGGATATGGAAAGAGCAGTGTCTGTGCTTATCAGGCAAGGACTGCGGAGTTTTTCATGTGTGTCCCATTTTGGCCTGTGTGGCATCCTCTTCATGCTTTTATGGGGCATGGAGTGAAAGAGTTTTAGTTGTGTTGTTCCAGACTTCACACTGTCTCTAGGTCACAGTGCTGCTACTGATGGAGTCATAGCCCATGAGCATACTTGCCTTGCCTGTCATCACAGAGGAAATCAAAGAAACATGGAAGAGTAGAATGGGGATCTTCCGAGACCTCAGTGAAATGACTTAATGCAGGACGGTTGTTTTGTCTGCTGGGTGGTAAGGGACCATACACAAGATGCTTTTAAACAGATTGCTGTTATCTAAGGGTGGTCCTGTTATTTTTCTTGTTGACTGCATTTTTGGGCAGTTTCCTAGCCAGCCAAAGTATTGGGGATAGAACATTCCCCATTCCAAAATTTAAACTTCAGTGCTTAAAGGCCATATGTGTGTATGGAAGTTATCTGAGAAGTCTTTGGAGTCTTTCTCCACCTCTGAAATACTGTGCTGCCCATAAAACAACATGCCCTGACTCAGAAAATCTCACTACAAGTCAACTGATCTGATCAAATCGCAGAAACTTGTCAGACAAGTTATCAGTGTTGCAGGAGGAGCACAGAATTTCTGGGTGTTAACAGGACAGTAACCAAAGCTCCTAGAGACCAAGTTTTGTCTGTTTCCTTTTCTCCTTACAGGATACATTCGTTCACTGCAACAGCAGTCTCCACTGTGCTGTACTGAATCATCCCTTCTGTTTTATTTGTGCGGTAAGTTGCTTCCCAAAACCAAGGTATACATTTCAACTTTTTTTTTTTTTTTTTTTTTTTTTTTTTGTGCCAGTCTAGTGTTTAGCTGAACGGCAGACCTTGAGGATTTTTGGGGAAGTGAAGAGCTCCACACGCATCCAGTCCTAGCACTTGGGTGTGGCTCAGACTTTTGGGAATGGCAGGTAAATGAACATGTTGTTGGTCGCATCCCTGCATCAGTAGGGCAGGCAAAACGAACTTCTGTTAGCTGTCTGCAAGGAACTGTCTATGCCTTGCCTGTGAACAGACTTTTACATTGGTGAGTATTAGATTTAGGTGAAACATTTTCTCAGACCACTCTCTCCCTCTTTCTGCAGCACTTAAGGTGCTAAAATCTGATTTTTTCTGTTCTTAGTTTTGCCAGGATCTGAGGATGAGTTTTCAGGGAAAGCGTACTGCCTTACCTGGTTGTATTTCTTCATGTTTTCCTTAGAGCTGTAGTCAGAAGCTTGAAATTGGTCTGCATGTGTTAACTATTAAATTTGTAACAAGGACAGATAAAATGAAAGTGTTAAGAGACAAAGCAGAGTGCAGGAGATGTTTTCTTGCCTGTGATTGAAGCCAAAGCTGAGGCAGTGGAGAGGCTTTCAGGCATACTGAGGATGGATCATAGGCTTCGTCGCCTTTCCCCTTGCTAACATCCTCTCCTGCTCCTTTGCCACCACACTTGCTAAGTTTTGTCACTAAAATTTTGCTTGACTAAGGTTCAGGTCCCTCTTTGTGACACAGAGATGTGTCAGGGCTATTACTAGTCTAGTGTAACACACGATACCTCCTCACACACCCTGACTTGTGTGTCAGTTTCATCTGGTCTGCTCAAAGTATTGGTGACATTTCCCGAGGCTCTGCAGTTCTTCAAGAATCTGGCTATTGGGAGCAGGGTGTGATTAGCTTAACACTGAACTGTTTTCTTCCTGATTGTGCTTTCTCTAATAGGAAATGAAAAATAAAAGATGGATCTGCCTTGCTGAAACTATGTGTGCATTTTTTTTATCCAGTCCTTTAAGTAACTGAGGATATGCTAGAAATCTGCTAGCTTGTCTCTGTTTTCTGGCTGTCTGTGCAGGTGGTCTGTATTCTGGGAATTTTAGTCAGGGGTGTATGCAGGAGCACGCATATATTTAAGCATTGGCAGAAGTGGCCACAATTCTGTGCACATGCAGTGACTTGTTTGTGACCCGACACTCTCTTGCGCTGGTCTGATTTGGAGCATAGGCAGAACAAGCTTAGGTCTGAGAGTGGCGTAAGATGCCAGCAGAAGAGGCAGTTCCCCACTTTGCCGTTGTGCCAGCAGAAGAGTTTGTGTGGTTAACCGGCTTTGGGAGGTGATCCAGGCTGCAATTAACCCTTTGGGAGAACAGTTTTACCCTGGATCACTTCTCTGTCTGCGTCATACCCTGGCTGCTCAAGTTTCCACTATCCTCCTCCTGCCTGCCAAGTGCCTAGACTGTGCTTCTGTTCACTTCTGCAGCTTTCAAGGCAAATGTCTTCACAAATAAAGACAAAGGCTGGAAAGCATTAGAGCCCAACATGCAGCAAGGCCTGATGTGCCCTGGGGAAATCTCAGTGCCTGACACCACAGAGACTATTCAGGTAATGGTCTGGTGAGCTGTGGGACACAGTGCTCCCTCTGTGGCAGGTGCTCACGGCAGCTCATGAGAAGATGTGATAGGCAGTTTCCCAGATCCGCTGCCTCTGGACATCCCTGGAGGCTGTCACTTGCATAAAAAGCAGTAGTAGGAGTCTGTTTATACATTAGCACGTGGTTATACCTGTTGCCAATGAATAATGTTCTGTACTGATGTTCCAGCAGGGAAATGTCCTACATAGGTATCTATTCGACTCTGGAGAGAAAACAGAAGTGTTACAAAGGCAGGGAACCAGTGTGGTGACAGAATAAATCTGTGAAGAACCCGGCAACATCGTGTTGCTGTGCTAAACCCCCATTTTGATAGGATATTCTTCAAATATCAGAAAGAAAATTGAGGAGAGGTTCACAAACCTGTTTTACAGTAGGAATGAATATATGGAATTTTATGCCTTTGGGAGAGTCATTCCCACATTAGTACTTAATCATATGGAAAACATCATTTGGGGAGTGTGTGTGGCCTTTGTTCTTCCCAATTTCTACAGTTTATATGATGCTTTTAAATAGCATTGTGCATAACTAGTAGAGGAGGATTGTTAATAGACCGTCTGCTTGAGCATCATGAGGCTACATGTGTGCGAGATTTTTGTGGGAACACTTTTACATAGTCGGAGTATGAGAGATTTAGGGGCTGGGAGAACAGACGTGTGGAAGGTCTACAACAAGAAAAGGCAGCAGACAGAGTAAAGGAACGAGATATTGCTGTTGAGAGAAGTGTGAAGAAACAGCTTTGAGTTTTGGCTGGGAACGTTTTGATGTGTAGCAACCAAAACGAAACAACCTCTTATGTTCAGATGATCTGGATGTCTTCCTATTTAGAAAGAAAAACATGACTTGTGCAAAATAAAAAAATCTTTTTCTGTCTGTTTGTCCATTTTAAAAATCTTTGGTATCTGTCCAACTTTTCTTTGGCTTAGCGGTAGAAGTGAGGGACTTATCACAAGATGAGACCATTCTGAATTCAGCCTTTCTTCCTAGTGTGATTTGAACATGTCAGGCGGCACATCTGAGCATTAGCTGAGGTCCTAGTTGGCATTACTTGAAAACCTCAACACATTTCTCTATCTACCTGCAACTGTATGTAGACATAGGGCAGAAAAATCGTTTTCCTTCAAAATTACTTTAGCTTTACTTGTATTAATGTGTTCTTGGATGTGTGTACTGTGTTCAGATTTTGCATTTTGTCCCCAGCTATGTAGCAGAAGAAACCGCAACAACTTTTCCTGGAGATCCATAGATCCATGTTAGAGGCCCTTTCTGCAGTTCATTCTGGTGAAGAGCTCCTTTGCAGCCAAGTAGTAACTAAGGGGAGGAAAAGGGCAAAACTTTTTTTGTTTTTTTTCCTTGTTGCTGAAATATTTCATGTAGAAAACTGTCACTCCCTCTTCTCTAATAGCCTCGCCTTTTAACTAAGGTTGCTGAAACTGCTTACCATCCCACTATCCTTTAAAGTTTATCCTCCGCAAGAGCACACCACATGTTCTTCCTGCTTCTTATTATTCGACATGAGGCCTGGAGGTCACTGTCCATCTGGTTTTAGTGCACTGACCTGAGTGAGAAAGGGCAGTTGGCTGCACTCATGACTGTACAGTATAGGAAGTCCCTTTTGTTCTAGTATTTTTTCTGGGCAAGTGCACAAATTGCTGCTAAGTAAGGAGGGAGCAGAGATATGAGGAGAGTGTAGAGCTGGATGTTCTATAGTCACGTAAAGGGTACAGCTAGGACAGAAAGGGCATGTGTTCCTGCAGTTTGACATAAAGTATATCATGCAGGATTTCTTCCACCATTCCTAGCAAATCATATTAAATTGGTAATTCTGGTGTGAAATAGCTATTTCCATTTAAGTTTCCTGTATCGTTTTACAAGCATAAATAAACTACAGGTCAAAAAAAATTAAGAGGTGAAATATCTTTTTTGTGGTTTTCTTCTAGTGTTTAAGGATAGATTTAGTAGACTATTTAGACTCCTTTTATTCTGGTATTTGTGAGCTTCCTTCAGAAATATTTGATTTAAATGAGTAATGGTGAAGGTATACCTGTAATGTTAAAGAAGTTCCAAAAGAGATACCGTGTCACAGCTTATCTCTGTGGAAAGTCTGAAGACTACCAGCACTGTCAGCAGTTTGATACACTGAATTCATTCTTAACTAAGTTTGTAAAAGACTGCACATGTTTATGCTGGCGTGCAGTAATAGAATAGCTATCTGAAGGTTGGCAGGTTAAGAGCAGAATTTTTCACCAGTAAAGCATGCATCCCATCCTGTTTTCTGAACATGTCCAAATTTCTCCACTGATGGATTTGGTGAGAAATTTAATTGGTTGCCTAAAAAATAGGTATCTACAGACACACAAAGTGATGTCATGGCCTGCATGGTTTGTTCTGCCGAAAGACCCTTAGAATGCACTTATGAGAAGAAAGGAAAATAATTGTCTAAGAATTTGGCCACATGCCACTCCCCGCCCATTTTCTGCTCTGTTTCCAAATTTGTTTTTGTAAAAGGGTCGTGGCACACCATGATATAAAATCCAGTATCTACTCATGGATCTTATATATGTCATACATACTAACAATATTCAAAGGCTGTAAGTGGCTTGATGTTGATATGCAGTGCTAATAGCAAAGAAGTTTTTAGCATTGATTTTCTTTTCTTACTTCCAGTGTCTGGTAATTTGTTTTTAAATAGTAATGCTGTCAATTATAGTCATACATGAACTTTGCTTTAAATAGTAACTCTGGCATGAATTTATGAGACTTAGTAATTTCTTTTTTTTTGTCTTTTGTTATTTGAACTGTTTTAAGGACTGTTGCACTGTTTACATCTAATCCATGAGGATCTAACATATAGATCTTTAAAACTGAAATTAATAAAATCTCATTGTTACTGAGACTTTAAGAAGAACATCGAATTGCTGGAAGACTATGCAATAACAACATTAAATGCTTAGAGTGCAATAAGAAAGGATACTTAGCAAACTATAGTAGAGGGTATCTGGTAAGTAATAGCTTTTATATGTAAGTAATCCTTACAGAAGTTAAAAGTGGTTTTGGATCATCTGTTATTTTCTTGTTTCAGACAGAACAGTCCTTAGAATAGTTTCCCATACTTTGCAGGTGACAGATTAGAAAGTACTTCTTCTTTCAGTAACTTCTTATGAGATAGAAAGACACTTGACAGAGGGACATATTCCAATCAGGTAGTGACGTTAACTGTTTTGTACCCAGATAGTCCTGATGTTACCTGCAGCTGAAGCCTCTGAGTGACCGGCATAATATACACCCTTCTGTCCAGTTTTATTCATGATGAAGTACAGCTCTGCCGGAATATCATACTTACCCATTTCCTCAAAGCTACAGGGGAGAAACACGAAAAGCCAACAGGCAATTTGGCTATCACAGTGTGAGCTACTGAATGCCAGTTTTGTTCATTGCACTAAGCAGAACCCACTGAAAGAAGAGACTGCACTCTGTCTGCATTCTTGCTTGAGCTGGGGCAGGGGGTAGCGAGGCGCAGCCATGCTGGCAGGCTGTCTGATGCCTTGGGCTCTCTGCGGAGGAGGTGGCAGCTTCACCTGTCAGCTGCAGCCCTTGGGGAACTGAATTTAATCAGGGTTTTCAAAAGCAAGGGTTGCAAAAAATAATTCTCTTTCAGTTAACATCAGTTGTGAGAGACCTGATTTCTAGACTGACCAGTCTCCTCCCCTGTTGCGCTTGGGACATGGTATCTGGTGTGAGACTTCAAGGTTACAGATGCCTGCCAGTTTTGGAAGTCTCTTCCCCAAAGAAACCAGCACTTTGTAAGAACAAATGTCACCTGTACACTTTGAGCTTTGCTTCTGTATGTGCTGAACTGTTTCCAGAAGGGCTTGTCCAGATCACGAAGCCAAGCCTTTGTTATGATCCCCCCCAACATGCCCAGAAGTGGCTGCATCTGTAGAAAAGAGTACATCTAGTCTGCTTAGATGTTGCATGTCCCACTTGAAGTCGTACTGTATGAAAACCCTACTGGTTTTCATATAGTACAGGAGGGGATTATTTCAAACACCCAGAAGGGGAAAGGTTCTGTGTCCCATTATAAAGTACCCAGGCTTGCTAGTCCCCTGAAAGTTGCTTTCTTCAGCAATTCTTTCTCTGTGGGGTACCTGAACTGCCAGAACTCTTTCTGTCTGGGATTAAGGGTCTTGTATTTTAAAGCCTGTGTGTCTCCTCGGCTGTTTCCCATCCAGACATCATAGCCGGCATCTGTGAGGATGAAGCCTAGGCTGTTGTTGGGTGGTTAGAAATCCAGTGAACAAAATCTGAAGTACCGAGGTGTAGCAGGGTTTTCCCTGTAGAAGAGGGTTTTCTTATGCTGTACTAGTACGTCATGTGTAATTAAAACTGGGGTGCAGTCTGGTTTTGCAGGAGTGTTTTAACTTTTATAAGGAATTCAGGCCACATTCCTGACTAGATACTCTTACTGACATGGACTGAGATGGAAAAGTGTGGAGCATGCCATTGCATCTGCAAAGGGCAGAGATGGGGGACCCACATAAGAGCTGGCTCTCAGACCTTCCCTATGTCCTGTAACTGTGTCACAACTGTATTCTGGCTTTTCCTCCCTGCAGCAATTCTGAAAACACCATGAATGTATCCATCCTCCGTAGTAACTTGATATTCCTCGCTGGAGTATCCATGATATCTGATAATTTCACCCTGTGAGAAGCCAAATGAGAGCTTGTTAACATGCATTTATGATGTAGAGATGGGTGGAGAAAGGGTCTAGAGGCTGCTTCTGTCCAGGAATGTGAAGCTAGCCAAGAATGTGCCACAAAGATGTGATAATGTGTTGCTGTTTTTTTTCTCTACTGCTCTGTGTTGTACTGGCATGAAGGGACCCAAAAGAGGTTCCTGCAGGACAGCACAACCCATGCCTCTCTTTTTCCAGGATGATCAGATATATACTTTGGGGATTCAGAGCAAAAAGTCTTGGATTACTTTGTGTTGTGAGAACCTGCTGTTTGAAGAAGGGGTTCAACCTCCTTTGCCACTGTACTGAGCAAACAGCTTGTTAGAGAAGGGCAGGACTTTGCTTCACTTGAGATTAGAAACCATCATTTGCCTCCATTGCAAAGGAATTCTTGTCTTTGTCAGCTCAGACTGTTTGGATGAGAGCATCAAAGTTTCTTCTAGGCTGGTGCTCCCTATCATAGTGCTGGAAGAACCCTTTCCAGGGGTCCTACTTTCAGTCTCCTGATAGGGACTGTGAAATATGGGGCAGTGGCAGTGGTACTGGGACAGACACTTTAGGAAGAAACAGAGAGAAGGTGACCCAGCTTACAATGTTCATCAAACATTTGGGGTTGCGAGTCTTCCTGTACTGGTTTTTGTCTGAATTCAGAGTGGAGGGTGTTGTGAATCCTGCTAAAAAGTCAATTCCTTGGGAGCAGAGCAGCATGAGGAGGCACCACGTCTTGGGGCTGTGTGAAAGAGCACAGGTAGTGGTGTTTGTGTTAGGAAGACAGTAGTGTGGAATTCCACAGAAGACCCAAGTGGGGAGTCTCCTTTGTCCAAGGTCTGTTCCCCAAGGGGCTGCCAGGATAAGCATTTGTGTGAGGAGGGACAGTCCACAGCTCGCATCACGTAGTGGGTGTCAGGAGTGAGCCAAGGGCTCCAGGAAGGTGTGGAACAGACCTGGGGGAATGTGCTTGTATGATACTGGTGCTAGCTTGTGCCATGAGTTTGTTCCTTTCTCTCTCATGTATCGTCCTCCCCATTCTACATCTGTTTGTTGACCGCCTGGAAGAAAGACTGCATTTTCATGGGATTTTGGGTTTGACTGATGGTCCCAGGAAAGCTTTTCTGAATAGAAATTGTAGAGTGAATTTTATCTAGTTAGTGCCCTGCTTTTTGGCTGTAGCCACCTTTGTAATTAGCATAGAGGAAACAGGTTGTAAAAACAGTGTATTTTCTGACGTATCATGGGGAATGCTTTTAAGATTTGGAGAGACTGGGAAGGATAGCCAAGAGATTTGTTCTCTCTGGGATATACCCTTGATTTTAGTATTGGCATCCAAACTCACTTTAGTCCATCCACTTTGCAGGAGAATACTTGCATTCTTCTGTCAATAGAACAGAAATACTCCCACGTGTGTTCTCTGGAAGCACAGTTTTGTAGTAGATACTCCACTGCTTTCTGCTGGCTTATTCAGTTCAAAAACAGAAGTAAAATGCATGTTCCTCTATTTCTGCATGTGGAATGTCATTTGGGAATGAAACTAAAAAATTCAGCTTAAGTCCAGTTTGTTTTTGTACTAACAGGTGAGGCAATGGGGTAGCTAAATTGTTGCCCTTTTCAGGGTATAAGTTTTACTGTGTGCTGTATTGTCACCTGGCTTAGCTGGCACTTTTTAAGGCACTTCCAGATGAATGCTTCGTAAATCAGAGAGCATGCCAATTAACTCCAAGACTTGGCACACACTCTCTCATTAATTTCAGTGGCAAAGTCTTGACTATAGGAGCCTTGAACAGCCATCTACTCTTTTCATCTAATGAAACACCACCAAAGAGGACCATTTACCATGGCAAACTGGAATTAAAGGAAATACTTAATTGAAAAAACAAAAAAGTATCCTAAGAGACCACTTGAAAAACACATTCAAAAGGCCACTTCTGGAGACTTCTTATATTTAATGAAAATAAGCTTTAAACCTTCTAGAAATTCATCAATGTGTTCTTGAAAGAGTCATAATATTTTTTTTCACATACACCTTAAGTGGGACATAAAGGCATCAGGGCCATTAATGTTGTTAGCAGGTACCAGAATATCCTGGTTAACTTACAAGGAAAACGTAACTGTATTTGAAACCGTGGAAGAAAAAATGTCCACTTTATGAGCACACTTTCAATATTAAGATTTTCAGGCATCCACAGTGACATCCTTAGAAAAAAACCAACAACACAAGTAGAACAAAAGGAAACCATCAGGTACTCTTTTTTTCCCATTTGTGCAGGTCAAAGACTTCTTCCTCTTCTCAACTTCAGCAAACGCACACTTTGACGCATAGAAACAGCCTTGCAGATCAGAAAGGATGCAGGCTGTCTGGTCTGACAAGCAACTGCACAGAAGCAGGGCTGAGCATCTTTAAGGAGACAGGCAACAGAGACCATGAACACATGTGTATGAGCAACTTGCTTCTGCTTTGACTGCCTTGCTTGTGTCTTTTGCTTTTGTTCCTGGTCTGTCTCCACTAGCAGACTTATTCACTGGCAGAAACCTTTGCCAATAAAAGGAAATAAAAATTCACTTGCGAGCAGCAGTAGAGTGCTCTCTGATGTCTGTATGTATAGGAGAGCATGTTTAAGTGCTGATTTGGCAGTATTTAAGCAGTGGATTTATTTCATGATAAACAGCACCGTTGCATGGTATTCTGAAAGACCAGATTGCACCATGGAGCAGGAGAGGTAAAGAGGCTTCTAACCAATGATTAGGATATTTAGCAGGGACCTGGGGATTCTTGTCCCCTGAGGCTGTGACAGATCTTGATATGTACAACTGCCTGTCTCAGGGAGTACTGTGACCACATTATTTTGGGATGAAGAGGAGCAGAAGTCCAGCTTTTCTCAACACTTTCTACCTAAGAATGCAGTCTCTGCTGCTGTGATTTGTACAGAAGCTGGCATGATCACTGGTTCCACACCTGTCCCTTGTTTTCTGAACTACTGTTCGCAGATTGCTTGGGGATGATTCTTCTTTGTTAGGTAATCCTAGAATAAAAATACAGGTGATTTGAAAAGTGTGTATTTAGTATCATGCATGTATTCCTAAATCTGAGGTTCAGTGAACACCACAACATGCAATGACTGGTTTGCTCTGAATTAGCTTGCTCCTGTAGGGATTCTCAAGTATTGAATGAAGTTTGAAAACATCATGTAAACTTTGTCTCAGAGAGGATGCTAGCCAGATTTCTTGCTTCTTCCAAACCATTTCCTTTAACTCAATGAAAACATAGTATCTTTGGAGACTTCTGCCTAACAGCTGAATTAGTTGTAGTCAGCCTGAGGGCTCAGTCCTCACTGAAATTGGCATCCTGCAGCAAATTCTCTGGAATGTGGGTGCTAATCACGTGCTGTATTGTGTGGGCAAATTGAGTGAAGTAAGTCTCTGTTAGTAAACAGAACCTGAGAGTAATCACAGAAACAATATCTGCTTTATAAAGTAGCATACTGTCTGTGGAAAGACCAAAAATGTGATTTCTCAAAGAAAAACATTAAAGCTTGGCAAGTCTGATATCCCTGCTTAGAGAGAGATACAGAAGACCTTTCTCTGCCGTATTTCCAGCTAACACCATACTACATTTTTTTTTATTTTATGGAATTGTCAGCCTGGAATGATCTGCAAGATTTTACCTGGTTTCACCTCATGCCAGCATAGGGCATGTATGATATTGTTTCTGATATTCTTAATAGGAATCGAGTGAAGAGCAAAAGATGGGTAAACTCACCCGAATAGGGGAAAGAGGTGATTAAAGTAATGCATATAAAAAGAGCATAGGAAACACAGAACCTAAAATGTGTACAGAAACTTCCCGGAATGTGTTGCTATGCTTTCCTGACTTAGAGAACCATGCCAGCTGAGATGGTAAGTATCCTGTTTTGAAAATGCTGGAGCAAAATTTTCATGCCCAGATGGTCTGGCCTGCAGCTGGACATAGCATAAGATACCCAAGTATGTCTTAACCCCCAGCGTCAGGCAACTCTCTCAGGTACGTCCTGGTTATCCTGTGCCTCTAAACATCCCTGATGATCCACAGGGTTAGAGAGAGAGGACAAAGGGGAATATGTGTGTTCCTTGCTCCTTTGCAAACCCTATAAAATAGAAAAGTAGTGGTAATTTAAGGAAATGGTCTGTATGCGCTCTTCTTTTTGTCTTTGAAGCCTATTCCTCTTCCCAGGTACTTCCATGGTTCTCATAAATTTTCTCCTTGCTTTTGCCAGTTGTCTACTTTTAAAGCAGACTTGTATGGGAATGGAGCTAGCTGTTTATCAAATGCTTCTGTGTGCTCAGTCACCGCCCAGTCACTGTGCTGCCTGGCCAATTTTAAATTAAGAGTTACCGTATAGGATAACGCTGGTCAGGAAAATACATACACTCGTCAGCTGGTTTGTGCAGATGTACAGCCCTACTCACTTCTACAGGACTGTTGTGTTCCACATTGTGCAGTATTGCCCATGAACTCTTTATGGGGAATCGGATCTTGGGCAGGCCAGGATCGGCCTATATGAATGGTGAATCCTAAGAGTGACGCAAAAGGGAAGGACAGAAATTCAACAGCCCTGACTCCTGTGTTCTCTCCTCAGGATACATCATGAAGTGGGAACATGTCAGTGTCCTGTTTTCTAGTACTTGCTTGTTGGAAGAACTCTCCAATGCATTGTGCCCTGCAGATACAGTCAACAGCTTAAGCCCAGGGACAGAACTTTCTCAAAACTAGCCCAAACCTGAAGAAATGGATTTCCTGGAACCAGCCTCCCAGTCCTCAGTTTCACAACTTTTAGTTCTCAGTAGAAAGTGTATTTTTCTGCCGTGATGTCTTCAGCACATATTTAGAACCAAGTGTGTAGTAAATAAACTCCAAACCAAAATTCATGCTTTTCCTCAAGGAAGAGAGTGTGCAAGCATGTGAGAGATGCTAGCCATGTTGCTCAATGCACCCAAAGGACAACTCTGGAGGTATTTAAAAGACATGTAGATGTGGTGCTTAGGGACATGGCTTAGTGATGGACTTGGTGATGTTAGGTTTACAGTTGGACTCAATGAGCTTAAAGGTCTTTTCCAACCAAAATGATTCTATGATTCGATAATTCTGTGACATGTTTAAGCAAAAAAAGCTTGTGATGGAGCCTAAGACTTTTTGGTTACTGTATGCCCAGGTAACTTCATTTCCTTTTCACCTTCTCCATTTGCTTTCTGCCTTTTAGCTTATGGTAATTTCTGACAGTTCTTTTGGGTTCAAGGCATGACATTTGACAGCTGGGATGGAGCTGGAAGAGATCAGTTGTCCACTGGGCATGTTAAGGAAGGCAGCCAAGCTGCTGGAGCTTAGCCACAGGATCAGCTGTGACAGAAGTAACCCAGGAGTGACCATGTGAGCATCGGGAGGCAAGGGGAGGGAGGACGAGAAGACTGAGCGAAAGGTGATAAAAGTGGCTGGCCTACTTAGTAAGAGACAGAAGCTAATTTTACTGAGAACTCTTCATTAAAAGCGTGGGATCCAGTTACCTCCCTTTTCCTGGTAGGCATCTGAGGTGTTCTTGCAGTGAGTTTGGGATATGTTTTGAGCAGAAGTAGCTTGGGTGGCAAACTACCTACCATTCATAGTTACTTGTTTAAAGTTTTAGGTTTCGTGTTTGGTTTTTTTTTTTCTTTTCCCCCTCTCCCTTTCTTCAGTTGTGAAATTTTCTTCCTCTCTCTCTCCCTCCTCCTCTCCGCAACCTGTTTTGCTACTTTCCTTTTTAGGCAACTGGAGGCTGTTATTGCAAAAATGACAAAGGAAAATGCTTCTCTGTTGTAACTTGTTCTGTCAGTCTCTTGTAAGCTGCTGTTCTCTTTTTTACCTCGTTGGGTTGGGTTTCTGAAGACAGTTGTTTCATGCTACCAAGCAGAAATCACTTAAACGAAATGTAGCTTAAGAAAGAGTGGTACTTTTGAGTTAAATATTAACCAGATTCAAACAAGATCAAGAGTATTTCAAGTGAGGTTAACTTGTTGGGCTGGTGGACAAGAACGAACACAAGCAGTGAAGAGTAGGCATGGGGATACTCTATTCAGAGGTACGTGACCATTTTCTGCACAGTAACTGAAGCTATTGGAGATGTGAATATTCACTGGGTTTGGTTAGTTCCCTTCACAGCCTCCCTTACACATGCTTATCCAGATCTGGAAGTTCTTTTCATTTGGAAATGCTGTACTTCGGCTATTACAAATTGACAGAAGTACTGTTTGTAGGGGTAAAGCAAATGCAATAACCAGGGTAATTATTGTGACTTCACAGAGCAAGTATTTGTTCAACATTTTTTATGGTTCTATGTTGAGATCAGAGTGATTCTGAGCATGGTGCAAACAACAAACGACTTTGCAAACTGCAAACAACTCCTTGGCTTACAATGAATATAGATAGCAAAGCTAATGCCGAAGGAAACATTCCCCACCACCTCATGATTGTTTTAGGAATTTGATTATTTTTTACCTCATCTCTTTATGGGTTTGTCTCCAGACCATGGGCCAAGTAGCATACCCCTGGATTTTAGCATAAATGCTACCTAAACATATTCATTACTTTATAAACTTTCCATTTGTACACTTGTGAACAAATGAGGATTTTGGTCTTTTTTTGGCTGTGAATACAGTGGATTGCACTGCTGTTTCTTTTTCTGGAGATAGCATTACATAGCTGTTCCTTTAAATGCTTATGTTTCTGTGCTGAAAGCCACCTTTCTGTTTTTAAAAGTCCATTCAGTGAAATCGAATATCTTCTCTTCTTTCAGTATTCTAGGAAGCTTGAATCTGTGCATTCATAATGTGAAGGGCTGGGTAGACTGCACCTTATTGTGAAAGGGTTTGTTGCCTCTCTCCAGATCTACTACTCTGAGGTAGTATTGTACACGAAACCAGTGTCATCTAGCTTAATTAAAGCTTAATTAGATGCTTTCCATGTCTTCCATGCTTATTAGTTAATATTTTCATATATGTTAGTTCTCTTCCTTTAAAAATTGTAAGTCAGGTACAGTTTCCTGGGTAAGGTATGGTTTGTTTATCCAGGACTGAAATCTAGAGAAATGCAAATAAGAAAGTGTAAGTTGCCTTTTCGAGAGGTATGGATTGGATACTAGTGCATTTCTTAGCATAGCAAGCCTGATTTAGACTTCCCTGTTTAGTTTGTAGCATGCCTCTGTATGAATTTTATTGCACAGGAAGAGTCTCCGGATTGGTTCAGAATATCTGGACATTATGAAGTGACTCCTTTTCTTCTAAAAAACTGCAAAGCATTGAGGTAACTGAGGCAATCCCCTGCAGTTCTCAAAGGAGGAAGCAATTATAGTCTGAAATAGCTCTCCCAGTTGCAAGACCGGCTTTCCCTTAGCCTTCTCTCTATTGGCTGAATGATTTGCCCTTAGTGCTGCACCTTTTAACCTTTATTTATGTGTGGTAGAACTTGCTGAATAGCGGTGGTTATCACTACCGCAGCAAAGCTAAGCAGAGGGAGATGCACGAAGCTCTTAAAACAAGTAAACTAATTCAGATGTGGCAATTCATCTGGATATAAGTAAACTACCAAGTCCTGATTTCAACCACGTGGCCCACAACTGATTAAAAAAAAAATTTAAAAAATCACTTGTGTAGAGGCATTGTCCTTCTTCCTGACAGTGAACGTTTTTTACTTTTCTCACACCCTGGTGATCTTGTACTGAATGATCTCATCCACGAGAACTTTTTCCTGTCCTGTGACTAATTCTCACCTATCCTGAAGCCTCAGAGACTGAACAATGAAATCCTCTTCTGATGGGCTTGTAGAAGAAGTAGTACTGTAGAAAGAGAGATTCCAATCCATCTATAGAGGTTTTGCTTTAAAACGATATGTTCAATTTTCCTTTGAACATCAAATTTGGCTGAGCATCACTCAGTCAATGGCATATCTAATCTTCAGACTCTAATTTCCCATCCCCAATGTTGGCCCTTTGCTTTCTTCAGCCAGGCAGAGCCGTGGAGAATCCGAATTAGTGCATGGGTAACCCTGATTCTGTGGCAGGGAAAAGGCACCTCTGGTGAGGGGAGAAGGAATATGGTGTTTTGATTCTCTATTTTCCCTCCCTTCCATTGCATGTCCACACTGTCAGGTGCATCGTGTGCCTCTTCTGTAAATGCTAGCTGGTGCTGCAGAAGTGTGTGAGAGAGCAGAGGTGAAGGGCTTTGCTGCCAGACAGTTCAAAGAGGTGCTCACTTCCTCTTTAGCTAAGGTGGAATTCGTGGTCCTGTTTCCCCTCCCTTGAGAGCTAGAGCTTCCATTTGTATTGGGTGTCCTGTCTGCTGTGCCTGTGCCAGGTCTGCCCTGCTACACTGTGGAGGTGGGCCAGGTCTGTTGTGAGTTCTCTGGGGTGGTCAGGACACTGGAGTTTATAAATAGTGTGATGTAAGTGAGAGCAGCTGCTTTGCAATCTCTGTGTCTTTGACTGTGAACCTCTCCAGAAGTTGTGAGCTCCGTTCCCACTGATGCTTTCTTCAGGGTTTTTTGTCTCAGGAGCACTGGCCATTGTTTCTCACATGTGCCTGAAGGAGATGCCACAGACTGTATCTGTGCTCCAGTTGCCAGTGGATGTCTAACAAGGGAAGCTGCAGGAGTTTTCATGGCTGTCCTACACTGCTGTGAGACTTCTGCACTCATAGTCCTGCTCCTTTCCACAGCTGAGCCTGAGTGTGCGATGTGAGCTTTGGATTTTTCTGATGCTGCTTCCCTCTTGCATGTGAAGCCCGGTTATTCTGAGTACGTCTCACAGTTTATTTCCCTCTTGTGTATGAAAGGTACATAACAAGAATGTAATAACCATAACATGAATCAGAAGCTGATTGTTAAGCTACATCATTACAGAGGTGCTCTTCTAACACTGTGGAAAACTGAGTGAGGGTTTCCAGAATTTTAGCCTCCATTCTTTTCTGTAGATATGAAAGAAAGATCTTTTTTCGAGTTTTAGGTGGAATATATTGCTTGTACATAACATTGTGCTGACTGTGTAATTGGCCTCACCACCTCACCACTGCTATTCTAGACAGATGCTGTCTAACTGTGGGTATGTAAGAAACTCTATTAATTGTCTTCTGTGCAAAGTTTGGAGAATTGTTTAAAACAGTCCTAAATACTAAGACCAGTTAGTCCTGATTTAGATAGAACTGCCAGAGTGGCAACCCAAAGAACTGAAAGGTGGAAGAGGGGTTTGTGGCAGAGGCTTCACAACCACAGAAATCCTTGCACGCTTCTCAAGCTCCAGCCTGGAGCCAGTCAGGCTTTCTGTCCATTCTGCTGCTACTGGAAGCCTGTTTTAGAGCTTTATTCTGCACATGGCTAGAAGTCTTTTTCTAATTCTCATGCTAAATTTCTTGGCCAGATATATTGCCTTTTTTATGTTGTTCCTTGAAATTAATTGACTCTTCTTCTCAAATGCTTGCCCTTTTATTTGTTTTGGAACACTTGCTGCCCTGTCTCTTTTCTTGCTAACCAAGCTAAGCAAATCAGTCTTTCTTCAGGCTCTTCATGTTCCTCTGTTGTGTGGAGGTTTTATGCTCTTGCCATAGTCTGATCTCATTTTTGGACCTGGAGGACAAGAACTGTATCCACTATCCCAGTTAAGTGCCTTCTATAACAGGTCTCTTCTCTTTCTGTGAGAAAGACTGCCTAATATAATTTTTGCCACTGCTTGTTGTTTCTGATGCCTTTTTTACACAGGTATCTGTAACTTTTATCTTTATTCTTTCCTAACACATTATTTCTGAAGTCCTATTGTTATTGATCTCAAAATAATGAGCTTATATTTGTTGGGAGTATTTGGTTCACTTACTTAAATATTCTGCTGCTATGTTTGCTCCTCCAGTCATGGAGTAGTGTTTGACAGTTTGTAAGGTATGTTACAAGTCTGATCTATGGAACCTTTCACTTTCTTTTGACCTCAAGGGGCATTTTCTAGAACGCAAACATGCAGAGTGGGCCTCAAAAAGATCCCATAAAACCAGGGTAGAAGTCTGGGTTTTGGTTTTGTTATACAGTATGAATGGAACATATTAATGCATAAAAGAAGCAGTTCTACAAAGCCCCCCCAATGCACTGGAATAATAATAATTTAAAAAATACTTTAAGTACATCAGTTACCCATGTATTAGCTGTTGGAATGGATGAGAATTTCTTCCTTACCTTCTTTGTGCCCTGGGTGTTTTCTTAGAACAGTCGGTTTCAGAAAGTAAAAGAGCATGTGAGATTCTCGTCTGCTGGTCTCTGTGCATGACTTCAGTCTCAAATCATGTACTGTTTTAGGGAGTGGTAAGTGCTCCATCTTTATTCATGGCTCTAGAACTGGGTTCAACAGTAGTGTAAGGTTTAGAAAAAGATCCCACAGGTCAATGAGAGTATCAGTCAGAATGCCTTGGGCTTAGTGGCCTAGCAAGTAAAACTCTTTGAGGTAGTACAGAAAGAAAAGCACAAAAGCATGTCAACTGGTGACACGAGCTGCTGAACTAGCAAGAATCAGACTAGAAAGGAGTAAAGTGGTATGGTAAATGGCTGGGATTTGAACAAGTGTTCAACTAAACAGCACATCTCCTGCATCTTTAGATAAGCAAAGCAATACTTAAAAGCAAGAATAATAGGGAGAGCAGAGGTGCAGACAGACTCCACTTGATCTCCTTCCCGGGCATGAAAATACTGTACTACACACCGATGCGACAGAGAGTTAGGTTCTAGAGCAAACTGGTCATTTAGATGGCACCGGTGTGCAGGTCACTTACACCAAGAGGGATTTAAAATAAGGGTTTTTCCTCAAAATCATTAAAATGGTTCTGGAGAAGTGTATAATAGCAAACTATGTGTATGTAGGCTTTTATAAGAATACAGGCAGATGTGCAAATTTACAATATCGCAGGTATTCTCTGTAAATTTTTGTCTGATATAATAATAACAAAACAAGAAGTGGCGCAAGGTCTAGTAAGCATGTAAATACTTTCTTTAGACAGGAAAATCACTCCTTTTACGCAGCTGTCTGGAAGACTGAGCAGGAATGAAGCCGCAGGTAAACCAGTATTGTAGGTGGTATTGTAGGTCTGTTTGTCTGACGTGAAAATGTAAATAAGATGAATCTTTTTAATCTGGGGGGGAAAAAAAGCTAGTTGCAGGAGGAATGAAGAAAGGGCTCAGAGTTCAGGGCTAGATCTAGTTCATGTGGTGTCTCTCGGATGTCATAAAGGAGGATGGGAAGGAAAAACTGCAGGCAATATTTAAAGAAAATGTCTATCTTGGAAAATGGTGACTAAAAACCTCAGTGTCGAAGACAGAAGAAAACAAATTTATTCTCTTCTTGACTGGAGAACTTCAAATGCTTTGAGTCTGCCACACTTCTCACTGTTCTTTTCTGCTTGTATTAGGCCATCAGAAACTCATAGTACTCCTGTCATTGTCCGCCTCTCCTTAGTCTGAGTTCTTGCTGCTGGAAAGGGAAGGAATTGCAGGTTATGTGAAGCACGCTTAGAAATACTGAGTGAAGACCTGAGCAGCAAGCAGTTCTCAAAAGCCAAGCAGGATCTGAGCTGTGGGCATATATGCATGTATTTTTTAGGTATGAATTTTAACTTCAAGCCCTAGAAAAGGAATATTTTGGGAGCTGTTTTTTTTTTCCACTTCCACCTGCAGTGTGGTTCTGTTCTGGGAATTGATGAGTCAGAAGTGGTACCTCTTGTTCAGCAGCGCTCATCCAAAGGGACAGCCTGTTGTAGCTTAGAGAAGCATGGGCTTGTCAGTGCTTGCTGCTTAATACTGTGACCGACTCCTATAAGATCCGGAGCCGGTTTCTTAATGGCTGGAAATAAACCGGATTTATTTCTTGGATTACAGAAAACATCGTCCAAAATGAGCAGAAAGTTCATTCCATCGTGCAAGGGCTGAGGGCGGAGAGCCGCCATGGCGGCTGCAGGAGGGTCTCTTGCCACCATCTTCTGGAAGTTACCTAGAACTACAATCTCTGTCAGAAGTGCTTGACAGTGTCTTGGGATGTGCAAGTAGCAGGTCAGAATGCGAAGTATGAATGTCTTAGTGAAAATTGTGCTGATGAATATTGTCTTCTCTCTTCAGCCGATCTGTCAGGCAGCTTATAATAACGATTTCAATAAAGTTAAGCTCCTTTTGGAGAGCAACAGCAACTATCTGAACATCCAGGACAGCTTCAGCGGAGACACCCCCTTAATTTGTGCGTGTAAACAAGGAAATAACAGGATAATTACCTATCTTCTCAAAAGAAATGCTGATGTCAACCTCAGAAACAAGGTAAGTGGCCACCAACGACTCATTTGCAGTGACTGTTCTTTCAGATTCTTGGAGTGCGTATGTGGGGACACTGGCAAGCAAAGCCAAACCTGAGGTTTGTTTCCATCTGAGGCAGAAGTATAACCTCTAGATTAGAATTCAATAAACCTACATGTTTCTGTTTGTCTCCTCATTTATTTTCCTAACTTGCCAGTGCACACAAGATAAAAAACATTGCCAGACTGAATTTGTCTCTGTTCATGCTACCCGTTTCGGTAACACTGCATGCAATCCCCAGTGAGTTCTGCCTGCTTAGTCGTGCAGCACTCTGCATTCACCTTGCTCTCCAGCTTGTGTCCGTCCCTTCTGTAGCCTTGCTTTACCCCCATCTTTTTCTTCACGCTGGGTAAAAGGGAGGTCTGAATGAGAGCCTGTCCATCTCTCACAAATGCATCCCTGAGAAGAGACTGACTCTGCAAAAACCTCCTTTATTTCCTCTGCAGACCTGCTTTTGTCATGCCAGAGAACAGCATGACGTGTAATAGCATGCTGGGGGTCAAGGAGGGAAGCCTTCCATCTTCCCTTGTTCCCTATTTCAAAAAACCTGCCTGCCTTGCACAATAGTTGTGACTGGCTATTTTCCCTGAGGTGATGAGGAAGTGTGTTTTTGTGGTAGATTTCCTTGTAGGTAACAAATAAAAGTAGCTGAAAGATCTGTGTTCTGGCTTCATTATTAATTTATTCTTATGATGTTAAGAGTGATAAATAGCCAGGAAAAAACCCCACAACACTGTCAATTCTATTGTATCATCTCATACTCCAAGGCAATATTTAGCAAGTTCCTACACATTTATGGGTGAAGTCATACCTCTGGTTTCCAGTGCATTTGTTTATTTCATCAGGGGCAGCAAATGTTTGTGAGGTCAGTGGCACATGCTATGCTACCTCCTCTTCTTGATGCAGCAGGCTTTCCATCTTACCTCAAAGTTCCTTTGAAAGTGTTCAGTATTTTGCAGTAAGATCATTCTAATTGCACTGGCAGCCATTTGCTAGCTGTGCCTGGCTTGCTTAAATGCTTCTCTGCTACACCTTTGCAGATGGAATCAGACCCTCGGGTGCAGAGCTTAACTGTGGTGCTCAGGACTGAGAATGGGGAGCAGGGGTGGCACAGAAAGGTTTCTCTGCTTATTTTGGACCCCAGTGCAACACTGTAACCTAGTCTGTCAGCTCCAGTTTGACAACCTGTAGGAGGTTTAACACCAGTGTTCTTCAACACACAAGTTAAATACTCTATCCTTTAGTTGCTTTGGTACACTCAGTATTCAAAGATACTTTAAATTCTCTTCTCACTGGGAATCTGCTGGGGGTGTTGCTACTTGCCTGTGTTTCTCATGTGTGCCAAAGGAGATGCCATGAGCCCTCCTACGTCTTTGCTTCAGTAACTGGCACCTTTGTAAGAAGAGGAGCTGTGGGGATTCTTCCTGCTGATTAAACTTGCTGGGCAGTGGTAGCAGCCACATGAGATGTCCGCTCTGCCCTCTTTCTCTCTGTGGCCATGTCCAACTTTATAGACACATGTATGGAATTCTTTGGGTCCCACTTCCTTTTGCATATGTTGCCCAATTTCCATGAGTCCGTATGAGTTTAATGTGCTTCGACTTGAAGAAAGCAAATTGCACGTGTCTGTTTCTGCTTGAAAATCAGATAAATATTTCTAGTAGGCAACCTGAAAGAAAGGTTGTGTCTGGTAGTAATCAGATTTATTTTGTGTTTAGAAAGAACGTACATGTCTGCATTATGCTGTGAGAAAGAAGTTTACCTTCCTTGACTATGTGCTCATCATAATCCTCATGCCAGTCATGCTTATTGGATATCTTCTCATGGTAAGTCTTGATGAAAGCCGGAAAGCCACCATACCCTTCCCTTTCTCATGGCAGTATTTCAGTCCAGGAACCTGTGTAGAATGTGGACTGCTGTTTTTAAAGCAAGGACTGATGGAGACGAACAGAAGCAGCAGGGATTTTGCTCTGAATATAGCTAGTGAAGGGACAGGGTTGTATCACTGCATCACTTTGGCATTTGCAGAGGCCAGATGTTCTTCTTTTTGGAAAAAAACCCAGTATTTAGCCAAAATCTACCTGGTACTGTATGTAGATGAACTGTCTTACTGTGTTAATCTTTCTTTCTCACCAAACAGGTCTCAAAGACTAAACAGAATGAAAACCTGATCAAGATGTTGCTTAGAGCTGGAGTGGATGTTAATGCTACAGACTTTGTGAGTGGATTTATACAAATGCAAATGTGGTTTGTATGCATACAAAATTAATAAAAACAGACTTCAGAATCTTCTAGCAATATAGTCCTGTAGTCTAGCAATATAGTAGGATCAGCAGCTGAACTGACTGTGATGTAGCAGGAGGATTAAATGTTTCCCCTTGACACTTAGGCAACAGTTCTGTAATGTACACAGAAATAATTCTTCACTGATCAACCAGTTCTCCCTTTCTGACCAGTGCCCTCTTAGGAGAACCCAGGCAAGCTGGGTTGAGATACTTATGTATTAAATAGCTGATCCTATAAAGAATCCAGTGATATGAGGGTTTGAGTTTATCACCACTTATGAGTTCCTGGACTGGAGCAGATTTGTGTGCAAAAGTTGTGCCACAGCACTAGACCCTGTGTCTTCTCTTGCTCTTCAGAGTGTGCTGATCTGCCATATGCAGATTTCTGTACCCATTAGCCTACTCGGGTGTGGTAAAGAGCTCCTCTCTTCTAAGGTAGTAAAGGAGACTCCCCAATTTTAGCAGCCCCAAATTCTAAACCACTGAAGTGTGAGCAAATAATATTGCTTGACATAGTTGTTGAGATCAAGAACATGGAATCTTCTGAAATTAGTAAAGAATTATTGCCTTCCCAATAAAGGAAGCAGACCTGTTTTAGCAGCTGCATCCTGGGGGAGGAATGATTTTTTTGTTCCCATTGCTCTTATGAGAATGTATTTTTTTTTACTGTGTAGTGTGTCATGACAAGAAAAGGTATGTGTTTTTTGCATCCAGCTGTTAGAGAGAAACTGATAAGGCTACAGGTAGTCGTACTTGTCTAAGGTCTACTAAGCAATAGAAATAAAATTCATCTGCTTCTGTTTCCCTTCAGTCTGGTAGCACAGCCCTTCACTATGCCTGTGAAATGAAAAACCAGGCAGTCATTCCTCTACTGCTTGAAGCTCATGCAGACACTTCTGTCAAGAATCAGGTAAGAAGGTGAAGTTGACAACTGTGTTTCCTTGTCATGATGGTGAACCAGTATGCTGTAGGCCTTAGCTGGTGTGCAGCAGTTTAAAAAAAGGATGCAGATCTTCCTGGCAGCGGACTTCTTTGCTGTGTGGTGTCAAGCAATGTTTGCTCCATTGCCTTTGTTGGCAAGAGCATCTTTAAAGTCCAAATCCTTCACTGCTCTATTTCTACTAATAAACACTGCCTGCATGTCCACTGGATTGGCAGATCTCATAGCTGTCTTTACGGTACCTCTTCTTAACTCAGAGCTGCCCTACTGTTGTTCCTAAGAAGCAAGGTGCGGGGGAGTGGTAACAACCTTCCTAGGTGCTTTATGTGCCACCAGACACCATTCTTCCGAGAGGGGCTAAGTCAAGCTTCTTCTGTCATCAGAAAAGCCCATATGTTGTCCAAATATATATTGACCTGGGAGTATCTGCATTACTGAGTTGAAATGAATAATGTATCACCCATGTTGCTCTTGAAATAACCTCTTAGCTTAACTCTGCACTGACTTTGGACACTAGCCCCAGGAAACAGTGGAATGGGTGTCAGTACTGGAGGGGATGACTCTGCCTCTGGCTTCAGTGAGTAGGAATATTAGGCCCGGCACATTCCGAAACCTTTGTTTTAGAGGAAGGATGTGACAGTGAAACTTATGCAGGAAAGCGCTGCATCTGGGTGGCAAATTCAGGAAAGCTCTTTATACTTGATCCATGTCTATCATACTGCAATGTATTTCATCTGTGTCTTTCAGAATGGGGAGACTGCCTTAGATATAGCAAGAAGACTGCAGTTCCACAACATTGAAAGCATGCTAAAGAAGACTTCCTAGTCATCAACGACTCCTGAACATGCAGAAAATTACCTCATCAGGCATTCCATCTTGCACAGCAGCAGGAGTCCTGCAGAGGGTTGAGGGCTGTTACTTGGTATAGACTTGGTCTGAATCCACCCATTCCTTGCTGCAGACTTCTGACTACGTTTTGTAAGACTTGTCAGTACCCCCAAGGCCACATGGGCTGAAAGGAGTTCATTTGCTTTTACTAAGCTTGAGTAACACTAAGCCTTACTAAGTGTTCAAAATATTGCCCTTCCCATCTGCTTCCTCAGTTTTATTGCTTGGCTTGTGCAGACTGTGGATTTTGAAAGCTAGCTATAGCATTGCTGGAAGCTTAAACATTTCATATGATGATTGGCAGCCAGTGCAAAAATAAAATATCCTTTAGAGTGTGTATTACTTGTTCCGTAGCAGATACACTTGACAAATGAACAAGATGCCACAGCAGCTTATACAAAATCCGGCACCCTTCCTCTTTGTATTTCTCTTCCTACAACACGAGAGACTCAGAAAATAGATCTCTCAGCCTAGAACTTCCTTCTTCTGACCCCGTTACAAGTTTCACATGCCTTTATTCTCACTATGTTGCTATAGTGGAAGGATTGTCTTCTCTTTTTTTTTTTCATATACGAAACCACAGAAAGAAATTCTATGACTTGTTGGAGACCACAAAGAAGGTAAATTCCCAGGTTGCTTTAATGCATTAAGAAATAATAATGAAAATATGTTTGGTGCAGAAGGAAAACAAGTCTCTTAACTACTTTTTCAATATTAACAATATGCTGAAGAAAACAAAAATCAATAAACAAAATGTTGTTGATGGGAACCAGATGTGTCATTCCCAGGGGACTGGGCAGGACAGCACATATTTCAGAGTGGTACACGCAGCAGGGGATGCATATACCATAATAATAATAATAGTAATAATAATAAATTTGTGAACCTTCTCTTGCATAGATAAAGGCAGAAGAAAACCTGTAGTGGTAAGCAATGTATTAATGTGGCCTGGCTCTTTGTGATTTAATAATGCAGCAATAAAGGGGAGTCTCCTTTCAAATGCTGCTGTATCTTGCTGTCTTGGTCTAATGGATCTTTGGGTTTGGCCATTTCCTGTAAGCTGTCCTAAGTTCAGAAGATAGATGCCATGATCAGCACAGTTAATGGCTGCTGGGCAGGGTGCATGGACAAGTTGGTGTATTTTTCCTGTGTTGCAGAACACATATCTATTTTTCAGTGTAAAGGTTCCATTGGATTCTAGCTCCAACTGCATAGGGTCTTGGTTGTGCAATAGGAGCTTGAGGCCCCACCCAGAAACACCCTGGGAAGAAAAGTTACCATGTCTGAGCCTGTAATAATGAACACTTTGGGTGTAACCTGGGGGCAGACACTCTCATTTACCAGATCAACTTCTAGGTGAGTAGTTGCGAGGCACTTGCATGGATAATAAAGGTGCTATGTCTTTGGGATAATGGCTGGAAAGGGAAAAGAGTTGACTGCTTTCCCATGCTGCAGAAATTGTTTGAACAACAGATGGTCAAGACACAGAGTTGTGTAAAAGTCAAAGCTGCTAGCTTGGAGTGCTTGCAACAACCTCATTGCCAGTGTCAAGAATAATTCATGGGCTGGAAGCCGTCCTGCATGGAGTGCAGCTTGCTTGACGGGTCTACATTTCCTCATTCCTCAGCTGCCATCCACGGTCCTTGAAGTTGGAGGGCTTAGAGAGCGTGAACAAACATTTGGCTGATGTGTAGGCATGGAGGGCAGCAGAATACTTCTATGAACTTTTCTGAGGTTGGATTCCTTGATGTTTGGAAGTTATCTGTAACCTGCTCTGTTTCTTGTGTCTGAAGATCTCTTAGTTGTCTTGACACTGTAGGTAAATGTGAGGAGGGGAAAAAAAAGCACCATGTTCTCTGTCAAGTGGGTAAGTGATTTAATTTAAAGAAAGGTCAGTTGTACTTCAACAGAGAAAAGAGAAAATCCCACTTTTGTGTGTTCATGTGAAGACGGATTGGGCATGGGAATGCCTCTGTGGGATACATAAGACATACATGAGAACAACAGAGTTTAGGCTTAGGAAAATCAGTCTTGTAGAAATAAAAGATGTCCACATTAAGTGATCCTTGTAGTCTGTGATCAAGTATATTTAAGATTTCATTCCTATACGTCTCATACTCCACAGGCAGGCAGCAGTCACAGCAACACCACAGAAAACCTCAGACTATGAGGAAAGCAAGAAACAAACAAGGGCAGATAAATACCTATACTGGTATGCATTATGTGTGTCTGTGTGTTTACCTTTTCACCAGGTATCACCCTTATTGCCAGATGGAAATTTTGTAGGTTTTTACTGAGTGAATCCACACTCTGCATGTGGTTTCAAAGGTATTTTGTTATTAGTTCAATGATTTTCCGATACAATTTCTCTGTTGCATCAAGGCCCCAGATGAAATCAAGATGTCCCCAAGCAGGAAAATTCTCATGGTAAATGAGATTAGTAATCCGAGGAAGCAGCTTTGCCATGTCTTTTGGATCTGCAAATGTGTCATGTCCACCGCTCCAAACAGCAATTGGTGTGCTTATCTTCTCTATCTTGTACACAGGAGGAGTAGACTGTAGGGAGAGGAGGAGACCTGAGTGAATGCTGTTGTATCAGAAGTTGTGTTTAGAGAAAGGGTCGTATGCAAGCACCTCTCTTTCCCTTCTGCACTCCTTGCAGTAAAAGAGTAAGGATGAAGGCCACCCTCCTAGGGTTTATTGGCCTGTACCCCATTCCTCGTCTACCGTGAAAAGGAACGATCCGTCCTTTTCCAGTGTCTTTCTGTAACGCTTGGTTATACGTTGTCCTGCAGTTTGACAGCCGCTCATGCCCTTTGGAGGTGGGGATATGGAAAGAGCAGTGTCTGTGTTTGTCAGGCAAGGACTGTGGTGTTTATTCATACATTTACTTGGGGTGGGAAGGCCTTCAAGTTTTGTTGGGGTGTGGAGTGCAACTGTTGGACTTAGTTGTTATGCTTGGGACTTCAGTGTCAAGAACAGACTTTGTCCACCCTAGAAAATTTCTGAGACAGTGTGCACGGGTGGAAGTGATGATTTTATCTCTGGAGCCTTTCTGTCTGTGAAAAGCAGCCTGTCCTGGTACAGCACAGGACACTGCAAGTCAAATATGCTGGTTAAAATTGAAAGGATTGTCAGCCGATCGGAAACGTCCCTTAACGGAAAGGCAGACCTTGAGGATTTTTGGGGAAGTGAAGAGCTCCACACGCATCCAGTCCTAGCACTTGGGTGTGGCTCAGACTTTTGGGAATGGCAGGTAAATGGACATGTTGTTGGTCTCATCCCTGCATCAGTAGGGCAGGCAAAACGAACTTCTGTTAGCTGTCTGCAAGGAACTGTCTATGCCTTGCCTGTGAACAGACTTTTACATTTGTGAGCATTAGATTCAGGTGAAACATTTTCTCAGACCACTCCCTCCCTCTTTCTGCAGCACTTAAGGTGCTAAAATCTGATTTTTTCTGTTCTTAGTTTTGCCAGGATCTGAGGATGAGTTTTCAGGGAAAGCGTACTGCCTTACCTGGTTGTATTTCTTCATGTTTTCTTTAGAGCCATAGTCATAAGCTTGAAATTGGTCTGCATGTGCTATCTGTTAAAAGAACAGAAAAAATATAAGTATTGGGAGACCAAGGAGCAGGAATGCAGGAGATGTTTTCTTGCCTGTGATTGAAGCCAAGGCTCAGGCAGTGGACTGTGAGTTACTCCCACCTCTTCCTCTGGTGGAAGGCTTCCAGGAATACTGAGGATGGATTGCAGGGTGAGTGGCTTCATCAGCTTTCCTCTTGCTAACTTTCTCTCCTGATCCTCAGCCGTCAACCTTGGTATGTTTTGTTGTTAAAATTTTGCTTGACTACTTTAGTTAGCTAAAGTTGGGGTCCCTTGTTCGTGATGCAGAGTTGAGTTCACTTGTCACGTGGAAAGAAGATTTGTATGTCTAGAACGTGTCAGGGCTATTAGTAGTCTACTGTAATATAAAATCTCTCCTTACATGTCTTGTGTTTTGCATGTGAGTTTTGTCTGGTCTGCTCGCAGTAGTGGCAACATTTCCACAGGCTTTGTACTTACAAGACTTTGGCTATGCATGAGTTGTGCTCTGACAGCAGTTTTGAGGTGGGACTTTAGACTCAAGAAATCAGCCTTCCTGAGTCTGTGTTGTCTAAAAGACGTGATATATGCCCTGCAGGACTGATGAGTGATGAGTTCAGTACACATGTGTTTGGGGTTGTTTGTTTGGGGAGAGGGGGTTGTAATTTAATTTTTATTTTATTTTTTGGACAAGCCTAACAAGTAACATCATTTGTGAGTGGCTGTATGTAATACAGGGTGAGAGAAAGCCACTGTCTGTCAGTTTAGAAAACCTTGACTTCAAGTAGCTGTGGATATGCTAGAAATCTTGCTGTATTGTATTTGCTGTTTTATTCTATGCTGCTGCATCTATATTTGCTTTGTAGCCACCTGACTTTGTTAGAGGCTGGCAAAATAGGCTTTGAAGCCACTGGCTGTCAGTGGTTTCTCCCCATTTCCTGGCTCTGGGTAAGTATATCCTGTGGGACTGACTGCTGGGAATTTTTGTCAGGGGTGTCCTCAGCAGCACACCTATATTCTAGACCACATCAAGTGTTTGCAGAAGCGGGGTGTCTGCTATAGGATATATGCAGATACATCCTGGCTCAGCAGGTACACCCGGACACACTCAGTGATGTGTTTCTTGGCTGGAGCTGTCTTCCCCTGGTCAGAATCAGACGACTAGCAGAACAAGCTCAGATCTGCCAGTGCATAAGTAGAAACTCACCTTTAGAGAACTGGAATTTGGGATCTGGATGTGGCAAGTGTGACTAAAAGGGTTTTGGAAAAAACTGGCTGTTGGGAAAATCCCCGCAGAGCAGTGTTGCTTGACATGCACTGTAGTAGTATAAAGCAGTTCCCCACTTTGCCGTTGTGCCAGCAGAAGAGTTTATGTGGTTAACCGGCTTTGGGAAGTGATCCAGGCAGCTATTAACCCTCTGGGAGAACAGTTTTACCCTGGATCACTTCTCTGTCTGCGTCATACCCTGGCTGCTCAAGTTTCCACTATCCTCCTCCTGCCTGCCAAGCGCCTAGACTGTGCTTGTGTTCACTTCTGCAGCTTTCAAGGCAAATGTCTTCACAAATAAAGACAAAGGCTGGAAGGCATTAGAGCCCAACATGCAGCAAGGCCTGATGTGCCCTGGGGAAACCTCAGTGACTGACACTACAGAGGCTATTCAGGTAATGGTCTGGTGAGCCGTGGGACACAGTGCTCCCTCTGTGGCAGGTGCTCATGGCAGCTCATGAGATGTGATAGGCAGTTTCCCAGATCCGCTGGCTGCCTCTGGACATCCCTGGAGGCTGTCACTTGCCTAAAAAGTAGTAGGAGTCTGTTTACACATTAGCACGTGGTTATACCTGTTGCCAATGAATAATGTTCTGTACTGATGTTCCAGCAGGGGAATGTCCTACATAGGTATCTATTCGACTCTGGAGAGAAAACAGAAGTGTTACAAAGGCAAGGAACCAGTGTGGTGACAGAATAAAGCTGTGAAGAACCCAGGCAACATCATGTTGCTCTGCTAAACCCCCATTTTGATAGGATATTCTTCAAATATCAGAAAGCAAACTGAGAAGCAGACTTATGAGTAGCTGGTTAATAGTATGCCTCTTCACGCTTTCTCCATGAAAACGAGTCTGTTCCATGAAGACAGTACTACTGTGGGGTCCTCTGGTACAGCAACAGTAGGGAAAAACCTTCCAGTCCTTTCAAAGTAGATTCCTCACCTCACACCAAACCCCCATGCATGTATAAGCCTTTTGAAGATTTGTTTTTCTCTTCACTTTACTCCTACTGCTAGAAGAGACAGCTTACAAAACAGATTGCTTTTTCTTCTGTTTGCATTTTTACAGTTCCTTTAAGATGTTCCAGTTCTGTCTCCCCAGATTCCTCCTCTGACTTGTTATCTTGCCCTGAGAACCCCATTAATGACTTCACACAAGTCATGGAAGATCCTTAAAGGTTTAGCTCTGCTATTCAAAAGAGCTGCAAAGCCCTTAATTGCTTTCGTACTGAGCCTTTGATTCTCACTGCTTTCCTGTATGTGCTTTTCCAGGTGGTTATGGATGGAGAAATATGGAGGTTATGGATGTCTTTAAGACAGTGCAGTAATAAACGTTTCCCAGGCCAGGTTCTGAATACTTTGGCCATTGTAAAAGGGGTTTAAGACACACTACAGTGCCCATATGTTGGCAAGTGTGGGGACAACTCTCCTGTCCTGTCCCCCCTGACTGATGCACTAGTCTAGTTGCACTTCTCAGGCACAGTGCAAGGACTTTCTGTAGCTCTGCATGTTGTGGATTGAGCTGTTGG